>NC_054711.1:23657916-23719709 GCF_016097555.1 Gigantopelta aegis
ATAAACATACACTACTTGCCATAGGCACCAGGTCAATTTAGCCCATGGAGACGACGGACTTTTATTAAGAAACTTATTCAACTATTTTCCAAAGTATTTCCATATTTTCCAGCAATTCATGTGCTACATGTATGTCCCCAGATCCCTTGTAAAAGGTAAATGAATGAAAATGTTATTAACCCCTCAGCATGAACAAGATAATTTTGTTGAGTGTCAAAGATATGAATTAATGAAATGTTTTATTATCCTATCATTATGGAGATGTATTTTAATATAGGTTTTTGATATTAGTCATTTTATTATTTGTATACTATATGTTTAGAAACATGTTGAACCTAACGTCAGATATGTACGAAAGACCTATAATGGTTGCAGTGGCAAATATTGGGGATCAATGTATGGCAACCTTCCCAAAATATTGGCACCTACTATACTAGAACTATTTGCAGAGCAAATAACAGAAATGACTTTGCAAATGGTGATACAAGCATGAAACTTTGCACAGATTATCTCTTTTGAGAGTTCTTCAAATTCATTCAATGAGCAACTTGAAATGTCAATATGGCGGTAATTTTTCCCCAACCATTGTCTGTTATTGACATGTATATTAATAACATTTCAAGTTGCTCATTGATTTAATTTGAAGAACTCTCCAAAGAGATCATCTGTGCTAAGTTTCAAGCTTGTATCACCATTTAAAAGTCATTTCTGTTATCTGCTTTGCCAATAGCCCAAGGAGTATGTGTCCATGTTTTGGGGAGGTTGCCATACATTGATCCCCCAATATTTGCTACTCCATCCATCAGAGGACTTTTTTTTACATATCAGACGTTAGGTTCAGTATGTTTCTAAACATAAAAATAAGGGACACAACTCTGTCACAAATGGGCAATTCAACATGAAAGTCAAAACTGTTCTGTAATAGTATCTGATAAAAGCTATACACAAAATTTCAGCTCAATATCTCAAGGTTGTACCGGTAGGGACTAATAAACATGGCTTAGAAAAGATGTCCGGACCGTAAGAGCAAATGAGAAAGAAGAAAAATTCAGTCACGTGACTGGAACAGGAAGTAGTGGACTCATTGAAATATTTTTTTTAGCCATCCCACTGGCTGTTGAGATGTTCGGACCAGTCCAATATTAGGTCAGTAATATTAGACCATTTCTTGGTCACGGTCGGAAAAAATTAGTAAAAAGCTGAAACTTGGTAGATACACTCCTCTAACCATCCTTAATAGCATACTAAAAGTCCCCATTTATCTTCTTTGAGCTTTTACCGTGATGACGTCATGGCACCACGAGCGTCACTGATCTACAAAATAGTGTTTGGGCTAAGTTCTACAGACCACACGAGTTTATCATCTACTTATTTACAGTGGTATCTTCATTGTTTAATAAAGGATATTGCTTCAAATAATACAGATGTCGTTTTATGATGTCATCACGTCACAGTGACGTCATGTTGACTGTGGCGTCATGTTGTAAACATGTCGTATTTGAGATTCATGCGCGCCGAGAGATGTGGCGTCGGCTCACCTAGTATATGCCAAGTGTGCTCATCTATATCTTCAGCAGATGTCAACATTAGAAAAGAAGATGTTGCCAGATGAGTTTGAAGTGTTCTCCTCCAGGGGTTACTTTACAGTCAGACGGATGGATACAATGCGGGCAGGAATATGGACAGACATGACTATAGAATAGATGGTAATGCGAGCAATGAAAACATCAGGTGGTCTCACCAGAGGTCGTGGTATGACCGAGAGCGTTATCAGTAATTGGGTGGTGGGCATGCCAGGCTGCAGTGAGATTACTCAACACGTTGAAACATTTTGTGGCATAGCCTATACCACCAGTGAGCAACATGTCGAACTGAGAATGTCTCATCAATTGCGTGACAACAGAGATGTTGATACTCTACTACAGTGGCTTACAGTCCATAGTCCCATCTACCAAATCAGGAACTGATGTCACTAGCAACTGGTGTTGTGGGTGGAAACACGATAAACTGTGTGATTCTGCAGTCAAGTTGGTACAGCCGCAATGCAGAAAATCGTGGGTAAGACATTTGGAGACATCCACCTGCACTGGAAAGACAAAGTTCTTCCACTGTCTAGTGTCACCAACTCAGTCAAAGTGCGAAAAGAGGTCATTCCTGTGAACACTATGCAGCTCTTCAACAGGATAGTTTGTGTGATCAAGTCTGAAGACAATTTTGCCTCTTGTCTCAAGTATGAACTAGCTCCTAGACCTTTATCACTGTTTGATGAGATACCCATGAGGAAAACCCAGAAATCGGTCATGTATGATGTCATAGAATCAGTAGCTGGTAGTCAAAAAACATATCCTGCAGAAAGCACAGTTGGCGGATATTTACTGAGACGAGTGATATGGCCTCAACATGGCTCGTACAGTGACATATACTCAGTATATGTAACATATGTACAGAAACACCATAGAATAAATAGTGGCATCGTTGTATTTGATGGTTATAGTGATGCACCACGCACCAAGGGTGTGGAGCAAAATCACCAAGAGATGAAGTCACAGTCGCAAAGCGATCTTGTTCACAGATAATATGCCTATTACTATCCGTCGAGAAAGATTCTTGACCAATGGAAAGAATAAAGCCAGGTTTATTCAAGCTCTGACTGGGTATCTGGAACATGCTGGCATAGAAGTGAATCATGCTGTAGCAGATGCAGATACGTTGATTATTCGTACAGCAATAGAGCTATCAAGGAACAACAATGTTGTTTTGGTGGGAACCGATGTTGACTTACTTATTTTGATACAGTTGTCAAAGCAAGACAACCAACTATATTTGTATAAACCAGAAGCTGGAAAATGTCCTGATAAAGTTGTTTTTCGTCAGCTGTGCTCAGCGGTGTTTGTCAGAAGCCTCTAGCACTTTGCTCTTCGTACATGCAATGACTGGGTGTGACACCACATCTGCCTTGTACCGACAAGTTAAGAAGAAGGCATTCACTTTTCTTCAGAAGAACCCGGATCTACAGCATTGTGTGGTGAAGGTATTCAATGACCCAACCTCTTCACCAGATTCTGTGTCATCTGTATGCGAACAGATCCTGCTGGCCTTGTATGGTGCTCACAAGACCACAAAATCTCTGAATGTTCAGAGACAGGAGATTCATGAAAGCAGTAGCTAACTGTCCTCTTCAGAACAAGATACAGCTCGCAGCTCTACCACCGACATCTGCAGCAGCAAAGGAACATTCATTCAGAGTTTATCACCAAGTGCAGCAGTGGTTAGGAGTAGAACAGAATGGGGTCGGGAACTGACAGATGGACAGCTACAACCGGTTTTCACACGTCAGCCACCTGCACCTAATTAAAACTGTCAAGTTTGGTTTCATGCAACTGCAAGAGAGGTTGTGAGCGACCGTGTGGCTGCAAGAAAGCAGGTCTGTTCTGCACAGTTCTATGTGGCCATTGCCAAGGAAATGGCTGCAGCAATTCAGAAAAAAACAGTCGTTTGTGAATCAGACACTGATTTTGAAGTGAAAGAGAACGAAGATGACTCGCTGGAACTTGACTATGAAGCATTTGATTTCTAGATGACTGATGAGGATTCTCTAGAGGATTATCTGGAGGTTACTAATGAATGTGACGTTTTACCAACAACTGAAAATCCACGAAAGCGAAAACGCAAGTTGTAAACTGTATGAGCTGTCTGATACTATTATATGTTCGAACTTGTAAATTGTACTAAACGAGTACCTAGGATGACGTCATATATGACATCATGATCTATTTTCTTGTGTTTATTTGCATTGCCGACAATTGTTTGAAATCACTATTGCCATTTAGTAATAAATCTTCAAACAATATACTCATGTATACTAGAATACATCTCCGAAAAGGCCATTTCTCACATAAATATGAACTAATACGTCGTAACGTCATAATGACAGAAGCTCAAGGAGGATACACGGGGACTTTTAGTATGTTATTAAGGCTACTAAGAGGAGTGCATAAACAAAGTTTCAGCTTTCTACTAATTTTTTTCGACCTTTTGGCCATTTTTCCTGGACTATATCTTAAGGGGAAATGCCTTTAGTTTGTGGGCTGGTTAAGTTGAAAAGAAATACATTGGCATGAGAGATGTGTGGATGGAATGATGCAATTTTCAGAGGTCTGCAGATACACACTGGATATATAGTAAACTACACTAGTACGAACTGATCGTAAAGTCCCATTTTATCTCCCATTACATTAATAATCAACATATGATGCAAATGTGTACAACGAGCTACTGCTATAATGAACTACTGCACAGAACGAACTGATCGTAAAGTCTCGTTTTATCTCCCTACACATTAATAATCAACATATGATGCAAATGTGTACAACGAACTACTGCTATAATGAACTACAGCACAGAACGAACTGATCGTAAAGTCTCGTTTTATCTCCCATTACATTAATAATCAACTTATGATGCAAATGTGTACAACGAGCTACTGCTATAATGAACTACAGCACAGAACGAACTGATCGTAAAGTCTCGTTTTATCTCCCTACACATTAATAATCAACTTATGATGCAAATGTACAGACCTACCAATTTTTACTTTGGGTTTCCTTCACTTGCAGCTGGCGATGGTGTTTCTTCAACAGACTCAACAATTTGGTTCACGTCACTATTTTTCAGAAACAGAAATAAAAACATGATGTAATACAATTTCAATTTAAAACAGTGTAATTTAATGACATCTAATTGGATATAACGTCCACTCATGTAGTATTTTCTATTTAGCAGTTAAAAAGACTCAGAAAAAGATGCATTTTCACATTCATATATAAATACTCTATACAGTACTGCACAAAACAATTTTGGCTAAATCATTTCATTATGGCCAATACAAATCTCATTTGGCTAATTTTTTGGCTAGAGATATTTTTGATCAATGGTGAGCCCTGGCCTCTGTTAGCCAGAAATATGTTACAATAGTAGGAAAGTGAACACAGTCTGTTTAAATGTGAATGTCTGGTTGTTTAAATCAAAAACACAAAATGAAAAGATAAAAAAATCTTACTTGGTACTTTGTAATAATCTGTTTTCAGTAACCGGTATGGTTGTTTCTTTATAAGGCTTGAAACGATTCTACAAAAGAGAACACAGTAAATAAAAGCTGAAACAACTACAATGTACTTAAACAAGCATTTTGAGGGTACTGCTAAAGCAGTATATGTGCCCTACCGGGCCCAACAAATTTTCATGGGCCATAACTCTGAAATGGTGCTAAGTGAGTAATCACATCAAGTTTCAAATAAGATGCAATTTTTTTTTTTTATAAGGCGATCAATTTGTTAGTCTCCCAAAACTTTCCTGGCGAATGTGGATGATCACAAGACTTCTGGCAAAGACTGCTGTTAAAATTTAATCTGTAACTGTACATGATACGGCTATACACAATTTCAGATCACTATCTTGAGGCAATGCGGAAAAAAGTCTGGGAAACAATAGGTGGGGCGGACGGACAGACAGGCAGAGAGAAGCACTGTAATTATTACCTTAGAGGGGCATGGGATCAGATAGGCACCATAGCAATTTTGAGGACACACTTGGGGCATAAGGCCAAACAAAAAAAATTGTTTGTTTCCGGTCACCCGACCGACCCTAAATTTTACCACCGACCCTGAACTTTTTTTTTTTCTGCTGGGGTGGGGGGAAGCACACAGAGAAGTTGTGGTCGCGGATCGACAAAGCAGACGACAGAAGTACTCAAGTAGGATAACTCTTACACGTGTGGAGGTTGAGGGGTGTGTGTGCGTGGGGGGGGGGGGGGGGGGGGGGGGCAGCAGCGATGGTTTTTATACACCCCCACTGAAATTGGAATCATTAACCAGTGTTCTACGTTGCGACCAAAATGGTCGCCAATGCGACCAAAATGTTGGCGTGGCGACCGATTGAATTTATTATCGTCGCCATCTGGCGACCGACTCCAAAAACGTCTAAGTATTAAATTATTTGCCATGTGCGTTCAGAGTCCTAGCAGCGAAAACAAATGAAATTTGTTGACATCATTGTGCAGTCGGAACATTTCACTATTTACGAAGTTGTCCGATTGATCACTGTGAAGTCCGTATTAATTGTCGGTACAATTCAGAACTCATCGTTGATTTTAGTAATTTGGCGAAAACAATCCAGATACTTACAACACATTCATAAAAGATACAAAATGAGTAGTGTCACACTGTGGCGAGTAACATTTTAAGCTTGGCTAGTAAATTTTGTTTGTCCACTAGCCAAAGAAGAGTAAGTTATAAAATCGAGTGTAGAACACTGTTAATAACACGTGCTCTTATTAGGTACCACGGTAATTGGTGACACATGAGATTGCATGACAGTACGGTAACGTGTGTGGCGATTAAACAGCTTTTATTACAAACTGCTAAATACTATAGGCCTATAGAGGAAAATATATCGTATTATCGTAACTCCAGTCATCTCATACAATGTAGGTTTATTTTCCAAAAACAACAACGTGCGATCTCAACAAAACAATAAAGGATTTCTTGATACCACATGCACAGACTACAAGTCATGGCGTTTTTTCCACATGCAAAGGTGAAGGTCATTTGAAGAAGACTTTGTACAATTTTCGTTGTTGGCTACTGCTTAGGCCTAGTACCCAGAATTTGTTAATATACACGGGTGTAGCCTGTAGGAAGATATCAAAAAGTGGGGTGGGTGGGTACACACACGTATAAAATTAATATATAAACCATCGATGCCGCTTCCTACGCCAGTGATGTAGATAGGCCTATCAACTGCTGAACATGGGTAATAATTAAATAAACGGAATATTCAAGAATCACCACTAACATTAAACAGTTCACATTTATTTCAGTGTTTCAGTTAATTGGGAATAAATTAATTTGAGTGATTTTAGCATGGGTCCGTTCAATAGGCTAATAAACATTAAAACTATAAGTCCGTCCCACAGGGAACGCCTTAGTCCGAGTACTCTGACTGTAAGAGAGCTAGATGGACATTTGAACATAAACACGCTCTCATTATTTATGTCCAAATGTCCGTCTAGCTCTCTTAAAGTCAGAGTACTCGGGTTAGGAACGCCTTTTTTATTACTATGAAATTTACTACAAGTTATTCATTTCTAAGCCGATTGATTTGTAAATTGCACACAAAATTAGTATTGTTTTATTTCCAATACAAGTTGGATAAATCTGTGAACTTTTTCTGCAAACATCTATTGACCAACTTGGACAAATTTGTGCAGTCATCCTATGACAAAACTGGACAAAGCTGTGAAGTTTCTGTGCAGTCATCTACTGACTTTTATTGGTGAAAGGAATAGTTTGAACTTTTTTTGTTTTTCTGTCTTTTGAAAATGGCATGTGAAACTTAAAACTGACATTGACAGTGAGATTGTTTTTAGTTCTCTCTGGCTGCAAAGAGTAAAGTAAGATTTTTCAGACAGCTTGCCTTCATGTCTTTCATCTTGAGATTGAGTTTTTCTCTGGCAAACACATTTAAGGTAGGGTAACCTTTCTTCTTTGAACTAACAAAAAAACAACAAAACAATCCTACCTACCTACCCTACTTTTTTGGGCCATGTTACCTGAAACAAACTTTTTTTTTTTTTTTTGGCCTAATGGGAAGAAAGCATAATTTTTAAATAATACAAAAATTACTGAAACAAAATGGCTCGAACTTGAAATTATTTTTCTTTTACAAAATGGATCACTGTATAATAGTGTGTATACAGGTTTCAGCTATGCATTTGCAGACTCAAGGCCCTATATGTACAATAATATGAATGTATTAATAATATACATCGCCATGTACATACACAGGGCTTCTAGATTATGGTAGCCCTACTCCCGTGGCTAGTGATCTTCAATGTTGGGCTAGTAAAAAACTACAATTGCCAAGCCCGAAGGCTAGTAAAACATAAAATTGTGAAATGTTGCAGTTAAGTCTATTTTGTCAATATGAATATACTGACCCCACTCCAACCCCTAATGTTAGTGTTTTTAAGCTCTATATCCTCTTTAGGTGATTATCTGATTATTACTATTATTTAGTAAAATTGTATTAACTTAAAGTAAAGTAGGGCTAGTGAATTTTTAATCGTGGCTAGTAAAAGAATTTCAATTACTGATCCCATGGCTAGTGGATTAAAAAAATGTTTGTGGTATTACAAACACCAAAGTGACCAGAAACACACAGAATGTACAGAAATGGACAACTAAACAATAAAATATAAGTCATGTCTGATTTCAATTATCAGTAATGACGCTAATAGTGAAAATATCCAACTCATCTAATACTGATATTACCCAGCACCAGTCTCACATATACTTACCCCCACACCCAACATTCCCTTTCGACTTGTCTAACTAATCTAATACTGACATTACCCAGCACCAGTCTCACATATACTTACCCCCACATTCCCTTTTGACTTGTCTAACTCATCTAACACTGACATTACCCAGCACCAGTCTCACATATTTACCCCCACCCCCCACATTCCCTTTTGACTTGTCCAACTCATCTAATACTGACATTACCCAACACAAGTCTCACATACTTACCCCCACCTCCACATTCCCTTTTGACTTGTCGAACTAATCTAATACTGACATTACCCAACACAAGTCTCACATACTTATCCCCACCCCCACATTCCCTTTTGACTCGTCTAACTAATCTAATACTGACATTACCCAACACAAGTCTTACATACCCGACTCTCCCCAACCCCTCCCCCACTTTCAAAATCATGTATCACTACTGTAGATGACTGCTTATTGTCTATGTGACTGTACCGTGTTGGCACATTTCTTTTTTAAAGCTTGGCTCTCTTTTTGGGCTCCTCCTCCTTGGGCTTCTGGCTTTCGCGCATGAATACAGTCGTAATTACAGCCTGTAAGAAATCAACCAATCATAAACATTTGTAAGATGAAATATAGCTTCAACTACACAATTCAGTTACAAGATGTTTATCTTTATTAAGTTATATACAGTTATAAAATCTACAATATTATTTCTTAAATCTTTTTCTAAAAACAGTCTTAACGGCAGACACAAATTTACGTGACATACACTGAATCAAATGTGATAAAACACATCAGAGCTGGGTCTGGGTCTGGTGAGTATATTAGCAGTCGTAAAAGAAACACACAGAATCAAATGTGATAAAACACATCAGAGCTGGGTCTGGTGAGTATATTAGCAGTCGAAAAAGAAACACTGAATTAAATGTGAAGAAACACTGAATTAAATGTGATAAAACACATCAGAGCTGGGTCTGGTGAGTATATTAGCAGTTGAAAAAGAAACACTGAATCAAATGTGATAAAACACATCAGAGCTGGATCTGGCAAGTATATTAGCAGTCGAAAAAGAAACACACTGAATTAAATGTGATAAAACACATCAGAGCTGGGTCTGGTGAGTATATTAGCAGTCGAAAAAGAAACACTGAATTAAATGTGATAAAACACATCAGAGCTGGGTCTGGTGAGTTAATTTTTCTCAATAAACAACAGAAACGTTATACATGTATATTAATCATTGTAGAATTCTCATAATTATAGTTGGTGTTTATATATGAAAATATATATCTATAGATAATGAACACAGTCAGTTTAATATATACATATTATTGATATATTTTTACACTGCCAGACTAGCAGCTGCACAATGTTCTAAACTTATATTTTCATGTTTCTCAAAACACCTGGAAAGGTATATATCAATTAAGGTGACATATGTCTTAATTATACATCCTACATACTCATAACATTTGTGTGAAGTATGTCATAGACTCTATGTGGTCAAATAAAGTATCCTGTATATATTTGTTTCATGTGTTCAGTATACTATAAGAGAACATGTTACTGGTATTACAAGAGGCAATATTTAAACACAATAATGATAAAAATTACCCTTGAACAAAGAGTGTTTTCAACAAGCATTTCACACTTTCCTTTCCTTCATACCTCATTAAGAGTTTGGTGTTCTCCCTACTATGTTTTCTTCTTTTTCTAAATGGTTGGCTATATATACATAAACGAATGAGATGGTCAGGGGCAGCTCCCCAACCCCCCAGTGCTGGTGCAAAACCTCAAATTCAGACAAAAATGTTACAGATATTTGGGCAAAATGTGCTAACCTGAGACCTTTTTACCGCATATTTCCATCATTAATTCTACCCTCAAAATGAGCTGTAATCCATGTCAAAATGCAGAGTGATTCGTTTGCAACCAAATATAGCTATTTGGTACTAATGCTAATATGAATAAATTTGTTGTTGTCCAGATTTTGGCATATTTGTTTAATTCAGGTACAAGTCAGCCTGCCTCCCCCCTCCCCCCAAGCCTACAACAATGCGAGCCTGTACACCTCTTGTTATATATCACATATTAAATAAGTACGACATAAAATTAAACAAAAAACTTTGGTCAGTTACATCAACCGACACAAAAGGGTTTGCCCGTCTCTACAAGCTTTTGCATATGTATATAAATGTTTGCTAGGGGCCAGTACAAAATTATATAACACTGGTTTTATATATATATACTCTGTCAAAAAAGAAACGCATAGACAAAATATTCATGGAATAATCTTTTTAATACAAAGTGGCATAATTTCGTTATTTATGATCGTATCAGTCAAATCTGAAATGAGTATGTGACAATGTTCTTGCTATGGACTGACGGCAGTGGAGGCGTCACCAAACAGCGTCGCACAAGGGTGCTGAAATCAGTACCTTGAGTGGCCACCAGCAGCAGCAATCACTGCACGACATCTCCTTGGCAGTTACTGAATGAGTCTCTGAATCCGGGCACGTGGAATCCTAGCTCATTCTTCCTGCAGTGCATATGACAGTTGTGGAAGCGTCTGAGGCTCTGGGTCACGCTGGCGTACACGTCTGTCCAGTTCGTCCCATAGATATTCAATGGGGTTGAGATCTGGCAATCTTGATGGCCATGGCAGCACTTTAATGTTTTCATTCTATAGGAAATCCATTGTTACATGTTACATATGCGACCTGGCATTGTCCTGCTGAAAGAGATCTCTGTTGATCCAAAATGGGAAGCATGTGACGGTGAAGAATTTCATCCCGGTAGCATACAGCTGTCAGGTTGCCTTGTGCGAACACAAGTTCACTTCTGAGGGTGTATGAGATCGCTCCCAACATCATGACACTCCCTCCACCGAATCTGTCAACTTGGGCGACGCAGTTGTTGGCAAAACATTCATTGCCGTGTCTGTAAACACATTGTCATTCATCACGTCGCTGTAGAAGGAAACGTGACTTGTCGCTGAACCATACACGCCACCAGTTTCCCCAAGTTCCACCCCTGTATATTCTTGCACCAGCGAACACGTAAATGTCGATTTTTACGTTGCAGGACGGGGCCAACATATGGTCTCCTAGCTCGTAAACCAGCCTCTTGAAGTCGGTTCCGAATGGTTTGTGCAGACACCCTTCTCTAACCAGGTATGCATCCAGCAGTGTTCGTTGCTGTGACAGTTCGGTGACACAAGTGTAGAACCAGGATGAAGCGATGTTGTGCTGCAGTTGTTATGCGAGGTCTTCCACTTCTGGGCCAGTCTTCAGCTGATTAAAACTGCTGGTACCTGTCCCAGAGACGTGAAACATTCCCGAGGAAATCCGATACTGGAGATTGTACCCCTTCTTGCATTGCCATAGAGGACTGCCACCCCAAGACTAGGTTTATATACTAAAGCACGCATAGTTCTACCTTTATTTTCTTTGTATTGCAGTATTTCTTTTTACTTCAGAAACAGTGCAAGTCAAGCTGTATACCTCGGCTATTCTAGCATTTTGATTTCATCCCTGTATTAAAAATGAGATTTAATCATCATAATTTAATGGTAATTTGTAAAGAATTCTTTTTATTTATACTGGATTTCTTTCTTCTTTTTTAAAAATTGTTTTTATTTGAGTTGGTATGGGTTTAAAACTTAATAACATGTTTTTATATGAATTTTAACTGTATTCATTGTGAAGTTACTTGCCAATTCATCGGTTTCCTTTTGAAGGTGAGCACATGATCAGAGTATGACAAATATTTTGAAAAGTCACTAGCCACAGGGCTAGTGGGTTTGTGAAAACCACTAGCCCACCAAGATAAAGCACTAGCCCAAACTCCTGGTCAATTATAACTGGATTTTTATATAATTTTTGTAACATTACACATTTACGAGTATAACAGTAAAATAAAACAAACACTTAAATCATGTTGTAACTTTCAGTTTTTTGTCGTGTCGTACGTTTTGTCTTTTGTCAAGTGTGATCCATCGTCATTGTCCCGTTTTTGTTTTTTTTTGCCCCCCCCCCCCCCCCCCGGGAAAATTAATTGAGCAAACTCTTGGTTGGTATCTAAAAACAAGATCAAAATAATTAAATTTAAATGAGGGTACGGTGATGCCAAATACAGGGCATTATTCCGTGTCAGACCGATATCAAAAGAATATAACGGCGACATCTAATCCGTTGTTAATTGATGAACAAAAAAGGTATTATCTTGTATCGGCAGCTATGACGTTTTATCCAAACCGATACACGTAATAGGCCAAGCCGAGTCATTGCATATGCGGTTACCATTAAAGTAAATTGTTTTCCTGATTGCCGATAACCACATGTTAGCGAAGTGTTAAATTAGAAAACAATAGGTAAATAAAACAAACACTGAAATTCAAAGCATGGCTGGGGTTTACTTGATTGAGATTAACCTGTCGTCGCGATTGATGATTTCCAAGTTCTTAGCCTAAAAATGTGCGAGATTAACGACCACGTGACGTGTCTAACCAATCAAAACACGCATGTCATTAGACTTTATTTCCTGTGCCAGAAACTTGAAAGGGAAAGGTAAACAATGCATGCTGTAACTGTGACGATGTAGAGATAGCATGTTACTGCAGTTTGCAGACCTAGCTCAAGTGGATTATTATTATATACTCATTGCGTTGTTGATATTATTCGATGACAAACGTCACAATCAAATTTATTAAACGAAATTTCAGCCGAGAGATAAAGAAAGAAAGAAAACAAAAAACCCACGATTGAGCGATGACGAGAGGAGGGGGGAAACCACTAGCCCGCAGGGGCTAGTGGTTTTGCGTTTCTCACTAGCCCGAACTTAAAAACCACTAGCCACGGGCGTCGGGCTAGCGGATTTGTCGAACTCTGACATGATTCTTATTCAACAAAGAATATTCTAGTTTTCATTTTGGCTGTGCATTTAAATTACAATGTGATAATTGGAGGGCTAGTTCAATTTGAGAAGGGCCAGTAAGTTTTCTTCAAGTGGCCCTGCTGGCGACAATGGTTTTCATGTTAATTTTCAACCCTAGCTGCCATCAACTGACTACCTGTCATCAAAATGATCAGTAAAAGTGATGGGTTAACTATTACATCATTAGTGCCAGTCATATTATTATTATTTTTTTTTTTTTTTAACAATAATCGAAATGTATCGTGCATATACTGAATCGGTGATGGTTCAAAAATCAGTTATTTCAGCAAGACATCCATATAAAATAACCAGTATCTGTCAAGTATGGGTCAACCTTAATGAGCTATTTGCCTATTTGCCAATTTTGTTAAAAATAAAAATTGCTTCATATACACCTAAAATATAATCACATAGGCGAGAAATTGTCTTAAATCTAGTACAGATTTCATTTCCCAATATATGTACTCTAACCAGAGTGAATGCACCACTATAGCCTCTATTAGAAACATACTTATCTGCCCTTTATTTGCATCGCCCTAAGCGGCCCCAATTAGCAACTAAATTATTTCCGGCGCTTTACATTAATAAAGTTTTCTATTACTATTATTGTTTCTTAGGTTGTGTGCAATCTCCTTTTACAGAAAAGAAAATGTACAATATGTTTTGTGCTCAACAAAAATACTTATGAACACGTCTTGGGGGGGAGGGGACCAAGAAAAATGGTTTATTGATGAGTGACTTGTTAAAACGGCACCTTAATAAAGTTTTGATATTTGCAAGTAATATGCATGCATGTGTTTGTGTATAATATATATCACTGTGTACGAATGGAAGTGTACATTAATTTAACTAAATAAACTAGCTGCGATTTTCTGTACCGCTAGCTGCATTATTAACTACAACCTAAGCAGTAGTTAATAATGAAACTAACAATACAGAAATTCAACTCCTCGCCCAACGATAAGGTTTCTACTGTCTGACTCACAAACAAATCGGAACAGCGAGTCCAGTGTCATTGTCAGACGGACATAGTGTAACGGACACAATTTCATGAGTAATTTAATAGTAACGATCGACTATCTACCTGCAATTTATAATATTATGCACAACCATTAAGCATTCCATGGTATGTATGTATGTGTATATATATATATATTTATTACCCCAGCGGTCACTCATAACAGAGAAAATATTTTCCATATTTTCTCAGTAAGAAATATTCTGCATTGGTCTAACGAACAATACTATTGGACAATTTGATGCTTACAAACCAATGACCTTGTCGGTACTAAATATGACGTCATCACGATTTGGCAAACACAAAATGACGTCATGTAGTTTAAAGAGTTGTTTACGGCTCTCTGTTTTTGTTGTTAAATTTATAATAAAAAGTCATTTTAATGCAATTCCTTATAGATTTTGTAGCAGAATAAAGAGAACTTTTATTTTTGAAAATTATCTATGAACGTGAATAAATTACAAACGTATAGCAATTTTCAGAACAGTTGGCCTTCATGCATGTGCGTGGAAAATAAAGACTTTTAGAGAAAAAATAGCTGAGGTAATAAATAGAATAACAAACTCGGTACCAGTTATTATAAAATTTATGTCCCTCGTGAAATAATTTTCATTTGTCAATCAATAAAGCTCGTAACAACTGAAAATTATTTCACTCGGGACATAAATTTGATAATAACTGGTAACTCGTTTATTATTATCCTATATATATATATATATATATATATATATATATATAGAGAGAGACACACACACACGTGTATATACAGTCAAACTTCGATAACTCAATCTTGAAGGGGACGAGGAAATAGTTTGAGTTTCAGGGAGTTCGAGTTTTCGAAATTAATATATAAGAGTTTCAAATTTGAAACTGTGTTGCAGCTGGTTTATTCGCTTAATATTGTCAATCGCTAAAGCTCGTAACAACTGAAAATTATTTTCGGGACATAAATTTAATAATGGTAAGAAGCATGTGCTTAGACACACACACACGTGTATATACAGTCAAACTTGGATAACTCGATCTTGAAGGGGACGAGGAAATAGTTCGAGTTTTCGAAATTAATATATAAGAGTTTCAAATTTGAAACTGCATTGCAGCTGGTTGCAGCATTGCAGCTGGTTTATTTCGTTTAATATTGTAAGAAGCATGTGCTTCACTGCCTGCCTCTGAACTCTAAAAACTATGCATCCCCAATTGAAAGGCGATATATCAGTCACCTCACCCCCACGCCACACCCCATCTCATCCCACCCCACCCCAGCTGTTGGTATCTTCGATGCCTGTCATACATTCATTTTAGGTATATTGTAAAAGAAATAAAACAAACAGGATCACCCAGATGAATTTGAAATATATGCTCGGGCAAATAGGATACATTTATTTATTGACAGAAAAAACAAACGCATTTACATACATACATAAATAACGTAACTAGCGGAACGTAACTAACAAATAAAACACTGAATGCCAAATAACACTATAAGTAGCCTACATTTGTTTTACACAACATTATTTACGCTTCGCACCTCTACTTTCTCTCTCTCCAATCTGGCCACCCACCCTCCATTTCTGGGCCCTACGCAAAATTGCTTGGATGACAAGAAAGCAGAACTTTTTAAAACCGATCTGGCAAACTCCACATTACCGGGTCCTTCGCCAGATTGCTCGCTCATAACTAAATGACTGCTTAGAATGATAAACATTAACTGATACATAAATAGAAAAGCTAAAGTTTGACACGATTCACACCTTTGGGAGCAAAAATAAACAGTGCTAACAATTATTACACACGATCTTTGAAGTTAACCAGACTGTGTCTGTAATTAAGTATTACATAGCGAGGCTCTCCACCATGGACGAACACCGACTACCAAACATGGAATCATTTCATTCCGCTTAATCGGCGATCTATTATTCTGTAATTATCACCCTAATCCTTGACAGCCAAGACCACCCGAGACAGGTGATTTTCGTTTGATTGACATGACTGACAATACATTTGTTTTTAAAATACTATCGGCAACAAGAGTTTGATCAATCCACATGCATCGAGTTTTAGAGGTGCATACTCTATTAAATCTTTATGGCAGGACCAAAGAATACGGTCAAGAGATCAAGGTTATCGAATGTCGTTATTACTAGTTTGTATAGCAAGTTTGACTGTATATATATCTGTGTATCTGTGTGTACATACATACATATATATATATATATATATATACATTCACTGGTGTAGGAAGCAGGGGGGCAAGTGCCCCCCACTTTTCAGATATTTTGCTTTATAATAGTGTAAAAGTGTGTAAATATAAGTGTGGCCCCCTCCCTTTTTGGCACCTTTCTGCGCCACTAATCTCTCTCTCTGTCTGTTTGCGTGTGTGCGTGCGTGCGTGCACACACACACACACACCCCCCCCGCCACCTTCATACCACTGGTATATGTACATAGATAAAACTTTTTTTTTTCTTCAAATGTGTGTGTTAGTCTGGGTTATGTTTTTGGTTGTGCGTGTGTACTGGTGTGTGGGCTTGTTTTGTAGGCTATTGTTTATTTGGGGGCAGATTTGTTGTTACTGGGATTCTCTTCTTTTTTGGGGGGGGGGGGGGGGGCCTGGTAAAATTGTTGAGGGAGGTATTTTTTAAATATTAGGTTTTTGTTTTGCCTGCCACTTACACTTATAATCATGTATAAACAATGTCTTCATTTTAACATTTAACCTTAAATAATCGGCATGCAAGACTAACATAAATATGTTTACACAGATATTTTGATGTAAACAAAACAAGTACTGTTACTACAGGTAGATGTTTTTAGGTTAAACTATATATTTAGCTGTTATATATTACAGCAAAATTTACACTTTTTAATGCAATGTATATAGGCCTAATCAATTTACAGCAAACAAAATATTTAGTCAAACAGGCGCATGTGCAGGAAATTGTGTAGAGAAAGTCTAGACTGGCTAGTGGTATTTTTAGGGTAGGGGTCGGGTCATGCGTCCCCAGAAATACACTGAAAAAACAAAACAAACATAATATATAGCACATGGGGAAAGGGACTGTTCTGATCGGAATATTACATATAGTCCATCCCATCCTATAAAAATGTTGTTTTGTTGTTTTTGTAAATAATTTAAGTTTGGTTTGACATAAAAATTAAAATAAAAGTTTTTTGCAAATAACAAAAATATACTATTTTTGTGTGTAATTTAGAAAACAAGCGGCTCAGAAATAAATAACTGGTAAATTCCATAGTATTACAAAATGTGTTCCCCGTGGGACGCACTATAAACACAATGTTTTTATTATCTATTACAACGGTGTTACTGTCACACACAATTCATTAAAACTGCAGGTTATTTGTACCTTTAAATGAAATTATAATAATTAATGTGAGGCGAGATTGCAGTTTTGAAACAACAACAAAAAAAATGTCCATGCAAGAAAACCAAATCAATCAGGGTGTGTGACGGCTCGCTAAATTTATCTCCTATATATTTAACACATGGTCAGTTGTAAGAGAACACAATTTCATCAACTTAATTTTTACCTGTATCATTCTTTATTTTTAAAGCATAGGTGGGGACATTTATGGTGCCTGGGACTGGCATGAATAAATCTCAGCTGAAGATTCACAAACAACTGTGGCGAGGGAGTAACCGGAACGCGCCGGAAGTAGTTAGGGGATGTAACTCTGCCTATTTTTTCCTCACAAATTTCTAATAGAGGCTATGTATAGTGGATAAGTATGTGTAAACCAAAGACACAGACGGATTCTCTGTGACTAGTTATGTACATGATTATCAAGTACTGTGGTATGAGCTGTCCTGTATGTGTAGAAGTGTATAACCTATAAAGGTTTCCTTGTATGCTAATCCGATCTAGACAAGACATCCTAGTAAGTAAACTGAATTGTAATTGAATTTCGGCACCAAAATACATTACAATTGTCAACCAAATTGGATGTGGGCAAAGCGATATTCATTTAAAAAAAAAATTATCTTGCTTGTTTGAACATTATTTTCGTGCTAATATCCACTTAAGGTTCAAACACGCTATCCTAAAATGTCGAAATTCTTTATTTATATTATATTATTAAATAGCCCAATTCTTGTTTCTTTTATTTATTTTTGGACTGTCCTAAACTGCTCTAAATTATATAAATATTCGTTGGAACAGTCAATTCCTTTTTATTTTTGGCTTTTTAACTTTTATTTTATTTTTTAAATTCTATTAACTTTTTAACCAATTACTATTTTAAAACTTCTGCACATTTACAACTCTACCCCCTACCCCCTTCTGTCTCGGATTCAGTCACTGGCGAAGTCAGATATTGTTCCCGGGAGAGACATGCTTGAACCTTAATTTGATATAGCCATGTTAATATGTTATCCAACCCAATCCAATCCTACAACAGATAGTGCCAAATATAACAGACAGTGGTTCGAAGTCCCTTTATCAGCTACTACAGCAGTTGCAAAACAAGGCATCACGCATCACATGCGACGTTTACTACCCTCATTTCCGACGTCTATTTTCACCACAGTTGCTCAGACTCCAGTTCATATTTTCTTGAACACATAGTGATACTATCGTACGAAAACAAAAGAAACATCTAAAAGCCACTTTTTTCGATTTGCTGTCACATGCAATATTTCACTGACAAATAGCTGATCACCAGTAATCTTTGACTCATCCACGACATCAGTATACCTACTGATGTAACTTTATTCAAGTTATAAAATGTAAACATTGAAAAAAAAAAAAAAAAAGTTCATCGTATCACCGCCATTTTGTTGTTTTTCTTGCACTGGAATCCAAATATTTGTTCCTTTGATACTAATATTAATAGAGTGCCAAACGGTAACCAGTATTTTATTAGTTTAAAGGTTGCAAGCCACCATATACGTTTGCAAAACTTTAAAAGTAAAAATTATTAATTTAATTTATAAAATATCAATATTTTTTGTTGTCGAGGAATTGCCATTTATAAGTAAATAAATATATACACATTTATAAGTGATAAAATATTCATTTGTTTTTAATGCTATTAATTGTTCTAATAGGTAACATGGATAGTTTTTATAACTTAGGTGGTATCAGTGGAAACAATTATTTTTAAATATTAATAAGTAACTGTATTCTAAACTGATGACAATTGTTTGCATGTTTTTCTAAACATACCATAAAATATGCCCAATGAGCATGTTGTGTAAATTGACAAATTGATTTAACATGATCTTAGTATGCAAAATGTATATTAAAAAGTTAATTATTTCAATTTAATGGGGTTTTGTGTTTTATAAACAGTTAAAATTGGGCAAGTGAATTTTTCAACATGACCAGTAAATTTTCAAATCCACTGGTCCCATGGCAAGTGAATTTAAAAAAAAAAAATCTAGAACCCCATGTACATGGAACGCTTTAACAGTTGGATATCGCTTATTCCTGCACTGACCAATCACATTCAAGGATAGAAATGTGAGTCATACTTGTTCCAATCTTGGGCCAACAATTTCACCAACTATATGCATTACTAGTGGACTACATTGCACACTCCGGCCCATAGAACTCCCCCCCCCCCCCCCACCCCGTGCCCCCATTACTGAGTGTCTATAGCTCTCAATACCCCCCCCCCCCAACTCCTACTCTGACAGTTCCAACACCTACTAGTACTTCATTTTGCAACCGCTGTACTACAGATGTCGAACCCTATAACAGATAGCGGCAACAACTGCAATGCTAAATGTAGTTAGTACAGATAGCATTGCTACTACAGATCACTGTCCTTCACTCACCGAAGTAGCAATGCAAACCGAGGAGAGCAGTCAACAAGGAGACACATATGATGCCAAACAATATCGTGACAGACTGAAATGTCATCCACGCCCAGTCTGGTGCTGGTTGGTAAAGGATAAAAAATGCTGCATCATCGGATCCGTTCCCTGCAAGAAAATGACAGTTATTAGAACAGGATTAGTACAGTCTGTGAATCTGTGATACCACTGCTTTGAAGTTAAGAATGTTACTGATCCTAATTTTGAAAGGTTTTTGCCATAAACAAAATTATGCTCACCTGTGACAATTTTGACCCTGCCTATACAACAGTTTTAAATGATTATTTTAATGTAATGATTTTTAAAAGCAGCATTTATTGAATTAGAATGGAGATAACTACATGTATGTAATATATGTTGTATTTGACCATTTACGGAACGTTATGTTGGTTTTACAGTTGCGAATACATGTATTTCTTTCAAAATAATGACAGACAATAAACATAATCATGTCAATTAGGATGCCTAACTGACAAAATGAAAACATTTTATTTCAGAAAAAAACTCATACCCAAACATTGTCTTGCAATGTTGCCAACACGTTATCTTAATAAATAGTGAATCTGTTATTGTGAGTAATCTGGACATCTTTCTTAAATAATTAGATATTTAGTAGACCCAGTGATTTCTCGCGATCGCGGAAAACGGACGGAATTCACGGAATTCCCATTGTGAAACGGAATTACGATTTTCCGCGAAGTTAAAAAAATTAATACCATTTTACCATTGCCACACACTGTAAAACTGACAATTGGCCTGTGTGCAGTACTATTGGCAAACACGTAGTGTTGTATTTACCGGTGCTTCATTCAGCCAGACCGAGTGGAAAAACGTAAACCAAATGGCCACGTTGGGAATAAATACTTCACGAAGGTTAGCGAAACGTTTGCTGGCTGAACTTGGGACTGGTTCACTGTTTAGTCTGTTGCGCCTGCGCAGACGGGACAGGGTTTGGTTGGGGGTTTTTTTGGGGGGGGGGGGGGGGGGGGGGTTCTTCAGGAGTAAGTTCAGTCAGCGGTTTGTCGCTAACGTTTGTCATGGAAGACTGATTTTTACGTTTTGTTAACACTAAGCCCCCTTGAATAAAACAGTGCACTCAATTGTTGGACAAATATGCTTTTTGTAGTTGTTATAACTGTAACCTTTGCTCCGATTTTTCACTACTAATATGAAGGCCTACTTTGATTTAACAACAAATAGCGATGTATGTCGACACCAGTCAATTTTCGGACCCATGTTTTGGTTTCATACAAAGTAAATAAAACAAACCCAACGGTATTTTTTTTTAATATGATATATTTGACAAAAGGTACTTTAATTTTTTTTGCATCTTTTAAAACTTAAAAATTTAATATTTTGTCAAGAATTATGAAAAAGTAAAAAGTAAACAGCGTTGTCTGCCTGTTATGTTAATTTGTCACAGCTTGTGTTATTTAAATTGTTAATTAGGCCTACAACGGAATTTTTAAAAACATGAAACGGAAAACAGGTTTTTTTTTTAAACGAAAAACCACTGGGTCTAATTTAGTGAGGTTGTAACTGTAACAACAAATATATTTGGGACATGTTTTTTGTCAAATATAAAGATACAAAATAGTGGTTTTTAATGACAAATCCATTGTTTTTTAAATTTGCATTACTGCAAATATATGTAACATAAATCATTACTTTAAAAAATAAATAATTTACTTAAAACTTTAATACAATGAAATTTATTGATATTGAATTCGGACACACTGATATTGACACCTCAATTAAATTTTGTCTCTTTATTGCAATATTTTAATGTTTTTTTGTATGTTTAAATAGTCTGATTAAGATAGTTAATATAAATTATGATACAATGAATGAATGAATGAATGTTTAACGACACCCCAGCACAAAAATACACATCAGCTATTGGGTGTCACAAATAGTAAGCACAAAATTATGATACAAAGACATTTTTTTTTTTTTAACTGTTTTAATTATTTAAATTTTTATCATTTTATACCAGTCAAAACTTGCAGATATTAATATTTGTGCAACCACTTATAGAGGAGCGATACGGTACATACCCAGTGGTAAAGCGCTCGCTTGATACACGGTTTGTGTGGGACCAATCCATGTCGGTGGGCCCATCGACCTATTTCTTGTTCCAACCAGTGCACCATGACTGGTATGCCAAAGGTCGTGGTATGTCCTATCCTGACTGTGAGATGGTGCATATAAAAGATCCCTTGCTGCTAATGGCAATATGTAACGAGTTTCCTTTCTGAGACTATACGTAAAAAATTACCAAATGTTTGACATCCAATAGCTGATGATTAATAAATCAATGTGCTCTAGTGGTGTTGTTAAACAAAAGAAACTTTTTCCCCACTTATAGAATGACCCATTCCCCAATACCCTGAAAATTAAACAGTCAAGACGAAACTGGCCGTGCCGTATTTTGCATATTAATTGGTCAACATTCTTAAACATGCCTCCTGAAAGTTGTTTTATTACGAAAACATGAAATCATTCACACTTCTTTAATTTGAATGTGTTGCGTTATATTTTACATGTGTTGAAATTTGCCTTTTTGCCTTCTGACCGTAAGCCAAATGGTCTCGTCTTCTATTATAAAGTTTGTCAAATTCGAGACCTGCAGGTCCATACAGTTTTTGTTTTTTTACAATAACATTAGTGTTCATGTTAAAATACTATGGAAACCTAAGACAACCAATGGAAGAAGAACTAACCTTTGTATGGTTGGAGTATGCTGCCACTCTTTCGATCAGTAAAGTAACCGACAAACTGGGCTAATGACATGCACAGAATCAGACAAAACGAAACCACAGCACTAGCCACTGTCATGATGAACCATCTGTAACAACATATTAATCAGTAATCAAAATGGCAACATTAATAAAGATAACACCATTTATACAGGTAACCTTAATACAGATTATAATAACTAGTGATGGGAATTGGTTTGGAATTCCATCATGGATAATCAGTTGTAATCAGTTTACACCAACCGATCAACTATCAATTACATAATAGGTTTGAATATATATGATCTTGGGAAGGATTAGACTTTTTAGTGATTATGTGCTAATATTTCCATGTTCACTATATGATAATTTAACCGGCCTTGAGGGCATCGTGGTTAGGCCATCGGTCTACAGACTGGTAGGTACTGGGTTCGGATCCAGTCGAGGCATGGGATTTTTAATCCAGATACCGACTCCAAACCCCGAGCGAGTGCTCCGCAAGGCTCAATGGGTAGGTGTAAACCACTTGCACCGACCAGTAATCCATAACTGGTTCAACAAAGGCCATGGTTTTTGCTATCCTGCTTTTGGGAAGCGCAAATAAAAGATCCCTTGCTGCCTGTCGTAAAAGAGTAGCCTATGTGACAACAGCTGGTTTCCTAAAAAAAACAGTGTCAGAATGACCATATGTTTGATGTCCAATAGCCGATGATAAGATAAAAAATCAACGTGCTCTAGTGGCATCGTTAAATAAAACAAACTTTACTTTTTATATGATAACTTTAATATATCCATGTTTTAAACACTGTTACATTACCAGGGGAGATATCTTTTGCATGGAAATAAAAACATATCAGGATTGTAGAAGTTTGGCAAACAATAAAGAAGCTTACATGTCCAGTTCAAATATAGCATATCAACTTATTTTGAAGCATTCTGTAGCCTTAAATGCTGCTTTATTACAGCAGAATTTTAAAAATAAAAATACCTAATTTTTTAAAGGCAAAGCATAGCGACCATATTGGATTACGAAACAAACACTATTTTGGTTTTAAGCTTCTGACTACAGCAGGCGAGATATCTCGCCCGACCTCATGTTAGTCGATATACTGTACACTGTATACAGTGCATTCCCCAATTCATATTTCCCGCCGGTTTGCACATGACACTCACCAGAAACGGAAATATAATTAAAGAAAAAAGATTTTTTTTTTAAATGGTGGCTTTTGTTTTGATTTTTTCCAATTGAAAATACCTTGAAATTTTGAGTTCAAAAAGTGGTTTTCGGCAAGTATTTTTACTTGACAACAATTGCGGCACGTCGCGGTCATTTTCAGGGATCGATAGCTGATTGTGACAGCTAATTTGATAATAAATTTGATCGTTTTACCAACAACGAAAATTACCAAATATTGCAATATGAATCTTAGTTCGGGTTTAAAAAAAAATTCTGGTCAGAAAACCACTGTTATCGGGAATAATGGACATAAATACTGGACAGCTGGCCACAAATGCCCGTAAGTAAACGCAACTTTTTCGATTTTTTGCCTAATTTTAATCACCATTAGCCGATCTAAAATAATAAAAATTACAAAAAAAAGACACGAAAATAATACTTACCGATTCATATATGAACTTTATTTCATGTATTTATAAAACATTTAAGTGAATATATGTGAGTAAAAATTATAAACTTGTACCCACTCAACGTGGTTTTTGTTAAAAATTAATCCAGTAGTCTAAAGTTTAAATAATTATTTTTATTACCACAGCAGTCACTCACAACAGGACAAATATTTTCCATATTTTCTCAATGAGAAATATTCTGCACTGTTCTAATGAACAATACTAATGGACAATTTGACGCTTACAAACCTTAGACCTTGTCGGTACTAAATATGACGTCATCACAATTTGGCAAGCACACAAAGTGGTTTATGTGTCCATCATATTGTGTTAAATAATTGACTACATGTACATTAATGTGTATCAGATATCGCTGACAACAACTGACTGTAAAGATTAATCTCTCCCCTGAATGGGGGAGTTACTTATGATTCTGCCATATTGACCATTTATATTAAAATCTTTTTGTAGTACCACATGTATTTAAAAAAAATAATCATATGTTAAATAATTAGGAGCTAAACATTAATCAATGAACTAATCTTAGGGGAGTGATAGGGAGCCACAGTGATAGCTCCCCTTAAATGGCGAGGTCTGATACTGTATAATAAATGAGAAAACAAATGTGATGTCCATCAAAGCTCACCGGTAATTTCTTCTGCCAATGCAGTTGTTGAGCCATTCACAGTGGTGGTCAAAGTGCGAAACACACTTGTTGCAGTCTCTGCAGTGTTTCGTCTTCTCATCACTATAAAATCAAACAGAATGATATAGTACATTGTAGTTATCATAAAAGATAATATGGAAGTTCAAAAATTTTAAAATTCGTTTTATTGCATTAATTTAAATTAGATAAAATTAACTGTCAAACAATTTTCATTTCTCATAATTTTCCACGACCAATTACTTAAAAATTCAATGACTTTCCAAGCCTGGAAAATGGTGTTTGAAAACTATGAGATGTACCTTGTATACATGACTTAAATTTAAAGCCACCGAGCCTAGTTCACCCTGTACAATTTTAACCCAAAACAAGGCTTTGGTTTCAATGTTTGAATGTAGACTAGCATTGTGACAAGTCAGTTTATGGTTCGACAAATTAAGGTTTCTACACACTTGAACTCTACCATGTCTTCCGACATATACAACCGTGTCCGGTGTATCAGCGCACTTGGTATTTTGCATGATTATGCTTAGGAAGTTGTCATGTTGTCGGAGTTTTTAACGAATTAAACTTCAATTCCTTTTTCAATGGTTAATCAAGTATCACCATATTTATTTTTAAGGGTGCAATTAATTTTTTTTTTTAGAATTATCAATAATTATATAATTTCAAAATAAATCATTCACCTGTTTTCGTGTTTATAAACGCGAAGTAGGTCATCCTTATTGATATTAAGAATGTTAAAACCAGTCTAAAAACACCTTTCCCGCATTTTAAAAATTATAGTAAACAGTATAAATGTAATTATTTTTGTTGCGTTATTTTTTTATTTAAACCGAAAAAGAAAACACAGGCAAATGCAAACAAAACGAAAATTTTACACCTTAATTGACAGTCATTCCATTTCACAATTGTCACATTGTTATAAAAATAAAAGCGAAATAAGATCCACGTGTGTGCACAATCTACCCGAGAAAAATAAAATCCATGTAGGCATCTTAGCCATGCATGACAATGAACATGTATGCATCTGCAGTACTGTGCCACTCAAGAAAACGATTGCGAAACTGATCATGAGATGGGTCATATGTGATCGTTAATTTTCATAGTAATATTTTTAACAAGACAAAACAAAAAAGTACTAAAATAATTCTGGGACAATAGTGTAGCGTTTATAGGCTAAAAGTGAGGTCATGGGTGGTTTATAAATAGCGGGGTCAACGATCTACATCTACTGCGCCGAATCACCGGACATGCAAATCGTTTTGGATACAAGGAGGTGGCTATATTTATGCACCATTTTAAAATGTTTATTTACTACAGACATAAAACAGTTTGTAGTGTATTTCAGATTATGCACTTCTTCATTGGTGAGAGACGCATTTTATTAAATATTTCACAATGTTCATAGAAACTGGTCCTTGAAAGCTTAGGTGCGCCGATACACCGGACAGCACTGTACATGTACATGACTTAAAACTTAAAGCCGCCGAGCCTATCTTCACAGGTGCAAATATGTTTTTATTTGGGGTTTTATTAGCCACATCAAATTAATTTTTAGCCACTTATTCTTTTTCTAAGTACTATTCATCAGCCAGTCTAAGAAAACCACAGGAGTCTGGGTTATTAACAGGTTCATTTTGTTTTTACTTCCCTGCCGGTCCCATCAGACGCAACTATAGGTTTCATCATCGTCCTCGGTGTGTCTGTCCGTCGTCAAATCACTTAACGGAGCGCTCGAACTTAACGGCGGCAACAACGGCAATTGCAGTCGGCGACATATAAACTGCCGTCGGTTGGCGCGTTACGACCCTTCAACTTCAGAGATAAGAAAGTGATATTTTCCATATCTACTACATTAAAAAAAACACTTGTGACGAATCCTCCATGTAAGTTTCTTGATAGCGTCGACCAATTCACGTGTGCACAATTGGAATGTAAAATAGGTACCATCGACGTCCCAAACTGCGTTCACCTAACAAAAACACGAATAAAATATTTACGGAAATACTATTCTACATTTTTGAGTTACGATATCTTGTGTACATTTCAGTTCTATTTTGAGTCTATTTATGGCCGAATGAATTGTATCATGAAAACGTTTCTTTTGTTATTTAGTATAGTTTACACATCTACAGGTACATGGTTCGGACTTTAGGTTGACATCACTTAGTTCAGAGAATCTTACACCATTAGTTTCCAAAATGGCTCCCGACAAACTTTTCAAGCACATGCTCTGACGTCACATATACAGCGGTCCCACTAAACATCGCTACTCGTACACACGTGACTGTAAACAACCATCTGATGTGAAACTACTAATCTTTGATCATAACAACTACATATGTAATTCACCTGGGAAAATTCTCGTTTTCTTTTGTTTTTCCATTTATGTTACTATGCGTAGTTGTGTACTTACACGTGTATTTCGCACAGATTGCAGTAGTGGTTCTCGATTATATGCGCATGTGTGCTGCTGTCAAAGACGGCCAACGTCCGCTGAACGGGTTTCTTTAACACGGCCTCGTGTGCTGGGTTGATAGACGTTGTAATGATGACAAGCAGGACGTGCGCAACAGTCGCCAAACCGTTCAGCTAGCCATACGTCAAGTATCATATCTCACATACAAAAAATTACTCCCACCCTTGCTAGACAGAGGAGAACTCAGTGGAGTGAATGAATGAATGAATGAACGAATGAATGTTTACAAGTTTTTATGAATGTGTACAAGGTTTTATACTCCGATAATGGGCACCATTCCCTATTATTCCCCAAAGGCTATGTCGTTTTTACATTCCAAGTTTTGAAGTAGTACAAAAAAGTAAAAACGAAAGGTTACGCTTGACAATCACCCCCTTCCCTCCCCCATAGCGTTTCGTAATGCAAAATAGATATATCAATTTGAATAATCAAGTCCATGTATAGAATTAGTTTTAAATTCTGACTTAGCTTAATAAAATGTTTTTGAAATGAAACTGAAACTTCCCTTATTTTTCGTCAAACGACACTACAATTCCGAGAGAGAGAGAGAGAGAGAGAGAGAGAGAGAGAGAGAGAGAGAGAGAGAGAGAGAGAGAGAGAGAGAGAGAGAGAGAGCCCATCCCTATTTTCAATTCACACTGTAGAATAAAACGCAAATGGTTGTTCTTTGTGTATATGTCACCACAACTTAATCATGCCCTAAATGAGGGGCTGGACGTAGCTCGATGCGTGGTCAGTGTGGGGTCGGTCCCCGTCAGTGGGCTCATTGGGATGTTTCTGCTTCCAGCCAGTGCACCACGACTGGTATATCAAAGGCCGTAGTATGTGCTATCCTGTATGTCAATCTAATTAAAAGTAGCTCCACTATTACATGTGGATCTAACAGCAGGCAGTTGGAGCTCATGTCCACCAATCAAAACCTTACGTGCAGAATCATGCCAGTGATTTAAAAATAATTTGAAAACACTCCGAATTATCCTGAGGGTATACGACATGTTTCGTGCCGTAAATAAAATGTGTTGAGTGCGTTGTTAAATAAAACAGTTCCTTCCTTCCCTAAATGAGTATTAAGGCCCTCAGCCTATAGGAAAAATAGCACTGTATTATACAGTATGTTTTCAAAGGATACAATGTCGTCCCCAACCTATAGGAAAAATAACACTGTAATATACAATATGTTTTCAAAGGATACAACGTAACATATGGCTTGCAATTCTTCTGAAAACGAAGGAACAATCATTCCAAAGTTTATAAGTATGAAGTAGATTTCGATAACATAGGCAAGGAGTTGATACCCACGAGGAGGAATCGTCCATCCGTTACGTCGACAGGTTACATAGTGAGTGCCTGCCTCGTCTGGCTGAATGGCGGCCATTTCGTCCTCACTAAAAAAAACGAGTTTACAGTTCAACCAAACAAAATATAACTGATCTAAGTATCCCTCTAATGATTACCATAGTGTAAGTACCCCTCTAATGATTACCTTTCATTTCAACTTATTTCCGTGCTTATATTCAATTAAGGTTCAAACACGCTGTCCTGGGCACATATCTCAGCTATCTGGGCTGTCTGTCTAGGACATTGGGTTAGTTGTTAGTTGGTTAGTGAGAGAGAAGAGGGTGTAGTATCATTACACCTACCCATTGAACCCATTGAACCCTTAAAAACTCGCTTTGGGTTGGAGCCGGTACCGGGCTGCGAACCCTGTACCTACCATCCTGTAATCCGATGGCAGTAGCTATGAGAAATTAGATATTCACCTGCTAAAACCACCCGAAAAATCGCAGGTCATTTTCCAAAAGATGTGTATGATTATCACATTTGCTATATACCTTGTAATGCTGTTAAAATTTCATTTTATAATACTGTAAAATATATCTCAGAGGTCCTAATTGTTCACACTATCCCAAACACTTCCCTTACCCTTCTTATTTACAACATGCTGTATTTCTCAGCAGGAATTATTTCTTTTGGTATGCTATTTAAAAAAATAATAATAATGGCATGCCATATTGCCTTGCTATTTCAACCTTGAGTAACCCTGCAATGATTACCATAGGGTATATTAAACCGAATGACCACTGCGAATCAGTCAAAATAATTTGCAAACGTTTAACGAAAAACGACTGGCTGACGTTGGAAAACATGTTATTCGTTTTAGAACTAAGCACTATAGCGTTGTAGCCGTCTAGACTCCCTCCCCTGCTAAATTCCATGCACACGCGCCTGATAATAATAATAATAATAATAATAATAATAATAATAAATGGTGAGTTCATGTTCCGACTGTTTATTATTTTATGTCAGCGTATTCGCAGTTATTTTCGTCATGAAATAATAATAATTATTATTGTATTATATAGCCGGCCCACATTTGCCAAGTCTCAATTCACGGCGGTCGTTTATATAAAATTCTAAAATACATTATACGTTGTCGTATATAAATCAAATCAAATCAAATCAAATCATTTATTTATATATGAATCATATAAACATGGCATGGTATACATTGGACAACATACATAATTAGAATATAAAATGGTAAGATCAGACACATAGTGATAATAATGACAATGAGTATATACGTGTAATAGTTATACGACATGTACACGTAAATGTGTGCAGTGTCACTGAGTGAGTATACGTGTTTATTCATGTTGGTGTTGTAGTAGAGGGTCTGGTAAATTCATTTTGCCTATGGTTGAACATTTCATAACAGAATTGTCCAACAGTTGGAGTTACTTGTTCTGGGCCGTCAAGAAGGAAAACACATTTTTCCAGTTCAGACAGAAATGTGAACTCAGAACATATTTGACCGACTTTATAGTATAGTATTTTTCTTAAATGCATATTTATTGGACACCGAGTCAAAAAATTAATCTCATCTTCTGGTTCTTTTTGGCACAGCCGGCATATATACGGTCATTTCTATGGATATTCCTATAACGTCCTACCTCGATTTCCAGTCTGTGAGCACATAAACGTAGTTTTGTGAGAGCTTGTCTAAAATTGGTATTTTTTTTATATATTTCAAGTAATTTGCCATTTCATATTTGTTTTTAATATGTTTAAATATTTGCAGCTTTTCAGAGTTCTGTAGCTTGATTTTAAAGTGTTCGTAATATCTGTCATCAAGGATTTTGTTAGCGTAGCTAGAGTTTGATTTTGGGTGAATTTTAGCGTTAGTTAATAGACTTACGTCAATGTTGTTTTTATCAAGCATATCTTGTAAATAGGCATGCCAGCCTATGTTGTGTTGTGTTTGTAGCTCTTTGCTACAGGATACTGCATCATATAATATAGATCTTGATTCTTCTACATTTTCTAGGTACATAAAATATTTACAAATATTTGTATGTATGCTATTTATAAGTGGGTAGCGCCCCAGTTCACTTCTGCAGGCAATGTTAACACTGTTTCGTGGGACTTGAAGATTAATTTTACAGAATTTTATATGTAATTTTTCGAAGGGTTCAGACTCTAATATGTCAAAGAATTTGTATTGGTTGTGTTTCTTTAGTTTGCCATGCAGTTCCGTGCCCCATACTTCCGAGTTATAGAGTAGAATAGGTTTAATTAGTGTATCAAACAGTTGATTATACATATGTGGGGGTGGATTGACACCCGAGAAAGCTTGGTGTAATCTGAAGAGTGCTTTTGATCCCTTATTACCGAGTACAGTTTTAGTTTCAGTAAAGTTTCCAGCGGAGTTTATAGTATATACAGCCTCATCACTACAAGTCTGTTTTGCCGTATTTTTTATGACTTTTCACAAGAAGAGTTCCAATTTTGTTAAATGAAGAGTGTCATGGAATTCCCTCGATCGTAGTTCAATTAAAATGTTATGGATCATACAATAACTAGATTTGGTATTCCAAATGAATGTAATTTCTATTTATAATCCATATTTAGAGAAATAAGACCCACTAAATCCGTGATTGAGCGCCTTTAAGAGGATATTTTATAGAACAATTACAGACAGCCTCGACCCATTCCCAGATTTAAAAAAAAATATTTGCATTACGCACATGCGTAGTGTGCGTAATGGGCGCTATGCCTCTGTAGGGAATAACTGGTTACTATCTTGAGATATCGGCTTTAGGACCTATCCTGTGAAGGTTAGAATGGCAAATGCAGAATGCTCTGCCGAGCTGCATTCGCCATTCGACCTGAGCAGGATAAAGCCCATATCTTAAGACGGTAACCAGTTATTTCTTTTATCCTGCAATCCTACGGGAATAGTCGGAAAATAATGATTTATTCCATTTTTGTGTAAGCAAATAGAGTATCGTCAACTAGCTGGGCTTTTGCCGTATGACGTCATACAAGATACAAGACGTAATTTTTTGTTCTGTCACATTCAGAAAACGTTTCTAAACTGTAATTCATAACAAATATACAATTTGTGTATTGTTATTGCAAAACTAAAAGTTATTTGTATTTACTGTACTTAAATGATTTAAAGAGTTTATTGAAAATCTAGTCGAGTCGGGCTTATGTCAAGTGACCTGTATTTTTATAGAGATTGATCTTAGGCATCATATCTTGTCAGTGTATACAGTGATTACGGGATAAATATATATAAACCATCTAGTGCTAATCTAGTAATAGTAATAGTATTTAAAACTATACGTACCAAAAGTAAAAGTCTAAAGCACTGTACATACGCCTTGCACAATGACGTCAAAAATAAACTAGACCGCGCACTGAGTGGCTTCTGATTGGGCTGCCATGACCAAATACCGCAAACTTCCTATCAGGGCAAAAAACACATGACAACAATAAATAACGTTAGGGAATAAAACGTCCATTTGCGGGTAACTTTATTATATCTGGTTAGATTTGAAAATTTAAAAATTGTATGTAAACACGATAAACCTGTCGTGGACCGAAACGAGACAAATAATTTTTTTCTTAGATTCCTATTTTAATTCACTATTGCCGGGGGGTGTACACTTAAGATAGACGACTGCAGCCTTGGTCTCGTCTGTTAAACATTTTATCTTTCTTTTCTTTCTTCTGTTATATTCAGGCAGGAAAATAGTGATAGAAAACTGTTTATACTGGATTAGATACCAAGACAAATTACCCATTGAGAGAGAGAGAGAGAGAGAGAGAGAGAGAGAGAGAGAGAGAGAGAGAGAGAGAGAGAGAGAGAGAGAGAGAGAGAGACATACAGACAGATACAGACAGAGACAGAGACTGACCGACTGACTGACAGACTGAGTTTTATTTACGGTTATATGGCGTCACATATGATTAAGGACCATTCTGATAGTGAAAAAGGAAATCCGCCGATGCCACGTGGGCTACTTTTTCCGATTAGCATCAAGCGATCTTTTATATCACGCATGCACACACACGGGAAGGGTTATGTTTTCAACAATCCATGTTTATCTTTGCACGTGACGAATTAGATCGTGAGGCCATACATAGGCCTACGTTTTAGAACAACATGTGACACTGATTCATGATATGACTGTTGAATCAGTCAAAGTGAAGTGATGACGATATCTGACCTTTTAGGCCTATACTCTTTTGATACACGTTCATCTGTTTTGTTTGGGGGTTTTTTCATCCCGTACCAGTCTGTTGTTGTTGTTGTTGTTGTATTCGAGCAAACTCGAAAGCTTCGAGTACATGTTTAGAATCCTCCAATGAGAGTCTTCCATGTTTCTATCCAAATAATACTAAAATACTTTGTCGACATACTGAACTAATCACCATTAGCTGTACACGTTTTAAAAAGTGTCCTTTCGCGATACGTTTCTTTGTCTCTATTTTGCTTAAATATCTTTATGTGCGCTGGGTTTTATTTGGGAATTCATCCCACAGACAGGATAGCATATGTATACCACGGCCTTTGACATACCAGTTATAATGTACTAGTTGGATATAGCCTCATGGGACACCGATGGGGAACGATCCTTGACCGACCGCGCATCGAAATAGTCGGTTACTCGCGTTACGGTTAGCCTACTCGCGTTACAATTTGTCCGCTATTTAGTAATGGCTAAAAAAAAATATAGATTGTAAAGAAAAATAACAGTTTTTAAATGTCAAACATTTTTTTAAAGAAACATCAGAAAGCTACACAAATGAACTGGGTAAATATTACCAACAAATTAAACTTACAACAAGTTAAACAATGAATAAATAACCATTTTTGGGAATTAACGTCAATTTTTTTTTTTAATTGAAATTTGAATTGAAACAACACTAAAACGAAGTAGAAAGTTTGAAACGTCCACTATTTTGATAACCAAAAATGTTTTAATTGTACAATTTCAAAACTCTTTATCATATAAAGATACCTAAACACCATAGCTATGCACCAATATATCTACTTTATCATAGCTGTTACAGTATGAGGAGACTGGATTTTTTGTCATGTCCTTTTTTTTTGACGCGAGTAACCGATGTTTACACATTCACAGTATGAAAACCGATCATCATATTTCCTTTTTTTTTTTTTTTTTTATTATATATATATATATATATATATATATATATATATATATAACTAATAAAATGCAATAAAGAAAATTAGTGTTGAATGTATAATTATTAATCCTGAGCAAATCAATAGAATTAGTATGGTAAAAATGTAACGCGAGTAACCCTGGAATTGCACATATATATTTAGACTTATTAGAAAGTAAGTGGCAGCAAAAACTAACTTAGTGTTAGAAGTATGTTGGCATAATTATTCACTCACTGGTATTGTTCTATTAAAATAAAATGTTGGTAACTCGCATTACATATTTTTCGGTTACTCACGTTACAGTTTTTGATGCATCCGTGTCATGTTTTATGTCACTATTGTTAAAAAAATGTGTGGTTTCACTACCTGTAGTATGTATTAGTGTAGGAAAATATCAAGTGTCGTTTGTTAGAGACAAGAAATAAATAATAGAGAGGAAAAAAATAGCTATTTCGGTTACTCGCGTTACATTGTGCTAGGTGGTCTATTTGACCCAGAGTTAAAGACATATCATATCATTTTATGTAACTGCAGTGGGTGTAACACGTAGGTATTAGATATTCTATTACATATATGCAACCTGTATAAAGCATAATATGCTTTTATTGCATTTATTTGTCAAAATAATAGGCGTCTGTTCAGCATGCGATATCTTTTTGGCAACAACCTCAATGACAATTTTTTTTTTTTAATCCATGAACTTCAGCATATTGTTGATCACAAAACACATTCGTTCATTAAAATAATTCATATTTAAATTTTGAGTCTTTGTCCGCTTCGTCATGGAATTGCCCATATATATATATATATATATATATATATATATATATATATATATATATATATAGTTAGGTTTAGATTTGATGTCAGTGTTTCTGCCAGAAACAACTTTTGGGGCATGGTGGTATGGAATTAAATACAACCACAGCCAACAGGGGTATAGGGGTCCTCCGCCAGAAAGAAAATGGGTTAAGTTTAGGATTAGGGTTAAGAAAATCATACAGTAATGATAAGAGTAATTAATTTTGTTAAAAAAATAATCTAAAAATAAAATCTACAAAAATATTTGGGTATGGCGCCATACGAGTTTTACCCTCTGGCAGAAAAACTGGATGTGGATTTTCACAATTGTCGAATTACAGGAAACTTGTTTTTAAACACTGGCTTTATTCTAAAATAAGTTTAACTTTTATCTTGTAAGTTACACCTATTTACTGCTGTTCTTCAGTTAGATTGTATTAAAACCTAAACTCTTAAAAACAAAACTACTGTAATGGTAATTAAAACATGTTTTGCACTATGGAGTTTGCTTATTTCTTACACATAATCAGTTATGACAGAAAACTGGATTAAAAATATATTTAAAAAAAATTGTTGCTTATATATAGAATAGTAGAATGTTGTTGGGTCAAACCCGGAATGGTCGAATACACCGCAACACTCGAACCAAATATTTCCTGTTTGGGGTGTATGCTGGATCTTTTCCACCAAGTGGGCAGGATCTAGCTCAGTCAGTAGTGTGTTCATCTGAGGTGTATAGGACATAGGATCGAATCTACTCGGTGGACCAATCCTAAAAGAACTCTAGCGTTTTCTCAGTCCCAACCAGTGACCCTGGGTAGGATGGGTGGAAGGTATCACAAATATTTCATGCTTGGTGTGTATGCTGGATCTTTTCCTCCAAGTGGGCAGGATCTAGCTCAGTCAGTAGTGTGTTCATCTGAGGTGTCTAGGACATAGGATCGAATCTACTCGGTGGACCAATCCTAAAAGAACTCTAGCGTTTTCTCAGTCCCAACCAGTGACCCTGGGTAGGATGGGTGGAAGGTATCACAAATATTTCATGTTTGGTGGTTATGCTGGATCTTTTCCTCCAAGTGGGCAGGATCTAGCTCAGTCAGTAGAGTGTTCATCTGAGGTGTTTGGGACATTTTTTTTACTATTACTGATAACTGAAATCTGACATTGCTTAGATTTTAGTGTTTTCATTATCCATTTAAAAATATCTGAAGTGTTTCTGGTCATCCTGGTGTTTCTAATATCATGAAATACACTTCTCTTCTCTTTGTTTTTATAAATGCACATACATGTACCTCTCAAAGTAATGGTTATTTAACAGTGTTTCTGTATTTCAATGTCACAGATTCTCGTTTGACTCTGTTGTAGCTTTATACAGATGTGTTACAGATTTAAACTTATTTAAACAAACTTATTGTTAATGTTTAGTTGAAACTAGTGTCTGTGACTTTAATACACGTTTCTAGTTTTGGAATGAATTAATGAATATATAACTATACTTCAGCACTAAGAATACACCCACTACTGGGTGTAAAGTAAAGGTAAGTACATGAATGAACTGAGGATCAAAATCAATATAAAAATTCAAGAGTTAAATAAAAACACAAAATTAGATCGCCAATGGGCAAGTGATGCTATGAAATATTGTACTGCAGGTGGTAAAGCCCAATTCTGCCCACTGAACGAAAAATAAAATAATGTTTGTTTAACATCACTTCAGACATTTTTATTATGCTATTGCATACAGAAGAAAGGGGACTTTTACAAGAACTTCCCCAAAGACAGGACATTACATACCACATCTTTTGATGTACTGGTTGGAATGGAAAAACCCCACCAGGCAAGCACTATACCACTGACACAGAGACACATCCCACCACCCCTCAACCTCTTCCCGCCCCTTCAGTGGCGGGATGTATTTCACCATGTAAAATGGAAGCTAACATTGGGGGGGGGGGGGGGGGGGGGGGGGGGGGGGGGGGCGTGGAGAGGGGACAAAACTTTCATCTATTAGGAATACCATTTTCTGTCAATCTTGAAGAAATCAGTGTTAATATCTTTGAACATAAGGGGTACTGGAAATGAAAACATTAACAAAACATTGGTTATCAAGAAAGTTAACTCTTTTAAATGTAGGTTGAATTACTGTTGTTAAAACTGTCATAGTACCAAAAATAACTAATTTACTTATTTCACTACGAAACCTGCCAGATATAATAACAAAACAAATAAATAAACTATTATATAATTTCATTTGGAAAAATAAACCTGAAAAAAATAAACGAGAAATATTGATACAAGATTATAGCAAAGGAGGCATTAAAATGTTACATTTTTCAAATTTTATGATGGCACTAAAAGCTTCCTGGATAAAAAGACTCTTCTCTTCAGATTCAAAATGGGTAACTTTATTCCAGGCAGTAACAAAATTAAAGACAGAAGATATGTTTAAATTTGGAAACAATTTTATTCAAAGAAAACAAAAACAAATAAAAAATATATATTCTGGAAAAATGTATCACAGAGCTGGATAAGGATTCAACAAAAAAAAACTTGGGAAAATAACAATGAAATAATGAGTACAAATATTTGGTTAAATAGTTATATAATTAAAAATCACAAACCTATATTGTACTAACATTATGTTGGAAAAAATATTATACAAGATTTACTTAATGAGAATGGACAGTTTATGAACTTCGACACATATACACTAAAGTATACCATTAAATCAAATTCCTTAGAATATTCAACTTTAATAAAACCTATTAAAACATTTATAGAATAGACAATATAAAAATTGATAACCAACTATTTGTACCCATGAATAATCCAATTTTCCCTTTTAATTTAAGAATATTTTTGAAAGATAAAAAATGGAACTAAAGCAATATATAAACTGTTGAACAAGACCATTGCAGTTCCTACTTCACAAACTAAATACTCTGAATTAGGTTATGTTTTTTGTTCACAGAAGTGGAAACACTATTATAGTTTACTGTTAAGAGTTTTTAAAGACCCTTCCTTATTGTGGTTTCAGTATAAAATTGTACATAGAATATTAACAATAAATTCTTTTTTATATAAAATTAAATATATAGACACAGATATTTGCAATTTGTGTAATGTTCAACCAGAAACATTGGAACACCTATTTTACGAAATGTGCACGTTAATGAAGTTTGGAAAACTGTTGAACTGTGGACACAGGCGAAAGGTACACATATTATATTTGACAAAAATACAGTTTTGTTTGGAATTGCAGATGACAAAGATATTTTTTTCAACTGGCTAATTATTAATGTAAAATACTATATATATAGAATGAAAATGCCAAATAAAGTATTGGAGCCCTTGAAAATATACTAAATGACAAATTGCATATTGAAAAATACTTTTTCTATAAAAACAGTCTTTTTAAAGAATGTGATGAAACCTGGGGACCTTGGCTAGCCTTTTTTAAAATAAATAACTGATGGTTCTAGTATGGAAAGCTTTTCTCTGTTATTTTTTTTTTCTACTTCTTCCTCGTCTTTCTAGTTTCTACCTGTTTTACCCTTCTCTTTTTATCAACTAGTTTTACTTGGTTTATTTCCCCATGCACTTTAAACTAAAGGTGCCTGTGTGTTTGTTAAAATAGTACATCTCTGTATGTGTGTGTGTGCATGTGTGTGTGTTCACTGTGTACCACTATGTTTCTGTACGTAATGAATTCAGGGCCCCAACCCTGACATTAGAGATGTGCTCTGAGACAATAAATAATAAAAAAAAAAAAAAAAGGTCTCGATATAAGATATTATGGGGTGTACTTTTAGAATTCAATATATATTTCAGAAAATCCGTTTGGACCTTTTCTATCATATCTATTTTTTTGCCTGATTAATTATGGCTGTTTTAGCAGTAAGAAAATTTCCAGTTTTTTTTTGTTTAAATACAATACCTAAATATTTATACTGATTAACTATCTCCTCATTATTATTAATTATTTTAAAGTTTACATTACTTATTTTAGATCCAAACACTTGAATTTTTGTTTTATCAACATTCAGTTTCAATTTCCATAGTTTACAATACTTTACATATACTAAACAAATATTGTTCCAAGTAAATACAGAGAAAAAATATCGGTGATATATTTTCTCCTTGTCTAAAACAATTTCATAGTTAAAAAAATTGTAGTTCTGATAATTGATATTAACACAGGACTTTATACCTTTTTCTTACACACCCGTATTTTTGATAAAACATAGTTGCTTACACACGTACGTGTTAACAATTTTCAAGACTTATGACTGGCTGCTCCTAGGTGATGACCAGGTCACCAATCCGATACGTCCAATAAAAAACAGCACAGTGGAAATTGATTACACTGTGATGTATAGTTAACCTGGCAATCATGAGTCTGTGACAAATATTGTTCCAAGTCATTTAAATATAGAGAAAAAGTATCGATGATAAATTTTCTCCTTGTCTAACACCAATTTCACAGTTAAAAAAACGTGGAGTTTTGATAATTGATATTAACACAGGACTTTATACCTTTTTCTTACACACCCGTTGGTGAGAACACCATGTGTTATTTTTGATAACACATAGTTGCTTATACACCTACGTGTTAACAATTTCAAGATTTATGACTGGCTGCTCCTAGGTGATGACCAGGTCACAAATGCGATACGTCCAATAAAAAACAGCACAGTGGAAATTGATGACACTGTGATGTATAGTTAACCTGACAATCATGTGTCTGTGACAAATATTGTTCCAAGTCGTTTAAATACAGAGAAAAAGTATCGGTGATAAATTTTCTCCTTGTCTAACACCAATTTCACAGTTAAATAACCCAGGGAGTTTTGATAATTAATATTAACACAGGATTTTATACCTTTTCCTTACACACCCGTTGGTGAGAACACCATGTGTTATTTTTGATAACACATAGTTGCTTTGGCATGTACATGTTAACAATTTCAAGACCTATGACCGGCTGTTCCTAGATAATGACCAGGTAACAATGCCATACGTCCAATAAAAAACAGCACAATGGAAATTGATGACACTGTGATGGTAGTTTTGATAACTGATATTAACACAGGACTTTATACCTTTTTGATACACATGTGTTGGTGAGAACACTATGTGTTATTTTTGATAACACATAGTTGTTTACACACGTACATGTTTTAACAATTTCAAGACATACGATTGGCTGTTCCTAGGTGATGACCAGGCCGCCAATGCCATACGTCCAATAAAAAACAGCACAGTGGAAACTGATGACACTGTGATGTATAGTTAACCTGGCAATCATGAGTCTGTGACAAATATTGTTCCAAGTCATTTAAATACAGAGAAAAAGTATCGATGATAAATTTTCTCCTTGTCTAACACCAATTTCACAGTTAAAAAACCCAGGGAGTTTTGATAATTGATATTAACACAGGATTTTATACCTTTTCCTTACACACCCGTTGGTGAGAACACCATGTGTTATTTTTGATAACACATACCGTAGTTGCTTACACACGTACATGTTAACAATTTCAAGACCTATGACTGGCTGTTCCTAGATAATGACCAGGTCACCAATGCCATACGTCCAATAAAAAAACACCACAGTGTAAATTGATTACACTGTGATGTATAGTTAACCTGTTTTTGAATGATTTAGAAACATGGTTACATTATAATAACTGTCAAAGAATTACATTAGCAAATATTCAATCTGATATAATGATTCACAATAATCTAAAATTAATGTTATTACTGTATGCAGATGATACAGTTCTTTTTTCTGATAATGCTACTGACTTACAGTACATATTGAATTGATTGGAAATTATAAATTAATTATAAGAAAACAGAACATATTAGTATTTGGGTCTGGATATACAAAAAAATAAATTTAAATTTAAAGTTGTTATTAACAATGATATTATTGATATAGTTGATAGTTATATATATCTTGGAATTAAATTGAATAAAAATAGAAAGTATAACCAAACCATAAAATATTTAAGTGAACAGGCTTCAAAAGCACTTTTTGTTTATTAAGAAAATGAAGAAATATTAATTAACCACTAGACTGTCTTTTTAAGGCATATAATCATACGATTATACCAATAATAACATATGGTTCTCAAACTTGGGGATACAGTAATATTGATATATTAGAGCGTCTGCAAAGTAATTTCATTAAAATTTGTTTACACTTGAAGAAAAGTACTCCTAATTATATGCTCTGTGGAGAAACTGGTAAAATGCCCATACCTTTACAAATTAACAAAAGGATAATATCATATTGGTATAAAATTATTTTGGACAAGAACAATAAATTAATATCTATATTATATAATAATTTGTTGTATAAATATTATAATGGCACATACAAATCTTTATGGTTAGATAATGTTAAGAGTATTTTAGATAACTGTGGGTTAAGTTTTGTATGGCAACACAGTGTTTTTCAAGTAAGGGATGGTTGTTATCCACAATAGAAACAAGACTTAAGGATCAGTTTCGGCAAACATGGAATAGTAATAATTTGAATACTTCAAAGGGTAAAATGTATAACTGTATTAAACCAGAATTTAGTCAAGAAACTTATATATATTTGCCAAACAATTTGTCACTTCCATTACTTAAATTTCGTACTGCTAATCATTTATTACCAGTAGGAGGAGGATGGAGTAACATCCCTTATCATGAGAGATACTGTACACTATGGGTGATAAACCCTGCATTCACTGTCACATATGTAGCACCGTTGGTGGTCTTTATGTGAATAAACTTGTTGGTAGGATTTTCTTTCTTTCGGGTCTTCTGATCGGCTTGTCAAGTCAGTCAAGGATTGGCTAAAACAAAGAGAGATAATTACGGCTTACATCTCAATCATAATACACTGACTAACTAACAGATGTTGATAGCTCCTGCCTTGAGGACTGGCTGAAACAAAGAGCGATAATTCAGACACTTATATCTCAGTTATAACAGACTGACTGACTAGTACATCAAAGGCTGTGGTATGTAATGTCCTGTCTTTGGGGAAGTGCATGTGAAAGACCCTTTCTTGTGTTTGGTGTAAGTATATTTCTCTTTTGAAATTCCACCTGAATCATTAATATGACGTCGTGTAAGTATTTTGGGATTTCCTCTCATCTTATTCTTCCGATCCACAACTTGTGAATTGTGGAAGTACAGAATGTTACTAAAATCACAGACTGATTCAAGGGTTACTTTAGGCTATCAATTAATACTGATTTATACTATAATATTAATGGTAAAAGATTGGTCAGTGTGTTATACCATATGCATTTTTTTTTTTTTCAAATTCATTCAGATGCATTAGTAATCATCAAACTTAAACATGAAGAAGCGACACTAGTCTCAATAATCAAAACAGAATAATTTACAAGGGAGATAATTAAATCATGAACTTGTTAAAAAAAAGTAAATACAATTTCTATATTTTCACTGTAACTCGAATACATTTCATTGCTATGTATATAATAAATCTATATACTCGTACCTTAAGCAATGGGTTCCAGATGCTGTGGTCCTATATTGGTGTTCGCCTCTGCTGAATGGATCGCAACAGACTGTGAAGACGCCTGGTGGCTGGATGTTGAACCTTGAAGTCCATGAGATTCTCCGTCGCTATTATCAAACCACAAAATAATCATAATGTTTATGTACACTTTGATTCATCACACAAACAAAGATAATAAAATCACTAGGGATCCTTGGAAAAACGTATGTCAGTAAAGCAACTACATTTATTGTTCGATAGATGACATATATAGCTGTAGTAATGCATTATTGTGGTGATGTATAGAACATCCATATATTAAACAAAATACAGATACAACAATGTGGTAATAAAACAAAAACACCTAAATATTACAAAGTCAAATATAGTAACTGAACAAGACGTAGTCATGTATACTCTATACAGTACTGCACAAAACAATTTTGGCTAAAACATTTTCTTTAAAATTAATAAAAATCTTATTTGGCTAATTTTTTCGCTACATGTATTTTTGATCCAGGGTGAGCCCTGGCCTCTTGTTAACCAGAAATATGCTACAGTAGTAGGAAAGTGAACACAATCTGTTTAAATATGAATGACTGGTTCTGTATAAAGCAACAATACAAAATGAGAAAAAAAGTCTTACTTGATACTTGAAAATAATCCATTTTCAACATCTGGAATGATTTCTTTTAAAGGATCGACACGATTCTACAAAAGAGATTATTAACACAGTAAATAAAAGCTGAAACAACTACAATGTACTTAAACAAGCATTTTGAGGGTACTGCTAAAGCAGTATATGTGCCCTACCGGGCCCAACACATTTTCTTAACTCCTAAGTTCATGGGCCATAAGGCCCATAACTGTACATGATATACACAAAATTTCAGATCACTATTTTGAGGCATTGCAGAAAACAGTCTGGTAAACTATAAGTGGGACAGACGGACAGACATACTGACAGATGGACAGAGGCACTGGAATTATTGCCTCAGAGGAGCATGGGATCAGATAGGTACCACAGCAATTTTGAGGTCACAAATGCTAATTTTAACCTTAAACATAATTTGAATAATGTTACAATAGAGACAAACAAGAGTCTGTGGTGTTAAAATGGGGAACAACCGTTAATAGACTTTTACTCATCTCCATAACCATTAATTACTTCTTAGAGAGATGTTCATTTTTAATAATATAAAAAAAGAAGAGCATTTTGTGGTATTGCCAAATGCCAGAAACACACCGAATGTACGGAAATGGACAATCTAAACAATAAAATATACATAATGTTGGATTTCAATTGTCAGTAATGGCGCTAATAGTGAAAAATATCCAACTCATCTAATACTGACATTACCCAGCACAAGTCTCACAAACCTACTCCCACCCACCCTTTCGACTCTTCTAACTAATCTAATACTGACATTACCCAGCACAAGTCTCACAAACCTACTACCACCCACCCTTTTGACTCTTCTAACTAATCTAATACTGACATTACCCAGCACAAGTCTCACATACCCAAACCCTCCCCCCACATCCTCACTTTCAAAATCTTGTATCACCACTGTAGATGACTGTTTATGTTAAAACATTGTTTATGTGACTGTACCACTTTGAAAATGTTGGCCCAGGTTTTTCTTGAAAGAAGGCATCTCTCTTGTTGGGATCCTTCTTCTTTGGTTTTTCGATTTTGAATAATAAGCCGAAATGTGCTTATCTTTTTATAACCTGCAATGTAAGAATCAAGAAACGAATTGCATTAATACAGTGGTAACAGCAGCCTGTAACAAAACAACCAATCATAAACATATGTAAGATAAAATTTGGCTTCAACGACACAACTGGGTTACAAGATGTTTCTCTTTATTAAGTTACAGTTATAAAACCTGCTCTACAATGTTATTTCTTACATCTTTTGCGACTGTTTAATATTTTTCAAAAAACAATCTTCACAACAAACACAAATTTACATGACACTACAAAATTCATCAACTAGCTTAATTACACAATCAAGATATGTGGATGGGTAAAAAAATTAAAAAAAAATTTAATAATGTCATATTTTGTCACAGCGTTCTATGCAAAATAGAAATACTGATTGGAGTTTCGGGGCCTGGAACATAAAATTAGCAAATTCCATGATGATATTTGATTTTCATGGCCCTGTAAATCACAAAACTAACCAGAGCTGGGTCTGGTGAGTATATTAGCAGTCGAAAAAGAAACACCCTGAATCAAATGTAATAAAACACACCAGAGCTGGGTCTGGATCTAGTAAGTATAACAGTCGAAAAAGAAACACATTGAATAAAATATAATAAAACACACCAGACCTGGGTCTGGATCTGGCGACTATATTAGTCGAAAAAGAAACACATTGAATCAAATGTGATAAAACACACCGGACCTGGGTCTGGATCTGGCGACTATATTAGTCGAAAAAGAAACACATTGAATCAAATGTGATAAAACACACCGGACCTGGGTCTGGATCTGGCGACTATATTAGCAGTCGAAAAAGAAACACATTGAATCAAATGTGATAAAACACATTAGAGTTGGGTCTGGTGAGTATAATAGCATTCAAAAAAGAAACACATTGAATCAAATGTGATAAAACACATGAGACCTGGGTCTGGATCTGGCGACTATATTAGTCGAAAAAGAAACACATTGAATCAAATGTGATAAAACACACCGGACCTGGGTCTGGATCTGGTGAGTATAATAACAGTCAAAAAAGAAACACATTGAATCAAATGTGATAAAACACATTAGAGTTGGGTCTGGTGAGTATAATAGCAGTCAAAAAAGAAATGCACTGAATCAAATGTAATAAAACACATCAAAGCTGGGTATATTTTTACAATTCTGCCCATTTACAACTCTACCACCCACCCCCACTCCACACACACACACACCCTTCTGTATTGGACCCTGTCACTGGCGGAGTCGGATATTGTTCCCGGAAGAGACGTGCTTGGACCTTAATTAGATATAGGCATGTTAATATGTTATCCAATCCAATCCAATCCTACAACAGATAGTGCCAAATATAACAGATAGTGGCTCGAAGCCCCTTTATCAGCTACTACAGATGTCAAAGCCTATAACAGATAGCGGCAACAACTGCAATGCTAAATGTAGTTAGTACAGAAAGTGTTGCTACTACAGATTGCTGTCATTCACTCACCTGTGTAGCAATGTAAGCCAAGGAGAGCAGTCATTAAACAGACAGATGTGATTCCCAAAAAGATGATCATAGACTGCAATGTCATCCAGAGCCAGTTTGGTATTGGTTGACAAAAAATAAAAAAGACGGCATTGTTGGATCCATTCCCTGCAAGAATATGACAGTTATTAGAACAGAATGAGTACAGTCTGTGAATCTATGATCCAGTAGCAGCAGCGGTGGTTTATATATATTTATATATGTGTGTGTGCCCCCTCTCCCCACCACACATTTTGGGAACTTCCTAAGCCATCGATTCTTTCAACCAATGGCAATAATGTTTAACCCAGTGGCAAAAAACAGTTAAACTCATTGGGTAACACTCATGACCTATGACAAGTCTTATAACAGTACGGCAATTGCTGTTGGTGCTATTGTTCAGTTCGAGCAATGTGATACTGATACTTTTTACACACCCGTTGGTGAGATTGACTTGTCTGTGATGCACAAGTTAACTATAAGCGACCGGGCTGTAGATAGGTTTTAGTTGGAAAACACGTTTAAAATTATTTAATTAGAATAGTGTCCATTAAATACTGTTTATGTTACAACTCGTTGTTTGAAAATGTGTGAAACGAGTGAAAGAACTCGTTGCTTTCGATTGTTTTATACGGTTTTAAACAACTTGTAATATAAACGGTATCTAACGGTCGCTCAAGTAGTATTCTCTATTTAACTGAGAAATATACAATTATAATGATGCTGACTAGTAGTAAGAGTTACACATTGATTTTATTTTTAAAATATGTTGATACCCACTGCACTAGTTTGCATACGATGTGGGGGTGGGACATAGCTTAGTGGTACAGCGCTCTCTTGCTGCGTGGTCGGTCTGAGATCGATCACCGTTGGTGGGTCCATTGGGCTATTTCTCGTTCTAGCCAGTGCACCAAGACTGGTATATCAAAGGCCGTGGTATGTGCTATCCTGTCTGTGGGATGGTGCATATAAAAGATTCCTTACTGCTAATCGGAAAGAGTAGCCCATGTAGTGGCGACAGCGGGTTTCCTCTCAAACTTTGTGCGGTCCTTAACCATATGTCTGACGCCATATAACCGTAACTAAAAAAAGGTGTTGAGTGCGTTGTTAAATAAAACATTTCTTTCTTTCTTTCCTTGCTACTAATCGAAAAGAGTAGCCCATGAAATGATGACAGCGGGTTTCCTCTCAATATCTGTGTGGTCCTTAACAATATGTCCGACGCCATATAAGCGTAAATAAAAATGTGTTGAGTGCGTTGTTAAATAAAACATTTCCTTTCTTTTCCTTTCCTGCATACAATGTGGGGCTTATCTGACTACTACAAGTAGTTAAAAAAGTAGTTGTGTTTACCAAACAAAAAGTTAAACTTTGTTTAATTTAACACCACCACTAGATCAAAATTTATATTGATTATCGGCTATTCGATATCAAACGTTTGATAATTCTAACACATGGTCTTCTGAGGAAACTGCTACATTATCACATTAGGTCAGGTCAGGTGGGACGCCACAATGAAATCATGTCACTAGCTAATTCCTATGTATGAGATCACATGTATGTGTACCGTTTGAAGAAAACTTTGAGAAATGTAGTTCTTAAGTTGCCAATATACATAGGCATACATTTCTTTATATATACATGTATATGTGGGTTTAGTGCGATACCAGATAGGGTTTTTTGAGAAATGTAGTTCTTAAGTTGCCAATATACATAGGCATACATTTCTTTATATATACATGTATACGTGGGTTTAGTGCGATACCAGATAGGGGTTTTTGCAGGTTTTTTCTTACAAATGGTAATGAGGCTCAGTGACATATAGCTAACTGTCGATATATGTGTTGGTAGAAAAACTAAAATTTATTAACACTGAAATTATCTTTGTATTTTAAATTAACAAAAGATATTACAAAATGAGGAAGAGTAACTGCAAGTTTAATATTGCAAAAAAAAAGGGCAAAAATTCCACCAAATGTCATTACCACCCTTAATGACACACAAATGTGATGGTAATGATGTGTGATGGTAATGATATTTTATTGACTTTTACATAATAAAACGTCTGTAAATAGTCTTTAAATGTATTCTCACCGATACTGCATGCAAATACATTTATTTCTTTTAAAATAGCATTCGGTAATGACAGACAATAAATATAATTTTGACAATTAGGATGCCCAACTGAAAAAACAAAAACATTTTATTTCAGAAAAAAACCCTCATACTCAAACATTGTCCTGCAGTGTTGCCAACATGTTATCCTGATAAATAGTGAATCTGTTATTGGGAGTTATCCATCTTTCTTAAATAATTACATATTTAGTGAGGTTGTAACTGTGATGACAAATATATTTAGGACATGTTTTTTTTTGTCAAATATAAATACAAAATAGTGGTTTTTAATAACAAATCCATTGCTTTTGAAATTTGCATTACTTCACATATATGTAATTAACATAAAATCATTACTTGAGAAAAAATATATAATTTACTTAAAATGTTAAGAGACATTGAAATGTATCGACACTGAATTCGGACACACAGAAATTGACACCCCATTTGAATTTTTTCTCTTTATTTTTAATATTTTAATTATGTTTTAGATGTTTAAATAGTCTGATCAAGATAGATAAAATAAATTATGATACAATGACAATTTTTAAAAAAACAATTGACATTTTTATTATTTTATACCAATCAAAACTTGCAGATAGTATTTGTGCCTCTACTTATATACAGGAGCAGGACGGGACATACCCAGTGGTACAACGCTCGCTTGATGTGTGGTTGGTGTGGAATCGATCCACGTCGGTGGGCCCATCGACCTATTTCTTGTTCCAGCCAGTGCACCATGACTGGTACATCAAAGGCCGTGGTATGTGCTATCTTGACTGTGAGATGGTGCCTTTAAAAGATTCCTTGCTATTAATGGAAATATGTAGCGTGTTTCGTTTCTGAGACTATGTAAAAAATTACCAAATGTTAGACATCCAATAGCTGATGATTAATAGATCAATGTGCTCTAGTGGTGTGTTGCATTATATTTTACACTTGTTGAAATTTGTCCTTTTGCCCTGCCTTCTGACCGTAAGCCAAATGGCCTTGCCTTCTATTATAAAGTTTGCCAAATTCGAGACCTGCGGGACATACAATTTTTTTTTTTACAATAACATTAGTGTTTATGTTAAAATACTATGGAAACCTAAGACAACCAATGGAAGAAGAACTAACCTTGGTATGGTTGGAGAATTCTTCCACTCATCCTATCAGTGAAGTACGCGATGAACTGGGCTAGCGATGTGCATAGGATGAGTGAAAATGAAATCACACCAGTGATGAGTGTCATTATGAACCATCTGTAATAACATTAATATTATAACATACAGTGTTAATCAAAATGGCAACATTAATAAAGATAACAACACTACTGATCAACAACAAAAATAAAGATAACAACACTACTGATCAACAACAAAAATATAGATAACAACATCAATAAAGATAACAATATTTATACAGGTAACCTTAATACAGATTATAATAACTAGTGATGGGAATTGGTTTGGAATTCCATCATGGATAATCAGTTGTAATCAGTTTACACCAACCAATCAACTTTCAATTACATAATCGATTTGAATATATACGATCTTGGGAAGTATCAGACTTTTTAGTGATTATGCGCTGATATTTCCATGTTCACTATATGAAAACTTTAATATATTCATGTTTTAAACACTGTTACATTACCAGGGGAGATATCTTTTGCATGGAAATAAAAACATTATATCAGGATTGTAGAAGTTTGGCAAACAATAAAGAAGCTTACATGTACAGTTCAAATATAGCATATCAACTTATTTTGAAGCATTCTGTAGTCTACAATGCTGCTTTATTATAGGAGATTTCTAAAAATAAAAATCTGATTTTTATTGATTTAATTATGTTTATCTTCAATAATAATTGACTGTTTACTATTTTGTTCAACTACGTCCACCACGCAAGTTAATGCTAAACCATGTCATTTGTTGTGTCATTCAATGTACAAATGGAGTTAAAAAAATTACAAGATTTATTGGTACATATGCTTTTTTGCAGAGTTTAGTCATTTTCACATTTTATTTTGTTGGATGGCCTTCTATCTGCTGGTAAAAACCAAAACATTCTCATACCCGTTTCTACTTGAATTTCGCGACTTTTGCACTCGATTCTGCAATTCCGAAAGTCAAAGCCATGGGTGTCGCCATGGCAGAGAAGTATATCAACCGATCAGATTTTTGTTATCCACAATTTGTATCTTCGTAAAAAAAATTAAAATCTGCCATCCTTCTAATCGTATGCTGAAAATTATGTTCAATCCCAGAAACCTGCCTATATAATTCCGCCTAAAGAAAATAGTAACAAGCATTAGGTAATAATACTTTCACTTCAACTGTCTTGCATTTACTTGGTGAGGCTAAATCGTGGAAGAGCTTAGATGTGTGCTATTTCCAGAGTATTGTGTCTCTCAGTGAAAATAATATCCAGATTGCAGCGGTTCAAGATTCAAATGGTACTAAAGTAAAGTACCGGTAACTCATTTTAATGGACGAATGAATCATCCATTGATAGATTATTAGTTTTCCTGTTTTAATTGACTCTACATTATTTTGATTTAATTCACTAACAACATAGTGTCATGTGGCGGTGTATCGCTGTTAAATAATTCACTTGAGCTACTTTTTGTTTCACATTTGGATAATAATTATCTATATTTTCTTAGTCCCACATGTGAATGTGACAAATATTTAGAATTTTAATCTTAATTAACAATTAAGCTACTTTTTGTTTCACATTTGGATAATAATTATCTATATTTTCTTAGTCCCACGTGTGAATGTGACAAATATTTAGAATTTGAATCTTAATTAACAATTAAGGAGGGCCGGGACATAGCCCAGTGGTAAAATGCACACTTGAAGCGAGGTCGGTCTGGGATCGAACCCTGTCGGTTGGCCCATTGGGCTAGTTCTCGCTCCACAAGGGTGTCATTGGGGGTGGGGGAGTGGGGGTGGTGAGGTGTCAGGTCCCCCTTTTTGAGCAGCATAACTTTTTTAAACTAAAAAAGGCAAAAATCTAAACTTATTTTTGATCATATATCATATATCTTTAAATTGCCTTCCAAACACACTAGAATGCATCATTTAGCTGCTAGAAATAAAAAATATTCTGGGGGTAGGGGAGCATGCTACCCCATGACCACCTAGCAGTCTCAATTAGTTTCGAACCCACCTTATGAAAAGCTGGCAATGCACCACAACTGGATTATTAAAGGCTGTGGTATGTGCTATCCAGTTTATGGGATGGTGCATATAAAAAAATCTCTTGCTACTAATGGAAAAATATAGCGGGTTTCCTTTCTTAGACTATATGTCAAAATTACAAAATATTTGACATTCAATAGTCCATGATTAATAAATCAATGTGCTCTAGTGGTGTTGTTAAACAAAATAAACTTTAACTTTAATAATTACGGCATATGCTAAAAACATTAATGAACATAGATATTTACCAATATCCTAAAAACAAGAAGTAAAAAATCGTGAAACATACATAATAACAGGTCACATATACTGAATTTGACGTATAAAAAGTCAGACAACTAGGTAGAATTTGTTTATCACAGTTAACATTTCCGCGACAATCGATTAGGCCTATGGATTTTAAAATTGATCATCTCATCACTAGTGTTGTGTATTTGACTTGTTTAGAACAATGACGGTATTTAAGGAGACCGGAATAATATTGTTTACTTTTGGAGCATGCGCAGGGCTGTGAATAAAATGTGTTCAAGGCGGCTATGCTGAAGTATTTTGGTATTGTAGTTTTGTTAATATGTTAGTGGCAAAACATAACATATATGGCGACGAGAATGGGATGTAAGAACCTATTGTCCGAACCAAATTGTTAACAACTACAAAAAATTACTCTCCTACCTTTAATTGCCGTTAGATTTCCTCCAAAGTTTGTCCAAACACAAATCGTTAAAAACCCACTACAAATATACAGATTCCACACTCGAGACTGCAACGATGTCGCCGATATTGTCTTTGCTGAGATTGCATAGGGAAAAATACATGCAGTTTTCTGCCGTCTGCCATGTTTCTTGTTTATGGAATACTCTTCTAGAGGGGTGAAAGCCTCCCAAAGTATGTGACACAATTAATATGAAATCGATGATCTCTAGTGGTATCTTTAAAATAATATATATTTTTTTTAAATAATATGACGTCATCACGTTTGCTTTTATATCATAACATGTTATGATGTAGTTAGATTAAGTCCTATCCTTTCACCCCTCTTGAAGAATATTCCATAAAAAGTCAAAATGGCAGCTGATACAAAATTACATGCTTTTTTCCCTATGCGCTCTCAGCGAAATCGATATAGGTGACATGGTTATAATCTGGTATGTGGAATCTGTGTCATTGTAATGTTTTTTTCAAGATTTGTGTCTGGACAAACTTTGGAGGAAATCTAACAGCAATTAAAGGTGGGAGAGTAATTTTTCGTAGTTGTTAACAATTTGGTTCGGACAATAGGAAAAAAATAAAAACAGTGCAAGACATTTGGGTAAAACGGTTTTCATTTCTATGAGAACATTATTTGAATTTGTGTCGTCCCTGTCGGTATTACGAATGTTTAAAGGTCTTCGCTACCGATTGTGAGTCTGCATGCACGTTCGAAATTTTCCTACAACGAAATTCGTCCCGTAAGAAATATGTCTGGAAAAATTGGTATAATGCATTATTATTACTATAGTACAATACTACGACATGGCCAACTATCATACTATGACACGGGGCCGAGTTGTCTCGGACACAGGGCCGAGTTGTCCCCCGGGCCGAGTTGTCTGGTACCCGAATAGACATTTTGACGATAGTCATGAATCGTGGGATTCATATGTCGAAAGATTGGAGCTGTATTTTATTTGTAATGACATTGGAAACGAAAAACGAGTGCCAGCATTACTCCGTCTGATCGGCGGAAACACCTACTCCCTGTTACGTGGTTTGACGGCCCCAGAGAAACCTGCGTTATTACGTTTTGATGACAGTGAAAATATTAAAAGAATATTTTAATCCAAAACCCATAATTATTGCAGAACGTTTTCGGTTTCACAAACGTGATCGGAGACGTGGGGAGACAATCCGGGAATACATCGCGGAAATTAGAAAACTCTGAATACTGCGAATTTGAGGGATATCTCTATGATGCTTTGAGAGACGGATTAGTATGTGGTATGAACCATGAACAAACCCAAAGAAAATTATTGTCTATTGCGGAGTTGACATACCAGCAAGCTGTCGATATATCCATTGCCACGGAGACTGCAGAGTGTGATGCTGGTGAGCTTCAATCAAAATATGGGCAGAACATTAATAGTTCTGCAGTGCATAAAGTGAAAGTAAGTGGTTTCAAGATGAAAGACCGAAGTCGCAATAGCCGTGGAAACAACAAATCATGTTTTCGTTGACTTGGTACCAATCATGAGCCACAAGACTGTCGTTGGAGAAATGAAACTTGTCATGCCTGTAATAAAAAGGGACACCTAAAGAAAGCCTGTAGATCGAAGAAAGTAAAACAGACTGTTCACAATGTCCAAACAGATGAGGAGGAATCCATTGCTAGTTTGGAGATGAACACAATGGTGAAAACAAATCAAGATGCCATTTGGATTTCGCCAATTGTTGAGGGTGTCAAGTTTGACATGGAGCTCGACACAGGATCTGCTGTTTCAGTGGTCGCAGAGAAAACTTTCCAAAAATATTTTCCAAATAAAGTGAAAGACTCGAAGCCCACAGATGTTAGTTTGAAAACTTACTCGAGTGAAAAACTGAAACCAGTTGGCGTTGTCAGTGTGGAAGTTGAGCTCAATAAACAGTGTAAGCAGTTGAAGATGTATGTCGTTCCAAAGGGAGACATAAGTTTATTCGGGCGAGATTGGTTAAAGGAAATAAACTTGGACTGGCATTTAATTAAAATGCTACAAGTCTCGAAATCATCGAATGATGGAAACACGATGGCAAAAGTAGACCGACTTGTTGAGAAATACAAGTCTGTATTTCAGAGTGACAGAGGTACTCTAAAATACATTAAAGCAACACTGAACTTGAAAGCGGACGTGCAACCCAAGTTCATGAAAGCAAGATCCGTTCCATATTCCATCAAGCCAAAGGTGGAGGCAGAGATTGAAAAGTTAGTAAGTGATGGAATACTTACTAAAGTCAATTACAGCGAATGGGCCACACCAGTTGTGCCTGTTATTAAACAGAATGGATCTGTAAGATTGTGTGGTGATTTCAAAGTCACAGTAAACCCAGTTCTAGAAGTTGATCAGTACCCTTTGCCACACATTGGGGACATATTTGCATCACTAGCTGGTGGTCAGCGTTTTTCAAAGATAGATCTGCGTCAGGCTTATCTACAGATGGAAGTTGATGAAAAGTCACGTGACTTGTTAACAGTTAACACTGAAAAGGGGCTGTACCGTTTCAACCGTTTAGTATACGGGATTGCATCAGCACCAGCAATCTGGCAACGCGCTATGGATACAGTACTCCAAGGCTTGCCAGGCATAAAATGTATCATTGATGACATGATCATTACTGGTCGTTCAGATGAGGAACACCTGCAGAACCTGGAAAACGTCTTACAACGTCTAGAAAAATACAACTTGAGGATCAAGCTTGAAAAATGTGAATTTTTCAAAGACAGAATCTCATTCTGTGGTCATGAAATTGACATGGAAGGATTGCATAAGACACAAAGTAAAATTGAAGCAGTTGCAAAAGCTCCTAAACCAGAAAATGTGTCACAGCTGAGAACATTCTTAGGACTAATGAATTACTACAACAGGTTTTTGAAGGATGTGTCAACAGTGCTTCACCCACTGTATGAACTTCTGCGATAAACCCTGGGTATGGAGTGATCAGTGTGAAGAGGCATTCTGTGCTGTTAAAGCCTTAATAACATCACCAGAAGTGCTGACACATTACAATCCGAACTTACCTATCCGTCTTGCGTGTGATGCGTCACCAGTGGGATTGGGAACAGTTTTATCTCACGTGATGGATGACGGAGTGGAGAGACCAATCGCCTATGCATCTCGTTCGTTAACCAAAGCAGAAAGAAATTACTCCCAGATTGACAAGGAGGCTCTCGCACTCATCTGGGGAGTTAAGAGATTCCATACTTACCTGTTTGGTAGAGAATTCACCCTGCTGACAGATCATCAGCCACTAGTATCAATATTTCACCCTAGAAAGGGAATTCCAATGACTACGGTTGCAGAGGTATGCGTTATTTCTGGCTGGTCACAATTATCAGATTGAATACAAGAATACCAAAATGCATGGAAATGCAGATTGTCTTTCACGTCTACCAGTTGATAGTGGTGATAAAGAAACTGTCGACGAGAACATTGATCCTGTGGAGGTGCTACACATTGCACAGTTTGACACACTACCAGTAAGTCATGCTAATATTCAGCGTGAAATGAGAAATGATCCAGTATTATCAAAAGTTCACGAGATGGTAATGACTGGATGGCCAGAGAAATCGCCAGATGTGGATTTTGATCCATTCTTCCACCGGAGAAATGAACTGACAGTACATCAAGGATGTTTGCTGTGGGGAATGAGAGTTATCATACCCCATTCATCTCGCAAGAAGATATTGGAAGAACTTCATGAAGGACACATCGGAGTTGTCAAAATGAAGGCGTTGGCGTGTAGCCATGTTTGGTGGCCTGGTATTGATAAAGACATAGAAATTTTGGCAAAAAGTTGTGTGGGTTGCCAAGAAGTGAAACAGCACCCCCCAAGGCACCAATTCATCCTTGGGAATGGCCTACAAAACCATGGGAGATAATCCATGTTGACTTTGCTGGTCCTTTCTTAGGAACAATGTTTTTAATAATGGTGGATGCGTATTCAAAGTGGCCAGAGGTAGTTCAGATGAACAAAACGACATCTGGAAGAACAGTAAGTCCTACGCACGATATTTGCTCGAAATGGACTGCCTATCCAGTTGGTGAGTGATAATGGCCCACAGTTCACTTCTGAAGAGTTTGCAACGTTCATGAAGGCGAATGGTGTCAAACATGTTACATCAGCACCATATCACCCAAGTACCAATGGCCTTGTCGAACGATTCGTTCAGTCATTCAAGATGGCAATGCGGTCCAGAAACAAGAATGGATCTGTGCAGAAGAAATTGTCCAAATTTCTCTTGGCATACAGAAATGCATCACAAGCGACGACTGGTGAACCACCCGCAAAACTATTCATGGATCGGACACTCATGTCTCGACTAGAATTGATTCGTCCAGATTTACGACAACATGTGAGAAACAAGCAACTGTCGATGCAGGAGAATAGGGCTGCACATCATCAAATATTTGAAAATGGTCAAAGTGTTACCATGAGAGATTATCATGGACAAAACAAGTGGGTTCCAGGGATAATCTGTACACGGACTGGTCCAGTTTCATACCGTGTAGAAGTGGCACCAGGAATACAGTGGAGGCGGCATGTAGACCAAATTCGCGATTCTCGTATCTCGAAAAAACCAGCAGTCTGAATACCATCATGGACTACGTCAGTGATGACTTCACCGGAGATTACTACAGACAAGCCAGACTCAATGAGTGTACCTACACGTAACAGTGGTTCGGGTAAAAGTGTGAAGGAACCTGTACCTGCTCCAGCAAAGTGTTCTACACAAGGTGAAACCCGTCGTTATCCAAGACGAGATGTCCACCCACCACGTAGATTTCAAGATTATGTGTGTTTATAGCAATCATGCTGTGTTGGGGCACAATAATCCCCGCATGATTGGTGGAGCCACGTTGGTTCCAAGATAGTTTGTGTTAGTTAATAAATGTTCAATTGGTATTGCACAAGATAGTGCAGTTGTATTAGTTTTAATATGTAGAGAATGTTAAAAGTGTTTATTTTACATAATTCAGTTTAACATGTTAACATAGTTCGAAAAAAGAAAGAAAAAAAGTTAGAAAACAGGACACAAATTGTTCCAGTAAATAACATTGAAACTGCAGGACCAAATGGCTTACAACAACTAAAGGTGGAGGGATGTTGTGTATTTGACTTTTTTACTTTTGGAGCATGCGCAGGGCAGTGAATAAAATGTGTTCAAGGCGGCCATGTTGAAGTATTTTGGTATTGTACGGTAGTTTTGTTACTATGTTAGTATTCTCTGTTTCTAAAATACCCAATAATTCAATTTAGATTCTACCATATTGACCATTTATATTTCATCCTTTTTTGGTGCTGTTTAAAAAAAAAAAAGGAGCTAAAGATTAATCATTGCGCTGATCTTAGGGGAGTGATAGGGAGGCACAGTGATACAGGGTACAATATTTCACGAGAACCGTTGTTCTGTTCGCGTGTCGGTTACACAACTTTGAAATCACGAGAACTGCCAATCGGTTACGTGGTGAACTATTACATTCTAAAATTTAAAGTACCATATGTCATTAATGAAAGAGAAAATCAGTTTGTTTTTAAATACATTCGAACCACCATTGTAGCACAGAACTGTAGTTCAAATGTTTTAGGAATAGGTAGGCCTGATTCATCGGTTACAAGAACTATATTCACGTAACTGAACAATCGGTTACCTAAGTAAAACTCACGTGAACTGACTTCCGGTTACCTAAGATTTTGAAATATTGTCCCCTGTGATAGCTCCCCTTAAATGGTGAGGTCTGATACTGTATAATAAATGAGAAAACAAATGTGATGTCCATCAAAGCTCACCGGTAATTTCTTCTGCCAATGCAGTTGTTGAGCCATTCACAGTGGTGGTCAAAGTGTGCGATGCATTTGTTGCAGGCTCTGCAATGTTTGGTTTTCTCATCGCTACAGAATCAAACAGAATGATATAGTAGTAATCATAAAAAATAATATGGAAGGTCAAACATTTTAAATTCATTTTATTGTGTTATTTTAAATTAGATCAAATTAACTGTCAAACAATTTTCATTTCTCATAACTTTCCACGACTAATTACTTAAAAATTCAATGACTTTCCAAGCCTGGAAAATGGTGTTTGAAAACTCTATGAGATGTACCTTGTATACCTAACTTAAAGAAACCAACATACACATGTACATTAAATATACATGACTTAAACTTAAAGCCGCTGAACCTAGTTTCACAGGTGTAAACATGTTTTTATTTGGGGTTTTATTAGTCACATCAAATTAAATTTTAGCCACTTCTTTTTCTAAATGCTATTCATCATCCAGTCTGGAAAACCACATGAGTCAGGCGGGACTATAGGTTTTGTTACCGTCCTTGGTGTGTTTGTGTCCGTCAGTCTGTCCCAGATGTAGTTTTATCATGACATGTATTGTTATAGACCAAGTTGTACTTTCTTGGCGATTTAATCATTTTACACAGTTATGGCCCTTGAACTTAGGAGATACGAAAAACAAATTTCCAGACTTATTTTCACTATATTTAAAGATAGTGAGCTGAAATTTTGTGTATAGCTTTATTATGTTTTGTTACAAATGAAATTTGATTTCCATTGCAATTTACCTGTTTTCCACAGAGGTATGACCCTTGAACTTAGCAGATAACTTGTTTAGCAATTCCTTAAGACATTGCGCTAAAATGATTATTTTCATGGTGATTTATCAATTTTTTAACGAGTTATGGCCCTTAAAGTTCGGAGATAAGAACGTTTGATATTTTCCATATCTACAATATTAAAAAACACTTGTGACGAATCCTCCATGTACATGTAGGTTCCTTGATTGTGTCAACGAGTTACTAAGAATTCACATACATGTGCGCAACTGGATATATTAAATATATCGATGTCTTGTGGACATTTCAGGTTTATTTTGACGGTCTATTTATAGCCGATTGAATTGTATTCAGTATATTAAATATATCGATGTCTTGTGGACATTTCAGTTCTATTTTGACAGTCTATTTATAGCCGAATGAATTGTATCATGAAAACGTTTCTTTTGTTGTACAGTATAGTTTACACATCTAGAGGTAGCAGAAGAAAGTGCCTTTAAAATGTACCCCATTTTTGAATAAAATAAATTATGAGTTTGAAAATAGGTAAGGAATTTACAGGAATTGCACCTGCCTTTATAGTCCACAATTGAGTTGAATAAGATCTCATTTTCCATGAATTATTTGTGCATACTGAGTATGAATACATGGCCAGGGTGAACTATTTTTCTAGCAGCCGTGAAATGGCAAATGGGGAGGGGGGGGGGGGGGGGTAGCCTCCAAAAATTAATGATTATTTCCAGATTTAGGTTGACATTAACTAGTTCTGATAATCTTGCTACACAAAGCAAGGACTGCCTATCATCACTACATAAAGATACAGATAAAAATAAAAACTTTATTGCATATAAACATTCCACATACGGAACTGGATGCAAAACATATGCATAAACAAGAAACAAACAAAATGACTAAATAAGGACTAAGTATGGGCAATACATGTATAATCGTAAACAAATTTGCATACCGCACACAGGCTGGATTTTGGTTTTGCATAATATATATAATTTTGTCTTGCATACTCAGTCATATATTAAATATATGTAATGCACCTGGGAAAATTATCTTTTTCGGCCCCCCCCCATTTATGTTACTATCGTGGACAGTGAGTTTCTTATTGATTTCCCTGCTACCTAGTGAGCAGCGTGGACGTGTACTTACACATTGATTTCACAGAGGTGACAGTACTGATCCTCGATGACGTGATCATATTTCTCCCTGTCAAAGACGGCCAATGTCCGTTGCACTGGTTTCTGTAACACGGCCTCGTGCGCTGTGTTGATGGTGGTCGTAATTAATACACACAGGATGTGCGCCACAGTCGCCAAGCCGTTCACCTAGCCATGTGTTAAGAATCATATCTCACATACAAAAAATTACTCCCACCCTTGCTAGACAGAGAACAGTGGAATGAATGAATGAATAAATGAATGAACGAATGAATATTTACAAGGTTTTATACTCCGATAATGGGCACCATTCCCCATTATTCCCCAAAGCAAAGCATTATAGAAACTTAAAGAAAATTCTCTTCTTAACTGTTTAAATAGTTTTAGACTATTAACTACTCAGTTGCCCCCCCCCCCCCCCAACAAAAAATCCTAGCTACGGCCCTGATGAACGTCAAAAATATAACGTTCAATTCTTAAATTGAATAAACAATTTAAGTCCATGTAGACCTATAGAATTAGTTTTAAATTCTAACTTAGCTTAATAAAATGTTTAAAAACTGAAGCTGAAAGTTCCTTCTCTTTTTGTTTGGTAAAACGATGCTACAATTCCGAAAGTCAAAGACATGGATCAGGTCAGTAGCCAAGGGGTGTGTGATGGGTGCGAAAGCCCCCCCCCCCCCCCCCCCCCCCCCCCCCCCCCGCGAAAATCGGGAGTTCCGTTAATTTAATTTTTAATTTTTTTTCTAACAAAGTCATTGTTGATTCATACCTGCCGCCTACTCGGGATACATAGCCCGACAAAATCAAACCTCATACATTGGAAAAAAACAGGAGAAATATTAATAGTACTTTTCGGCTTCAGCGCATTGCCATTCGAGCAAGTCTTTACTCGGTGATTTGGAAGCACTTCGTAATAACGGAATCATCCGAATTGTGACAGATTCAGAATTCCGAACCATCTCGACGGACGTTGGTAATTTGTTTGGAAGTGACGTGGCGGCACGTTTTTAAAACGTGAACATGGGCAGACCTGACCGACAGCGCAACAGAAAGCGTGCAGCAAAAAGCTGCCAAAAGATGAATAAAGGTAACAGCTACTTGATATTCTTATAATTATTAGTATATAGCCAGCGATATTTATTATGTATCAAGTAGAGCCTATCGAACGTATCTCAGCCAGTCAATCATTTTGCTGAAGCTACTTGCTGTTTTTATTACTAACAACAACTCGCCCTATGGTACGCTTTCACTTCTATAACAGCAAGTTGAGACAGTGCTCTGACTTGAGGGTGGGCAAGTAAAAACAACTGTCAACATATACTGTATTATAAATAACCTGACAATTGTTCACCTAACCGTTAGGCTAACGACAAAAAGACGAATACGATATTTACGAAAATACTATTCGTATTCTATATTTTTCATTTACGATACATGAAACAAAATAGATTGCAATCAATTAAGGTAAAACATCAACATTGTCGACGTAAAACGAATCCATTCTAGTAAATAAAAGCGAACACCCTCCGGTAAAAAGGAAAGAGTTCGACGTTTCTAACTGCGTTCAGGTGCATGCGTTGGCAAAAAGTATTGTACAGCGCATTTGCGGTTCGTCATTTTCCATTTTTAAGGCCACTATATCAAAAATATATGTTTCTTAATTATACACATTTGACGAATTTAAAAAAAAAAAATTCTAAGGAACAATTCTATTTCTCAAGCGTTCTAGGGAGAGAGAGAGAGAGAGAGAGAGAAAATCGGCATCAGCATCCATACTGTACAATACTGTTCTTTGTGTATAAGTCACCACACCTTAATCACTCCCTAAATAAGTATAAAGACCCTCGGCCTATAGGAAAAATAACTGTATTATACAGTATGTTTTCAAAGGATACAATGTAGCCCCCAACCTACAGGAAAAATAGTACTGTATTATACAGTTTGTTTTCAAAGAATACAATATAACCCTCAACCTATAGGAAAGATAGCACTGTAATATACAATATGTTTTCAAAGGATACAACGTAACATACGGCTTGCAATTCCTCAGGAAGCGAAGGAATAATCATTCCATAGTTTATCAGTATGAAAAAGATTTCGCCAGCCCAGGCAATGAGTTGATACAGATCTGGAGGAATTGTCCATCCATTTCGTTGACAGCTGACATACTCAGTGCCGGTCTCCTCTGGCTGAATAGCAGCCATTTCTGCTAATACTCACTAAAAAAACGAGTTTACAGTTCAATCAACCACCCAAAATATAACTGATCTAAGTACCCCTCTAATGACTAACATAGGGCAAGTACCCCTCTAATGATTACCATAGGGTAAGTACCATTGGTCGAAATATTTTAGCGGCCTGCG
>NC_054711.1:23719909-23735718 GCF_016097555.1 Gigantopelta aegis
AGTGAGGAAAAAGTTTGTTTTGTTTAACGACACCACTAGAACACATTGATTTATTAATCAACGGCTATTGGATGTCAAACATTTGGTAATTCTTAAGTAGAGTCTCAGAAAGGAAACTTGGCACCTTTTTCCATTAGTAGGAAGAGATCTTTTATATGCACCATCCCAGACAACATAACACATACCAAAACATTTTGATAAAAGTCATGGTGCACTGGTTGGAACAAGAAATAGCCCAATGGGCCCACCGACGGGGACCGATCCCATACCAACCGCGCATCAGGTGAGCGCTTTACCACTGGCCTACATTCTGCCTCCTGCAATGACAGATGCTAACAAAACAAATGTTATGTGAATAGCCCATGATGATCACATCTCATGCAAAAGAAAGAAGGAAATGTTTTATTTAACGACGCACTAACACATTTTATTGATGGTTATATGGTGTCAGACATGTGGTTAAGGACCACACTGATATTGAGAGGGGAAATCCACTGTCACCACTTCACGGGCTACTCTTTTCGATTAGCAGCAAGGGTTCTTTTATATGCACCATCCCACACAGGGTAGTACATACCACAGTCTTTGAAATACCAGTTGTGGTGCAGTGGCTGGAACAAGAGATAGCTCAATGGACCCACCGACAGACCAACCACGCATCAGGTGAGTGCTTTACCACTGGGCTACATTCCGCCCCCTGCAATGACAGATGCTACGTGACAATCCATGATGATCACATCTCAGACAAGTCCTGCCACTGGTTAGAAAGGGGAAAAACAAAGGATTTATCAACTAAGCAGGGGATCAATCCTATGACAGATGGAAAAAAGTCTGAGTATCACAGAGCATGATCAATCTTGTTATACTTATCACACCTCAGACAAGAGTCCTACCAGCGAGTTTCATCCCATCCCTACACTGAATGTAACACAAACCTTGAGAACAATGGTGGGGCTGTTTGGTTTGATTGCTCCACAGTGACACAAGGAGGTGAGACACTTGGCCGCGGCTATCTGCATCTCTGATGTCTTGTCGCGAGCCAGCAGACGAACCAGAAGTTTGGGGATCGACTCCCCGTTGTAGGTAGCTGAAATATTAACTACAAGAGTGTGTACGTGCAAAATGTAAATCAGTAATGTATAAATACACAGTAGTATAATACATGATATATTCCCCGTTGTAGGTGGCGGAAATATTAACTACAAGAGTGTGTACATGCAGAATGTAAATCAGTAATGTATAAATACACAGTGGTACAATACACGATATATTCCCCGTTGTAGGTAGTGGAAACATTAACTACAAGAGTGTGTACATGCAGAATGTAAATCAGTAATGTATAAATACACAGTGGTACAATACACGATATATTCCCCGTTGTAGGTAGTGGAAACATTAACTACAAGAGTGTGTACATGCAGAATGTAAATCAGTAATGTATAAATACACAGTGGTACAATACACGATATATTCCCCGTTGTAGGTAGTGGAAACATTAACTACAAGAGTGTGTACATGCAGAATGTAAATCAGTAATGTATAAATACAGTGGTATAATACACGATATATTCCCCGTTGTAGGTAGTGGAAACATTAACTACAAGAGTGTGTACATGCAGAATGTAAATCAGTAATGTATAAATACACAGTGGTACAATACACGATATATTCCCCGTTGTAGGTAGTGGAAACATTAACTACAAGAGTGTGTACATGCAGAATGTAAATCAGTAATGTATAAATACACAGTGGTACAATACACGATATATTCCCCGTTGTAGGTAGTGGAAACATTAACTACAAGAGTGTGTACATGCAGAATGTAAATCAGTAATGTATAAATACAGTGGTATAATACACGATATATTCCCAGGGCTCGACGTGGGGGTGTTTTGGCTACTGATTTCTCACTCGGGCTACCAGATATCTAAAACTGGTAGTCCCCCGGGCTACTCAACTTTTTTGCACATCCAGATACTCTGCAGTAAACAAGACTCTTAAACACCTAAAAAAAAACCCCACCTAAAACAACATGTTTAAATAAAAAATAAATAAATAGCCCAGTGGACTACCACTGAAAAACGTTAAGTTCAGGGCCTGTATTCCCCATTGTAAGTAGATGAAATATTAACTACAAGAGTGTGTACATGCAGAATGTAAATTAGTAATGTATAAATACACAATGGTATCATACACAGTGGTATAATACATGACATATTCCCCGTTGTAGGTAGCTGAAATATTAACTATAAGAGTGTGTACATGCAGAATGTAAATCAGTAATGTATAAATGCACAATGGTATCATACACAGTGGTATAATACATGACATATTCCCCGTTGTAGGTAGCTGAAATATTAACTATAAGAGTGTGTACATGCAGAATGTAAATCAGTAATGTATAAATACACAGTGGTATAACACACAAAGATATATTCCCTTTCAGGTAGCTGAAATATCAAGTACATGTACAATTGTGTTTGAAAGGAAAACAATATTAACAAGCAGGGTCATTGTGCTACTAACAGCAGTCTCAGAGATTACATGGCTTTAAAATATATACACCGTGTGTTCTTTCCTCTTTAGCTAACATTTACTACCACAAGCCATTTTACATGGCTACTTGTGATTATCATATTTTAACTCTATACCTGTAAGTAGTCTACAACAGTAAACAACAGTCAATTTGGTATTTTGCAACAGGTTTTATAATTCACTGTGTATTGAATTATATTTTACACATACTGTTTCAGCTACATAACACAGGTAATATATCATTGTGTATTATAAATCACTGTGTATTACATCAGAGTATTGATATGTTACTGATTTGCATACATACTTATTAAATAGGCAATGATACACAATGTGCTGGGGTGTTGTTAAACATTCCTTTCTTTTAAAACAGAGAGTAAAGTACCTGTTGAAATTTGTGCTGCAATGTTCTCATTTTCATAACACAGCACAGCAAAACACTTCAGTGTCGGCATCTGAACCTACAAAATAATTTTTTATTTCATTCGGCATGCTTATATTAAGTCATTTCTGATTAGGGGAAGTTATTAATTTTTATACAAGTCACAAATTGTATAAAAGTGTATAGTTCTGCAAGACAATTTCGTACCAACATTGTGACTGGCCAGTTTACGCTGAAGCTCAAAATATATTAGAAATTTGATGAATTTGATAAAAACAAACAAATGTAGTACAAATTCAAGTTTTAGTCAATCCGATTAAAATTAGCTCTACTGGTCTACCAGTAGACCTAACAGCATTGTGTGGACTCCCATGTCCAGGTGACATTTCATCTGTAAATAATAATTTAAATATCGACCAATCATACTTGGCCTTTTATAACTGTTATTTGGGAGCATACAAATTCTAAAATTATCAAGCGAGACTATTTATGCGGCCACCGTACCGTGGACCATACCAATACATACGAACCAGGTTATGCGACTGCTCAACTGCAATATATATATATATATATATCTCCAGGTGTTCAATTTATTTTTTAGAGAACTAAACCAATCTTCAATTTTACATTACACTAGAGCACATTGGTTGTCAAACATGTGGTAATTCTGACACGTAGTCAACAGTGGAAACCCAGTACATTTTTTTCTAATGCAGCAAGGGGTCTATTATATATGCAGTTTCCCACAGACATGAAAGCACATACCATCTTTTATATATGCACTTTCCCACAGACAGGAAAGCACATACCATCTTTTATATATGCACTTTCCCACAGACAGGAAAGCACATTCCATGGCCTATAACCAGTATGTGTGCGTGTGTCAAAAAAAAAAAAAAAAAATATATATATATATATATATATATATTAACGGACAACACAAAATTATATTTTTCTTACTTTAAAGATCTTGAACTCTCAACTTATTATCTTGATTTCGACTTATTATCTCAAGGGAGTGGGATCTAGATGTCGGTAGAGGCTCACCTGAGGTTCTTTAGTTATAGGAATGAATCTCCTCAGTGGATTATTTTGTGAATGTTTTTTTTCCATCCCAACCAGTGTCCCATTACTGATATATCCAAGACCCATCAAAGTGCATATAAAAGATCCCTTGCTGCTACTGGAAACATTATCTCGTGCTATTGATTTATTATATTGAGCGCTCAACATTTTTACCTCTCATCATCAAGTATGTCTATCTTTTGCAATTAACTTTTCGGCTGGGCGTGGACGGGGTTTCGCTGGGTCGGTTGAGTGCTCGCCTTAGGTGATTGCGTCGCATGATCAAACCACCTTGGTGGATCCATTCAACTGATTGGGTTTTTCTTGTTCCAACCAGTGCACGACAAATGGTCAAATGCCGTAGAATTTGTTTTCCTGTCTATGAGAGTGTGCATATAAAAGATTCCTTGCTACTAGTTGAAAAACGTAGCTTATGATTTTGAGCTCTCAACTTATTATCTCAAGCGATTAATGTATTATGTCAAGCGCTCAACATATTAACTCTAGACAACATGCATGTCTTTTTATTTTGCAATTCTCGTTTTTGGCTGTACAGTACTGATGCAGAAGTTCCAAGCTCAAGATAACAAGTCGAGTGCTGGAGATAATAATTCAAGCACTCGAGATAATAAGTCAAGCACTTGAGATAGCAAATCGGGCACTCGTGATAATAAGTCAAAAGTTTAACATAATAAGTTGAGCACTCAGGATAATCAGTCAAACGCTTGAGGTAATGTAAGTCAAGCACTTGAGATAATAAGTCATGCAAGCGATCAAGATAATAAGTTTAGCATTTGAAATAATGTTGAGCGCTTGAAATAATCAGTAATGCGGTCAAGATAGTAAGTCGAGAGCTCAAGATAATAAGCCAGTGTGCATTCAGCATGCGCAGAAAAAACGGTCGATCGATGTTTACTTGTAACTTATAAGTACTTTGATGACATCAAATTACGAAAATATAGATACAAAAATGCACGTTTCCACCCGCAGATAATGATAATGTTGAGATCTCCACTTATTATATTGATATTGTGGGCTGAACATATTATCTTGAGCTTTCAAATTATATTGTTGAAAGCTATACGTATGTCTTGCCAATGTGTACATACCTTCAGTGGCATACAGTCATGATAAAAGGTTGAGAGCGTGACATTATAATCAAACTCTTGAGATAATATGCCGACATTTCAAGATAATAAGTTAAGCACTTGACAAAACAAGTCCAGATTTCGAGATATAAGTTGAAGTTTAGTATTTTCGAAAGTAAGAAAACAAATGTGTGTCCCCTAAATATACCACCATATTATTTATTTTAATGGGTGGTGTTTTTAGATTGTATGAAAAGAAACTTTGAGACCTTTAGAACATTTTTAATTACTGGTGTTTATCATAATGATAGTTATTTTAATACTGTATGGCCGAACGTTCATTTATTAGTATGGCAACGGGATTAAATAATAATCGTAACCATTTTGCATTAAGGTTATATATGCAGTCCTCGGCTGTTATGGTTGTGGCTCATATAGCCGAGCTCCAATTCAATTAGATTGCCATTTAAGCAATAGGCTAACTTGTTGGGACTATTTCAACATTAAAATAACAGGGGTAAAAATGCAGTAATAAACTCTGGATTGTGCACTAGAATAAATAGATTTTATGACTATACTATCAGGTTTTTTTTCTCGTCTTGAAACAAAAGTTCAACATTAAAATTTTATATCACGGCAGTGAAATTAGTTTCTGGCATACTTCATAATTCATCGGAATCATTTCGTATACCCTCGGCATAATTCCGAATGTTTGCAGATTTTTTTTCACGTCACTGGCATGATTCTGCAAGTAAGATTTTGATTGGTCGAATGAAAGGTCAACTGAACATGAGCTCCAACGGGCTGCTGTCAGATCCACATGTAATAGTGAAGCTAATTTCAATAATGGTGGGAGCTAATTTTAATTAGATTGAGTTTTACTTAGCCAAATAGCAAAATGGTGATACATGTACATCAGTTACTTATCAGTGACTTAATATGATCATTTTTTTCATGAAATAATTCAATTGTTTTTGCTCCAGTATACTACCCAAACTGTTCTATGTCAAATAAAAACACAACAACGTTTTACCTTGTATACCTCCAGGGGTCGCGTTAAGATGCGTCCATGCGTATGGTAAGCAGACTTGGATGCCTATACTCATCACCACAAGTGATAATAAAAACGTCCCAGTTTATTTTCAAAAACACATTCCAGACGCATTTTTATTCCATTATTTCATCATCACCACATCCTAAGTGATCTGGATGCAAGGAAACAGACGAGTCTATATTTTGAAAGGTATACAGAACACCCAAAGAGGGAGATAGAGCTTAAAAGCCATTTGATTTGGGAAGGTAGATGGGGCAGCATTTTACAACTTTATTTTTTACTAGCCGTCAGGCATGATGATAGTAGTTATTTATTAGCCCAACATTGACTATCACTAGCCATGGAATTGCATGGGGCTACCATAATCTAGAAGCCCTGACATGTATCTCAATCACTCATCAAATCTTACACAGCAGATTAAGGAAGGAAATGTTTTATTTAACGACGCACTCAACACATTTTATTTTCGGTTATATGGTATCGGATATATGGTTAAGGACCATACAGATATTGAGAGAGGAAATCTGCTGTTGCCACTTCATGGACTACTCTTTTCGGTTAGCAGCAAGGGATCTTTTATATGCACCATCCCACAGACAGGATAGTATACATGTATACCATGGCTTTTGTTACACCAGTTGTGGAGCACTGGCTGGAATGAGAAATAGCCCGATGGGTCCACCGATGGGAATCAATCTTAGATTGATCACGTATCAGGCGAGCGCTGTACCACTCAGCTACGTCCCGCACCCGAACACAGCAGATTAAATTGCAACCACTCATGAGTCTAGTTAAATGAAGGGCAATTAAGGCATTTGGCCTGGTATGCGTATTCAACGATATATAATGCACATTATTGCTTAATATCAACAAGTATAATCGTATAGTTAATTAATAAAACGGTTAAATGTGATGGCTATTATATATAACGGGCGCAGCCATTTTGTACCATTCCAGTGAATACGCTCTCTGGCCAGCTGGTGGTTACGTAATACCTAACGTGTCACTTCAGGAATTAGTCTTCAAACTGAAGAAACAAAACATACCTGATTTTTGCGGGTGCATCGCAATGTTCTGTAACAATATCCATCCCAGTAAGCTAGCAACAAGTATATATTATTTTTCAATACAAAATAAACCACCATTGTCAGAGTGTTGAAATAACTATTATGTTTTGTACATAAATTAACCCACATACTGAAATAATAATCGGAGTTTTTTCTTGGTTAATAGACCTCTTTCACATTCCAATGCGCATGTGCCCGTTGCGGGGTAACTCGTGGACGCAAACCATGAACTCACGTGCGATAACGTAAAAATAGACCTGTGGACAAGTTGGGGGGCATATAGACAATGGGAGGCCACGCAACAGAAATGTGAATACCTCTATGATTAATTATTCTATCAGTAGGGAACCCGAAAATTCTGTCGACATCCAACAAGACTTATTGGAGACATTTGTGAATTATTGCTTATCACGAAAAAAATAAAATATTTGGTTGTTAACGCCCGACAAACCATCAGTTCGGATTTGTACGTAATAAATATCGGATATGGGCTGAAATAATATTGTGTGCGCGCGTATATATATGGAGATATATTTAACATGATTTAAATATTTATAAAGCATTATACAGATAAATACATTCAAGATTCTTGTCGGGATTTCTTTTTACCAAGTTATTTAAAATTTTGTTTGGTATTTGGAATAAAATTAAATGATACATATAAAATTTTAGCTATATGGTATATAAAACATTAGAATCAAGCCCGTAGGAACGATATCAGGAGTTGGGGAAGGGGAGGGAGCACAATCTGTAGAGGGACACAGTCACAGGAGGGCAAAAGCCATATTTTAAACCGGGTTTATAAAAGTGGGGCTATAGTCCCTCCTCCGACTTCTCGGTTGCTGCCAACCTGAGAATGGTATTGTATTGCATATACAGCTATTTAAATTTGAAGCAAGATGCAAGTTTTATTTATAACAGATTAGACTAGCCGACAGCTTGATAATATAGCTACAAACACAGGATGGTCTCTTTATTATAAACTCATGAGGGTTTATTATGCGCAGTCATAAGGTACTTCGTTTGAAGCAAACATATTAAGTACCATGTCAGGCCCGTAGCCGGGGGAGGGGGGGATTGAGAGTTCCGCTCAAATGCAAAAGAAAATCGGATTTTACATATAAAAGTCCTTGTCCCCAAATGTCCAGGATACGTAGCAAGATCGTCTGTCTGAGGTTCCATTTGCTGAAGGTGCGATCCTCCTCAGTGGCCCGTTTCATTATTTCCCGTCCCAACCAATGACCCATCATCATGTATGCTATCCTGTTTGTATGAGAAGTATGCCATGTATCATTTATTATAAATACATTGTTACGACTAAAAACAAGGTTTTTTTGTCATGGCTCTGTGACCAGGCCATTTTACATGCATACCACAACTTAATGCAACTTGTAAACGTATATTTCGCAACAAAAGTTTGTGTATTATTCTCGAGTGTAACCGGCGTCATATCATTGTTTGGCAAGGGGTTATATATATTTATGTGTGTGTGTGTGTGTAAATCTGGGGAACATACAGATATATGTTTACTTCAAACTGATTGTTATGTAAAGAAGAAGATGTCATCTTCTAAATACTTCAAAACAAACAAACACAAACAGCATGTCAACTTTTACTTCTGCGTTTACATGTGACGTCAAACTTTGAGCCGTGTTTACTCGGTTTCTGGTGCTATGCTAAGTTGTAGGTTTTCGCGTGTGACGGCTCATATATGTTTTAAAACTTCATAAATATCAGATAAAATAAAATAAAATAAAATAATAAACAAAATAAGATAAATAAATAAGTAAATAAATACATAAATAAATAATTTGTGGTTAGACATGTAACACTGATTAGTAGTTGTACGACTGTCTTTTTTTAATGAAACGATAAGGGAAAAATAGAGCTGTGATAAAGGTCTATGTGAGTTAGGGGTTTTGTTGGGGGTTTTTAGGGGGTAAGGAAGGCATATTTTATTAAATTTTAAATACTGATACATGTGGAGAATTAAACATAACTGGAAATCCGCGTGAATATTTAACTATAATTCTAATTTATTAAAAGTAGCAAACATATTCCACTAAAGTTAATTTTATTGTATGAATCTTTTAATTTTGCATCGATACCCTTGACAGGCGGCTCCACAGACTTCATCTAAGTTAATGTTTCACTGCTTTTGGTCTTAAACCATTCCGATGTAAACTTTAGTTGACCGTTTTTCACAGCGATTTTAACATCTTACTCGAAATATGTACGTTAGTCGCTAGAGATTCACAGCTCCCACGAAGCTACTCACAACGCTCATGACAACTGTTGATCATGTCCCCCAATTTGTATGCAGCCTCGATACTGTCCAATTCGGCACTCTTCGCGCACATGTGCAATGGGAATGTGAAAGAGGTTTATTGATCTTTTCTTTCCATGGCCTGTACCTGTGGTTCCTGATTGGCAGGTGTATATTTAGATGGTCCCCAGACACTGTCTAGATACACTAAAAAGACGTGCCTCTTTTATTAAGATCACAGGGTACTGTGTGATACCGCACGGATACCCCTCAAAAAGTAATGGACATTATCAGCCGTCCTGCTTTATTACTTAAGTAATTCTGTAAAACCCTTGATTAAGTAAACTTTCCCCATCTAAAATCACAAAACAAGACCAATTATGTTGTCCCAAAGAAAACACTTGGGTATCATGAGTGGTCGTTTTTCCTTGATAGGTGTGGAATGATTGTTGCATCCTGGAAAAATATATATAATTATTTTTATTCCATATATAAAATGACAAAATATTTCTCACATTGCACAAAACTACTCATGAAATTTCATGTGCATGGTACATGTACATCAAAGGTTGTGGAATGCACTGTCCTGCATGTGGTAAAGTGCATATAATGCACTCCTTGCTGCTAATGGAAAAATGTAGCATGTTTCCTCTCAAGACTGAGTCACAATTACCATATGTCTGACATCAAACAGCCAAAGTTAGGTAGGGTAGGGTGCCCTCTGTGTCTATGTAACATTTAAATAGGTCCACCTTGATAATAAGGTTAAATTTGTGCCGGGCATTTTCACATACAGCGCTAATCTAAAACAAAAGATTCTTTCTAGTCTGGTATTAAGTATTGTCAGGGTTTCTGTCAGAGGGTAAAACAGGTAAGGCACCATACCCAAATTTCTTGCAGATTTTATTTTTTTAAGTTAATCTTTTGACACAATTATGATTTTCTTTCTCAGGAAGGCCCCCCATACTGTGACTTGACTGTGGTTGCATTCAGCACACACATTGTAAATATTCAATTCCATAGTGCCATACCTAAACATTTGTTTCTGGCAGAAACACTGATTGTGATCTGAATTTATTTTATTTTTTTAACATCTGTGGATACATTGCAGTGTTCGAGATTAATGGTATCCCGGGGATACCAGAATTTAATTTTGGATACCAGACTTCAATAACCCAGTATCCCGCTGGGATACCATATAATGTTGTTGAGTTTTTTAATCCTGTTTTTTTTATTGCGAATTTCACAATTTCGATTGCGGCGTAGCAATAGATCGGGAACGAGAACAGTGTCGTCCAAGTTTGTTACGATGTTATTTATGAATTTCATTTATAGTCGGTCCCATCATTCTATAAAACAATACTATGTTTCTGTGTAACTTACAAATCAGTCGGCTCAGAAATAAATCATTTGTAGTAAATTCCATAGCATGAAAAAAGGCGTTTTCTGATAGACTTAATATAAGTGGGATACTAAATTCTCAGGTGGGATACCAGATTTTAAAATGTTACTATCCAACTGGGATACTGCTTAAACATTTCAATCTCAAACACTGCATTGAGACTTAATATGATGATACATTTAAGGATTGTCTTATATATAATATATTTAAGAAATGTCTTATATATAATACATTTAAGGACTGTCTTATATATATATATATATATATATATAATACATTTAAGGACTCGTATATAATACATTTAAGGACTGTCTTATATATAATACATTTAAGGACTGTCTTATATAGATAATACATTTAAGGATTGTCTTATATATAATATATTTAAGGACTTTTATATATAATACATTTAAGGACTGTCTTATATATAATATATTTAAAGATTGTCTTATATATAATATATTTAAAGTAATGATTTCCCTAGAAATTAGGCAAGGCATGGTAGACCAAACACTTTTGGGGCATTTTCACCATTTTCACTTAAAAATACCAAAAATTTTAATTAAAATAAACATTAATGTAATTTATATGCTTGCTTTAATAAATGAAAAAAAAGAGTAAAGTTTGTTTTATTTAACGACGCCACTAGAGCACATTGATTTTTTATCTTATCATCAGCTACAGGTATTCTGACACTGGGTTTTTTAGACCACACATGCTACTCTTTTATGACAGGCAGCAAGGGATCTTTTATTTGCGCTTTCCACAAGCAGGATAGCACAAACCATGACCTTTGTTGAACCAGTTATGGACCACTGGTCGCTGCAAGTGGTTTACACCTACCCATTGAGCCTTGCAGAGCACTCCGGGTTCGGAGTCGGTATCTGGATTAAAAATCTCTTGCCTCGACTGGGATCTGAACCCAATACCTACCAACCTGTAGACCGATGGCCTAACCACGACGCCACCGAGGCCGGTTTAATAAATGAATGCAAAAAATATAAAAGACATATTAAGGATCAATCGAATTAAAATTAGCTCCACTATTACATGTGGATCTAACAGCAGCCAGTTGGAGCTCATGTCCACCAATCAAAACCTTACTTGCAGAATCATGCCAGTGATTTGAAAATAATTTGAAAACATTCCGAATTATCCTGAGGGTATACGACATGTTTTATTTTATAAAATAAATAATTTGTTATGTAAAACTGAAGACTGATTTAGTTTTTGTGTTTTTTAATAAATAAATAATGTGTAATGTAAAATTGAAGACTGATAACCTATCCCGTACGTATTGGTATGGTTCGCTGTACTGGGACACTAAAACAGACTCTCCCGATATTTTTAGAATTTGTATACTCCCAAATAACGTTATAAAAGGCGAAGTGTGATTGGTCAATATTTAAATTATTTACAGACGAAATGTTACTTGGACATTGGAGACTACGCAATGTTGTTAGCAATCTGAGTAAAATTAGTTCTACTGGTCTAAATAAGGCATTCGTAATTCACATGAAACATGTCGTATACCCTCAGGATAATTCGGAATGTTTTCAAATTATTTTCAAATCACTGGCATGATTCTGCAAGTAAGGTTTTGATTGGTGGACATGAGCTCCAACTGGCTGTTAGATCCACATGTAATAGTGGAGCTAATTTTAATTAGATTGATTAAGGATTGTCTTATATCTAATATATTTAAGGATTGTCTTGTATATAATATATTTAAGGATTGTCTTATATTTAAAGTGCTGTGCCAGACCATACACTAAAATTTCAAATTCCACAATTAAATGCTTTCTTAATTCATTGCAATAATATTTTACACCGATATGTAAATCAATAATTACGAAAATGCCCCATAAAAGTATTATAACATCACTCCCGTAGAACACTGCCGGAAATGACCGAGTAAAATTCTCGGTAAAAACATTTGCCTGTAAATAGCCATGACGTCACGAAGGGAACACGCTTCACAGAAACCTACCACGAGATGACTTCCAGCGCAAGCAAAAGTGGGACCGACAGCGACTGCCAAGCTCAATGATCATGCGATTCTTCTTTCGATGATGAATAGTGTAGTAATGACGACTGGACTAATATTTGTGCAACACAACAAATAATGCCTTATCAGTTTGAACCTGGAACATCTTCCGACGAACCACCGGCCTGACAGATGACGATGAAAATGGTCGCGGAGACAGCTTACCACTAATTTACAACTTTTATTCTTGTTTTGTTCTTTAGCTTTTCGTGCGAATTATTTTGCTACACTGTTATGTTCTAATACTTGTGATGTAGTAGAAAAGACGATAAATAACTCTTGAATTCTACGAGACAAGTGGACCCGATATCGGTAATTTTAAGAAATAAACAAACACGACTTTTAGTCCCTCCCATCCCTCTATGAAGATGGGGGGTTTTTTGTGAATAATTTCAGTTTAGTTTGACGTAAAAAACCAGAAGTAAAAGTGCTTTGGAAATAACAAAACAATACTATTTTTTGTGTGCAGTTGTGAAAACAGTCTGCTCAGAAATAAATAACTTATAGCACATTCCATAGTATGAAAAAAGGTTTTCTCTGTGGGAAGGTATAGTAAAATTAATTTAATGTATTTATAGTCTGTTTTACAGGGAACGCCTTTTTTCATACTATGGAATTTACAAGTCATTTATTTCTGAGCCGATTGTTTTCTAAGATGCATACAAAATTAGCTTCTTTTTTTCTTCTTTTCTTTTTTTTACAAAAAAACCCTACATTTTTGTAGGATGGGACGGACTAGGCTATAGATACTTACTTGTCTGTACTTTATTGTTTTAATGTTCTCGAACTGTAAAGAAAAATCTCACAAATGAACGAGATGCAAACAACAAATCGGATCTCGATGATTGCACGAACCGTGCATGAGAAAACAAACTGACCGGAGTTGAAAGCATAACGCAATTTGGGACATTGACGATATGCACCCATGGGTCATTTTGGTGTGGATGGCGTCAGTTTGTTGTCATTTGTTTTGTGTCGCAGAAAAATTGTTGGTACAGCATCTTTTTTTAAAAGCCATAACACATGGTATTCCCATATCTCGCTTAAGACGACAAGCCAGTTCGGACGAATCGAAACTAAAGTGTCTGCTGTCGCAACAGTCTCCGGCATTTTCTTCCTGTCCAGTATTTCCACATTGTTTTAATCAAATTCACACACAGCTTTCTCACAGCAACATTACTAGGAAATGCGTGAAGACTAAATTTATCGGCTTTTGTATTGCTACAGCCGCCAACAACACGCTGTTTAACCATAATAAACACAAAAGAAGCAATGAACAATGGCGCTGACTATCGAAAGGAGTTCCCTTCGTGGCGTCACGGATCAAATCTTACGGAAATTCTCGAAACGAATTCAGCTGGTTCTGTTTTTCAGGGGAATATTTTTAAATGAAAAATATACCGGTATATAATTTTTTTACATTTAAAAAAAAAAATTCTAATCATATTAAATAATATCTTGATTGATATAGCTCAATACATCATACATCTGGAACAGCACTTTAAGGATGGTCTTATATATAATATATTTAAGGATTGTTTCTTTTACGTTCATTGCTTAAGTTACATTCTCTGGTTACCATATTATAACATCATGTACAAATGTGAAATACAAGCTCAAATGCACTTTTAAAAAAGTTGTGTGTGTTCGCTATGAACGGATATCGTCAAACGTATACACTTGATTCGTCGCCTGTGCCGCCATAGCTCGGCAAAGCACAAACGACAGCCTGTTGTCAATTTCAGTTAACATGTGCATTTGCTTATTTCAAATTGTAGGGTTCGTCTCAAAAAATTAAAAGAGAAATCTTGTGCTGTACGAAGAATGTTCGGTTGAGGATACGGTACTAGAGTCTTTAGTTAAAACCGGTTTGATCTTGACAACATATTATCGACAGTCATACCTTCCTATTTCAGAATTGATATTGTATAAAGTCTTAATAGAACTTTCAAAGTTTAGTTTGTATACTAGTAACACATTAATCATGTATATACAGTCAAACCCGCTTATTTGCATACCCTCGGTGCTGCTCGATTTTGTGCAATTAACCGGGTTAGTCGATTAACCGATAGAGTACCGACTTTCACTTTGTAACAGCCATCCAACTACAAAGTGGCATGGGAGACAGTCTAGCATAATGCGGTACTTCATACCGGAACTATTACAGTTAACACATGTCACATGCAGTTGGATATATATAAATGTAAAAATATATATCTATTGATATACATATAATTAGCATGACGTTTTTGTTTTAATCCAGAAATCATTTTAAAAAAACAAAAAACCAACAACGTCCGTTTTCTAAAAACACAAACTTTGTGCATTAAAAAAACCCCACTGACCATCCACTAGTGTAAACAAAGTGTATTAGCCATTTAGTTAATGAGATAAACTTGAAACAACAGAACCATCAAAAAGTTCACGTTTCATCGGTGCACGTGTTTACAAAATGACGTCAGTTTCCGGAATTACCGGGCTGTTGATTGACCGAATGCGCCGTACCATAGAATTACGTGAACTTGTATGAATTTGCTGGTATGGTGTTCTTTCCATCCCAAAAGATATGGCAAGCTTTGGTATTATTTGTGATCCCCAAATAATGACTTTGCTATTGTTAAGTAATTAAAGTTAAGCTCGGCTAGTGAGTCGTTATCAGTTCCAGCAGCCTGCATTGCATGCATGACCAGTCTAACACCATTGACTGACCTTCATGGCGCGGTCCGACTGATTGGTGTCTAACAATATAGCAGAAACTTAGGGACGATCCATAAATAACGGTCTTTGTTATGTTTGTTTTTTGACGACCTCCCCCACCAGTCTTTTTTTTTTCGCTACATTTTCCGGGAAGCAAGTGATAAATCGTTTCTTTGGCGTTTTAACAGATATAGCGTACACTGCAT
>NC_054711.1:23735918-23765408 GCF_016097555.1 Gigantopelta aegis
CTATCTTGTACATGCTGGGGTGTCGATAACCATTTCATTCATTCCTATCTTTGACACTCGACAACACTATCTTGTTCATGCTGGGGTGTGGATAACCATTTCATTCATTCCTATCTTTGACACTCGACAACACTATCTTGTTCATGCTGAGGGGTCAATAACAATTTCATTCATTTACCTTTTACAAGGGATCTGGGGACATACAGTACACGAACCAACCATAGTGGCAATATCGGAGATCGGCTCGGCAGTTTCGGCGGTCTTGGAAAAAAAAAATGTTTCCAAACATTCGCCGATCGGCGGATCGGCAATTTTTTTAAATATTTATTTCAATAAGAATTACGTTTGCACTTCATCCAACGCGTAGAACTGTTCATTATGATTATATTGACCATGTTTACATGCACATTGTTATTAACAGCTTCAAGTCATAAAAGTGAAACACCAATTTTTAAAAATAAATAAATTGTGAAACTGACTCACGTGCAACTTGCGTCAGCTGTGGAAGAATTCATTATATATGATGGGGATCAGTTTGGCTTTTCGATGTGCCACCGATTTAAAAAAAAAAAAAAAAAAAAAAAATGGGGAGGGGGGTGGTTTGAGGGACGGATGTTTAAAACCAAATTGGCTATCAGACTATTTTGTTCCACACCAGTAACAACTTGCTGCGATTCTGCAAATTCGCACCGGACACTTTGCTGCGAATCTGTGACCTTTATCTGTCGGTTGTTGTTAACTGCCGATATGTTATAAATTTAATTTAATTTTAAAAAACCAAACAAACCCCCCCCCCCCCCCCCAAAAAAAAAAACCTTGTATGCCGCAGCGTTGACATACGTTTTAAAAGCAGAATTATTAAATTATTATCCTAAAACTTCTGTTATTGATATATTCCGATTGGCATCTTAAATCATTCACTCTATACTAACTATAATAAATTTTAAAACCAAAACACATGATGTAATTTAACTGACAGACAACCCTTGTAGACAGCTGAAAAAGGAAAACTATAAAGGAAAAGGAGCGTCACTGCATGTGTCTGGGGTGGGGTGGAAGGGGGAGGAGGGTAGACCCTGAAGCACACCCCTGTGCACACGCGCCTGCAATATAATTATGTTTGCGGCTTAATTTACCAACGGCCCAAACAATCGTGGGTCTGCAAGCTGCTTTGTTAATTGATTTCCAAAAGGAACTAGGGTTCAGGTTTTATTTGAGGCTGTTTTTATTGTGGATATATTCCCGCTAGCCCCCATTTACATTTACTTCACTATCTGTAACAATAGCATTATACATGTATGTTTACCACCGATTTGACAAATGATCGTTTATCGTTTCGTCTGCGTTGGGAGTGATTTTCGATAGGAACGTATGCAGGCACGTGGTAACAATATCTGGGTGTGGGGGTTTGGAGCACAATCTCTAATGGAGGGGGCTCAGACTCTAGTGGGGGAGGGAACAGAAGCCAATTTTAAAAAATCTGTATTTATATATAGGACAAAACAAAAAAACCCCGTACATATTCGTCCACAAGTGGGAGAGGTGTGTGCTACATGTGCCTGGAAGAGGTTTCATATGGGGATGTTGTTGCTGCAAATATGTTATATCTAACCCCATTTACCTTTTCACTAGCTGTACCAATATCATTCTGTGTACCGTCGATTTGACCAACGATCTCAACGATCGCCGTTTGTTTGTGTGCTGATTTGTCAATATGAGAGTTGGCGTGGTTTCCAAATACCTTTTCACTAGCTGTACCAATATCATTCTGTGTACCGTCAATTTGACCAACGATCTCAACGATCGCCGTTTGTTTGTGTGCTGATTTGTCAATATGAGAGTTGGCGTGGTTTCTAAAAGGAACGTTAGTAAAGGTTGTATCTGGGGCTGTTGTTGTTGTTGCAAGAATATTCTCTCAAGCCACCATTTACCCTTTCTGCTCTAGCTGTACCAATATCATGTTTACCGCCGAGTTGTCCAACGATCCGAAACCATCTTTTTGTCTGCGAGCTGTTTAGCGTCATTTCCTAAAGGATCTTGGATACAGGTTTTATCTGGTGCTGTTGTTATGGGCCCGGTATATCATCTCTAACCCCCAATTACATTTTCTCTACTAGCTGTATTAATAACATTGTATACTTGTTTACCGCCGATTTGACCAACGATCGCCGATCGTTTGTGTGCTGCTTTGTTAATATGTGAGCTGGCATAATTTCAAAAAGGAACTTGGGTACAGGTTTTATCTGGGGCTGTTATTGTTACTGGTGTATTCTCTCTAGCCACCATTTACCCTTTCTCCACTTGCTGTATCAATAACATTGTATACTTGTTTACCGCCAATTTGACCACTTACGATCGCCATCGTTTGTGTGCTGCTTTGTTAATATGTGAGCTGGCATAATTTCAAGAAGGAACTTGTGTACCGGTTTTATCTGGGGCTGTTGTTGTTACTGATGTATTCTCTCTAGCCACCATTTACCCTTTCTCCACATGCTGTACAAATATTATGTTTACCGCCGATTTGACCAACGATGATCACCTGTTGTTTCGTTTCATAACTCCTGTTAATAGTTATTGTGAGCTGGCGTGATTTCCAAAAGAAACTTGGGTACCTGATTTATCTGGGACTGTTGTTGTTGCGGGATATATATATATATATATATATATATATATATATATATATATATATATATATATATATATATATATATATATATTCCTCAGTTACCTGTGTTCCAATAGCTGTACCAGTATGCTTACTAGTATATCTTTTTTACCAGCGGTCCTATGTTATTTTGTCTAGGAGCTTTCTTTTAATAACTCAAAACGTGTCAGCAATTACAAAAGGATCGAGTGCGGGTTTTATATAGGGCTGTCATTTACATGTTCGTTTGATTTTGATTTGAAAAACGTGTAATCATAAAATAGGCCATTTCTCTCCAATAACCGTACATGCACAGTTGCGTGTTTACCAACCCGATTTACGAAAGTAATTTGGGTGCAGGTTTGTCTGGTGTGTGCGCCGCCCCCCCCCCCCCCCCCCCCCCCGCCCCGACACACACACACAGATAGAGGGGTTCTGGGGTTATTTCAGGTGTTATTTACTTATATTTTATTTTTATTATGGTCTTTTTCTTCAAATATATCAGTTTTGACTTTGATTAGTATTTACAATATTGTGACGATTTAAAAAACAACAAAAAACCCAAACAACAACATTTTAATTCAAATTTTGTCTCACAGCTGTTCCTTTTTAAGCACATAAAATTCAGTGCAGCGGGAGTGGAGAAACAACAGCAGTCTGAAGATTGGATTCATCCACGCTATATTTATTGTTTTATATTTTCACTTTCTGGACACACACACACACACACACACACACACATACACACCCATAGGTGTTTAATACAGTAAGTTCAAAAATAAAATAATACAGCAGATGAAATAAGACCTTTATAACTTAGTATCTAGTATATTTTCCGACTGTATTTATGAATAATGAAATCAAATATCCTAGAATTCATTTACTCACATACTGAATTAAAACTGTGTAGGCATAGTACCTAGGTCCCCATTATCGAACAAAATGTGTTACAGGATTAAAAAGCAAAAATAATAATAATTATATACAATTATGCTCCCCACAACCTAACCACAATCCGAAGTATGCAAAACATTTCTCTTTTACGGTCTTGTTTTGCCTGATTTGCAGCAAACCACCAGACGTTTCGAATACACCGACTCCAGACGTCTCGAATACACAGACTCTCAAAGGAAGCAAATCACCACACCGTGCATGGGTGTTAATTCCCTCTTTTCCACGTGTTATATGGGATGGCCGGTAATTGTAAAAGGTGGGAGAAAATAGGTGTCATTGTGCCGGCGTTGAGGCACAACTAGGCCAGGGGGTGGAGGTGCGAAATCCTCGTGCTGGGACCAACAATGGGTAAGACTCGATAAGAATAACGTTATCTAAATTTGATAGAAAAAAACAACCTGTGGATCTTTGGTTAAAAAAAATAAAAATAATAACAATTTTTAAAAATCGACACCATATGCGCACGGTATCAACCGATGGTAAATATATACACGGAAGATGATGCTACAGTACTACATATAGCAACTGAAATTTTAGATGTGTACTCTGGTTTAATAAAAAAAAACGCTACTTATATCCACGCCTGGATGTCATTTATATAGTTGCGATCTATCAGCAGTGATGACAGTAAAAAAATAAATTGTCCTATCTTCCTAGAAAAATCAATCAATCAATCAATAAAGTAAAACATAAATGAGATGACGAAGATTGGTTTCATCCACACTTAATTTACTTTGTTTTTAATTTATGATATTTGGTAAGTAAGTTAAAAGCCAAATAATAAGAAGACAACGAAGAAAGACCGTTACAGTAGTGTCTGATATATTTTATGTATTTGTAGAATAAAATAAAATTATGAAGATATATTAACCAAAAACGCATTTAATGGTTAAAGAATTTAACCCACCCTAATAATGAATAATGAAATCAAATATCCCAGAATGCACCCACAGACATCTTGAATTAACAAAAAAGAGAGAAGAAAGTCTATATATCATTTATGTGGCATGTAATCGGAGGGGACTTTGTTTTCACCAAAGTGAGTTACAGACTCTATTCCTACTCTCACCCCGAAAAAAACAACCCTCCACCCAATAATTATTTACCGTTATGCTACCCACAACTGATACTGCCACAACCCCACCCCCGCCCCTTTTTCTGACCCAAGTAGAAGCGTACATCTCTTCTTATCATCGGAACGAGTACTACAATTGCAATGCCTTCCCTTTCTGCATTAAGAAAATATCGCGGGTTTCCTCTATTGACTACGAGTCAGAATTACCAAATGTTTGACATCCAATAGCCGATGATTAGTAATCAATGTGCTCGGAATATTAAAAATTCAATAGCATCAAAATTGCCCCCTCTTCCATCCACCACAACCATTTTCCTTTCCTGGGCCGAGGCACCTGCGCCCATAACAGGCGTGCGCTACATCTTGTTCTGAATGTGCAGGTAAAACCCTATGACTCTATTGCAAATTGTCTGATTAATTTATGGGAAATTTAACTGAAAATACTAACGTTTTCCTGAAAGTACAACTTGCAATTCACTGGACTCAGTGTGACAGGTATCAACAATAATTTGTGAAATATCACATTTAGTATACGATAGAACCACAAGCAGTGTCCAGCATATTTTGTTTAGAATACATTATACCAGCTGAACGGTATTGTAGTGGATTACACGAACCCATGGTCGGGTCCCTTCCGGTACTTCAATATTTCACCCCACTACAGTGCCTCGGCAAAAAAAAAAAAAAAAAAAAGGAGCTCGTAGTACCTGTGGGGCCCCTAGGCTTCAGCGTAGTTAGCCTTGTGGATAATACGGCCCTGCACAAAACTTGGAAACAGAATCCCCACACTGACCATCAGTGTGATGACTGTTTCTCCCCTTTGATGATTCATGCATATATATATATATATATATTGTGTGTGTGTGTGTGTGTGTGTGTGTGTATATAGGTGTGCGCCTCCCCCCCCCCCCCCCCCTTTTGGCAGCTTCCTACGGCCACTGCTGGGTTAGCCTAATATATTTTTAATTATGCTATTCTAAGTCAAATTTTAATATATTTTTCAAAAAGAAATTCTTTGAAATCATTTAATATTTGGTTTTAATAATTTCTCTTAACTAATGGTTACACAGTGATTAATTTTTGAACAACTGGCCCGATTTGCATGCTTGGCAACGGTCGATTCAACCGATTGTCACATATAATGAAGGTGGCATGCTGCAACAGTGTGATGTCATCTGATCTCTCTCTCTCACACACACACACACACACACACACACACACACGATTAGACCATACTGCTCGGGAGATCAAACATCGAAACAAACGTAGCCCATGATTTTGTTTATTCAAATTATTGCATTGACATTTTAAAATCACCCCTAAAAATGTAGTTAGTATTATTTAGCACAATTAATTTATTAATTTATATCCAAAAGATAATAATTATTTCGAAGACTAATCGTCGAACAGTGCACTGGCTAGTACTTAATCCATTATGGTGACCCAGACAATGTTAGAACTGTCCCTGATACAAGACACACGAGCTGCTTGAGAAATAGACATTGTTTTAGTTTTGACTTGGGCTTGTAGGTCAAAGAAAAAGCCGACATGAAATTGAGAACGTTTTATCATCTAAGTCAAATCGCAGTTATTTTCGTGTTACTACGTAATATTTGTAAAGTGTGTTTGTTTTATTTAACGACGCCACTAGAGCACATTGATTTTTTTATCTTATCATCGGCTGTTGGACGTCAAACATATGGTCATTCTGACAATATTTTAAGTTTTTTTTAGAGGAAACCCGCTGGCGCCACATAGGCTACTCTTTTTACGATAGGCAGCAAGGGATCTTTTATTTGTGCTTCCCACAGATAGAATAGCACAAACCATGGCCTTTGTTGAACCAGTTATGGATCACTGGTTGGTGCAAGTGGTTTATACCTACCCATTGAGCCTTGCGGAGCACTCGTTCAGGGTTTGGAGTCAGTATCTGGATTAAAAATCCCATGTCTCGACTGGGATCCGAACCCAGTACCTACCAGCCTGTAGACCGATGGCCTAACCACGATGCCATAATACATGTATGTATTTATTTATATTACTCGTTTTTACTGTGATGTTCTTTAAAAATTTACCATTTATGAACATTTATCTGTACTTTAATATTGTTAGAAGTTAAAGTGCATTGTTTAATGACACCACTAGAATACATTGATCATAGGCTATTGGATGTCAAACACCACGTCATCAGAAGAAACCCCGCTAGCAGGAACTAGCTGGGGAGCAAATGAGACAATCCTCAAGAGAGTATATCAAGGAACTGTACGGCCGCATCTTGAATACGGCTCATCAGCCTGGTCAACCACTGCAGAGACCAACCAGCAAGCTTTAGACAAGGTTCAAAACCAAGCTCTGCGAATCATAACGGGATCCATGAAGTCTACACCCATTAAAGACATGGAAAAAACTGCAGCAATACAACCCCTTGGTGAGAGGAGAGATGCCAAGATCATGATCCAGGCAGAGAAATTCAGGTACCTGCCCAATCATCCAATGAAACAAAGAATGGATGGTCTGACAAAGAATCGTCTCAAACGTAGCAGTTTCATCCACCAAAGCAGAAGACTTACTAGAGAACACCAAGCTAACCCGTTACCAAAGACACTTCCATTTTGCCCAACAGATCTTCCATAACCATGGAATGATGAACAAGCCAATCTACAGATCAGCATGTCTGTCCCACAGTTGGCTTCAGCAGACTCCCAAAACGACCTGGTCAAACGGTCACTGGCAATGGCTATGATCAGTGACCGGTACCCAGAAGAATCTTGGATCCATGCATACACTGATGGTTCGTCAACAAATGCTGTGGCCAATGGAGGGGCAGGCATATTTATCAAGCTCCCTTCAAGAAATACCCTAACTGCAAAAGTACCAACCGGCACCCACAGTTCCAACTACAATGCAGAAACCCATGCACTTATTCAGGCTGCTACAATGATCAAGGATGCAAAAGAAGACTGTCAACAAGTTGTCTTCCTCACAGATGCTCTCTCAGTCCTACAAGCCTTGCAAGGGGAAAAAACTTCCTCACCTGAATGAAGCCATGCAAGAGGTAGCAAAGGAAAGACGAGTAGCTCTACAGTGGATCCCAGCACATTGTGGGATTTCCAGGAAATGAGGAAGCAGACAGGCTAGCCAAGCTAGGAGCTAATCATGTACAGCCCAGCAACAACATTAGCTTCTCAGAGAAGAAAAACCTTGATAAAGGCAGCCAACAGACCCAGGACAGAACAAGATGATTACCACCTTCTCAGTCGCTTGGAACAAGTAACTCTGTTGAGACTCCGGACAGGCCACAACCGACTGAATGCTCACATGTTCAGAAAGTTTAAACTTGCAGCAACACCAACCTGCAGTTGTGGCCTGGAAGACCAAACAGCAGAACACATCTTACAGGCGTGTCCAATTCATCAAGACCTGAGACAAGCTGAGTGGCCAATCGAAACTGCCATACACACCAAACTCTATGGAAAGAGAGGCGAACTGGAAAAAACAGCTCATTTTATCTTACAGACTGGACTATTGGTCTAAATTGTGAAAGAGAAAAAAAAAAAAAAAAGGGACATTCCCGACTTTGCTGCAATTTTTAAGATGTTATTGACCAACAGATACTTTTTAACGATTGTAATTACATATCAAACATATTTTTCTGCATAAAATATTAGTGGCTGTATATTAAACATGTTTCTGATCGTTCTAATATTTGTACTAGGTTAAATTTCATTTTATTTCCTAAAATAATGTTTTAGACAAAATCCAGTTTGGGCTTCTTACAAATATTAAGATGCCCAGAAACACATTTAATATACAAACACTGATATTCTAAACGAGAAAATATATTTAATATGCAAGTTTAATCGTAGAAATATTTTATTAGTCGGAAACTTCTTATAATGCAGCAAACTCAGGAATGTCCCTTTAATATCCTAAAAGGTACTGACATAATAGTCCTCATTCTCCCACTTTTCCAGTTACTCTGTTCAGAAGGCCGGAAATGTGACATTTTAACACCTGAAATTCAAACTTGTCTCGGGTTCAGACCGTGAAATATATTAATTTTCATCTCCCAGGCCATTGAACCGACACCATGCCCCCACCCTCTCCACGCCTTTCAAATACACCCCGCTGTCATTGTTATAGGCTATATCCCTCCCCACCCCACCCCCCACTCCCAACAAAAATCTAAATAAAATATTTTCACTTCAATTTTATTATTTATAAATATCTCTCTTCCCCCCCCAATGATAGTACATACATAGTAGCTGGAACGAGACATAATCCCACTGGCGGGGATCAACCACGATTCTAGACTTAAAAATATTTTAGGAAATAAAATGAAATTTACACATATTAGAATGATCAGAAACACGTTTAATATATAGCCACTAATATTTTATGCATAAAAATATATTTGATATATAATTACAATCATTAAAAGGTCTCTTGTTAGTCGATATAACATCTTAAAAATTGCAGCATTATAAGAAGTTTCCGACTAATAAAATATTTCTACGATTAAACTTGCATATTAAATATATTTTCTCGTTTAGAATATCAGTGTCTGTATATTCAAGGAAATAAAATGAAATTTAACCTAGTACAAATATTAGAACGATCAGAAACACATTTAATATACAGCCACTAATATTTTATGCAGAAAAATATGTTTGATATGTAATTACAATCGTTAAAAGGTATCTGTTAGTCAATAACATGTTAAAAATTGCAGCAAAGTCGCGAATGTCCCTTCAACAAAGTAGCTCGCAGACGAAACGACTCGTGATCGTTGGTCAAATCGGCGGTAAACGTATGCAGGTAATATTGGTACAATTAGTGGAGGAAAAGGTAAATGGGTGATAGAATACATCTGCAACAACGGCTCCAGATAAAACCTATACCCATGTTCCTTTTTGAAATCACGCCAACACACATTTATTTAACAAAGTTCGTAAACGACATGTAACCCGCGATTGTTGTGATCGTTGGTCAAATCGGCGGTACACGTTTACAGGTAATATTGGTACAGTTAGTGGAGGATAAGGTAAATGGGTGTTGGAGAGAATACATCTGCAACAACAATAGCTCTAGATAAAACCTGTTCCCATGTTCATTTTGGAAATCACGCCAACACACATTTATTTAACAAAACTCGTAAACGACATGTAACCCACGATCGTTGGGATCGGCGGTCACATAGGCGGTGAACGTATACAGGTAATATTGGTATAGTTGATGGAGGAAAAGATAAATGGGTGCTATAGAGAGAATAAACCTGAAACAACAACAGCTCAAGAAAAAACCTGTACCCATGTTCTTGTTGGAAATCACGCCAACATGGGGGGGGGGGGGGAGCAGCCCGCCCCGCTTGCACTCGAGGACAAAAATAAAGTAAAAATATGGCCCGTGTCCCATCTCCACACTATGGGGGCTGTGATCCCCCGCTAAGTTGTGCACCCTCTCCCAGATATTCCTACGGACCTGGGAACCTGATTCCCTCCGACAAATAAAACAATATCCATAGCTGCGCATGACAATCGTCACGTAGGCAAAAGCAAACATTATTATTTATAAATATGTATTAACACGCAGTATCTCTCTTCCCTCCCCCCACCCCCACCCCCCCGCCCTTTTAAAAACACTTATTTTTATAATTTTCTCTTTTATTATTATTATTTATTTAACTTTTTTAAATGTAGTAAACGTAAAAACAGATTCGACATCCCCTCACAAATGAAATGAACTGTCCACTGCTGTGCTAATTATCATGTACGCAAAAGCAAGCTCATTCTTTCGTTTCCCCCTTTTTCTCTCAATTTGACTTCTTTCCTTAGTAAACCGAAGAACTCTTCCTTCTCCATACACTCCTGTTCATTGTTTGTTTATTGTAATCGTTTCCCACTGAACGATTTACAAGGGCTATTGGTTAATAAAAATCTATTATTTAATTATTATTTTCAATGTAGTGCGAATGCCTTGTAAACACGTCAATCGCGATTTAAGAAAATCCACTTGAAATATATATATATATATATTTATTTTTTTTACTTTTTTTTTTTTTTACTTCATAACATGTAGTGGCAATTGACAACCCACAAAAAAAGCTTAGAGGCTCAAATCAAGTAGCTCGTGCACATTTTCAGTGTCTGCAGCTACCGCCGATCAACCGTCTAAACAGGAAATTTTAAAATTTTGCCTACTAGTCTAGACGCCGTCTAGCTTGGACAGAGTCGCCGTTTAGGCGCAATTATGGTTGGTTCGCGTACTGTAGCACATGAATTGCTGGAAAATATGGAAATACTTTGGAAAATAGTTGAATAAGTTTCTTAATAAAAGTCCCTCCCCTCCATGGGCTAAATTGACCTGGTTGCCTATGGCAAGTAGTGTATGTTTATAAGTATTCTAATTTGATTAACCCCAAAATATGAAGATGTATAATGTTGCAGGTAGTTTATATACCAAGTATTCTAATTTGAATACCAACTGTTTGCCAAATTGAATGTGTCCAATATGACAGGTAGTATTTGTATTCTATTTTTGTTTTACAGAGTGATGCAAGCACTACAGCAGTTTATGTAACCAGAGGAGAAAGATTCAGTCAATCATTGAGCAAACAGATTTTTTAATAAACAGATAGTCACTATATTTGCTATTAATATATTTTTTTTAATCTGGAAATTGGAAACTATCTTTGTGGATGAATAACCATCTTTTCCCAGGGTCACTGGTTGGGACTAAGAAAACGCTAGAGTTCTTTTAGGATTGGTCCACCAAGGTGATTCGATCCTATGTCCTATACACCTCAGATGAACACACTACTGACTGAGCTAGATCCTACCCACTTGGAGGAAAAGACCCAGCATACCCACCAAGCATGAAATATTTGTGATACCTCCCACGCATCCACATATGCTTAATTCTGGATCAGTCCACATGACCACAAAGGCTACACTTCCAATTTCATTAATTTCATGTCATCTGATTTTCATTCTTATGTCCTATTGAGGTCCAAGCATGCTGTCCTGGGCACACACCTCAGCTATCTGGGCTGTCTGTCCAGGACAGTAAGTGAGTTGTTGGTGAGAGAGAAGATGGTGTAGTGGTCTTACACCTACCCATTGAGTCGTTAAAACTCACTCTGGGTGGGAGCCGGTACTGGGGCTGTGAACCCTGTACCTACCAGCCTTATATCCGATGGTTTAACCACAACACCACCAAGGGATCTTTTATAGGACTTCTTCAAAAATAGAATAACACATACATGTACCACAGATTTTGATACACTATTGATGGGTCATAGTCGGTGGTTGGTCACCTGTTTGTGTCATGGGTGGGGGCTGGTTGTAACCAAGTGGTAAAGTACTTGATCCTTGTCAGCGGGCCCATTAGGCTATTTCTCATTTCAGCCAGTGCTCCACAAGTTGTGGTATGTACTATCCTGAATGTAGGATGCTGCATATACAAGACGGTGGTTTCCTCTCATTAGAGGGGGATTGATCCAGCATCCTATTGTAGATCAGGCAAGCATTTCACTGGCAGCAGAACTTAAGAATTTGTTTTCCACGGGTGAAACATCCCACCGACGGCTATTGTGAGCCTGCCTATGACAACTTTTTAAAAAGTGACAAATAAACATGACTGAAAGGCTATTTTGCTCTATGTAGACTTATTTCAAATGTGCAAATGTTAAATATTGGCAGACAATGTACACCAGGTGTATATATTTTGCCATTGCTGAGGAGCTTTACCAATGGCAGAAAAGTGCCATCGGTGATAGTCTCTACCTACGACAATTTATATCTCGATGACGACAATTGCCGTTGTTAAGTTTGAGCCCTACTGGCAGGATGTGTTATTAAAAATAAATATGGCGAGTTCTCTGATAGAAAGTTTGTTTCGAGTAATAACACTGTTAGATTAAAGTGCAGTATCATAGTTACAAGTGCCATATTTTGCTACTTTACAGGTGTTTATAGCGCTCAATTTTTACGGTCGTCTGTGACGACCTAATATTCAGTCAGGCAACTTAATTCTATGATACTGGTTGCCTGTCGGACGACTGACTTTTTAACACCAAAAGGCGAGTTGTGTCGCATAAAAATGTGCAGTTTCCTTGCCCACAATCGCTTTTAAACTGTCGTTATATCTAAAGTAGAGGGTGATTTTCCGCGATCACGAAAAAAACGGATGGAATTGCGGAATTTAGTAACTGAAACGGAATTAGCGATTTTTAAAAAATAACCTTCAAAAGTTGTATTTCTGGTTCAAGCACCATTATAAATCTTTTTGGTAGTTTTAAGATTCAATATTAATAATATACGCATAGTGTTTTTGTATACCAACTTTCGTATGCCTGAACACTTCCAGAACCGTTCATTCTCGGAAGCTACGCTTAATTACCGTAAGCTTGCAGCAAAGCATGTGACCGTTTACCCGTGTCCCTTTACCAATGAAATTTAATTTGAAATATAAAAATAAACATGTACTAATACAATTTTAGAATGTTGATGCAGTTTCGATATTTGTAAATAATACTTATTACAATTTGTAAGCATAACCGATTTACACGACACTTTCGTTGGAAAACGTAATTTCGTAAAACTTAGGGCATATTTGTTAGTCTGTACGGAAGCAATTCATATTTATAGTCCGTTCCACGGGAAACGCCTTTTTTCATGCTGTGGAATTTACTACAAGTTATTTATTTCTGAACCGATTGTTTTCTAAATTGCATTCTAGTAGCACATGTAGCACGTGCTACGGGACCCGCGGTTCAGGGGGTCCCGCGGTGAGGCATTGTGTACATTTATTTTTCCCAGGTCATTTTTCCGCTCTCCCCGAGGGGGTTGCAAAATATATATCTTGGGAATTGGGGCCCCACTGTTATTTGTGCTACTGGCCCCGCGGATCCTTAAACTGGCTCTGAATATATCATATTATAATTCTAGGCATTTTTTTAAATATAATTTTTTAAAGACCGTCGTTTAAAAGTTATAAAACAATGTCGAAACTGTAAATGATCGACAGAATAGTGCTTAGTGTTGGTTCACTACCACTGGCCTATATATCCAGCTTGACCCGACCACGTTTGAATATGTAATTTGTGCACACGGCACGCTAATTAGGTTACAGAGAAACGTACATGTGTAATCGAGTGAGTACTAGTAATTCTTGTGCACTTTTTTTTTTGGGGGGTTCACCCTTTGTAATCATACTGGAGTGGAACAAATAAAATGTTATCATGTATTTATCTATTTTTTGGCAACTAATGTAAGATTACGAACAATGCATTACCAAGTTCTTGTTATTTTCATGAAAATAGCGGGGTTTGTCAACAGTGTATTTTGTTTACGAAACTTACCCATAATCCATTAGATGAAATGAAACTGAAAGCCACACAATCAACAATTATTTATTGTTTGAATTTAAGGGAGAATGGATCTCTTTATTATTATTAAATACAAACAATAATTAACAGTAATTAAGTTTGTGACTTTGTTTTAACTGCGGCTTAGTTAAAGGTGCGGTTTATCACTTTATGTACGGACGAAGGTCGGAACTTTGTCTAAAATCAAGTGGTGCGGTTTATACACGCGTGTAATAGGCCAGAAAATATGGTACATCACCTTTTTTTTTGTCTTTATTAGTGGCAAGTAAACATTACTTAACTTCTTTTTAAGTTTGTGTCAACAAAAATGTTTACAGGTATTTAAAATAGCAATAGCCAACAAGCTCAGAGCTGGAACAATAAAATATAAATGGATATAGTTTATAATAATAAAACATGACACTAATTAACACACAAAATGGAGGGAAAAAAACGGAATTTGCACAAATCTGAAACGGAATGTGGCAAAATCTGAAACGGAAATTCATCCCCTCTACTAAAGCGTCGGGTCAATCAGTCGAAATCACATGGGTTTGTTTGCCACTCGGAACTTCTCGGCTGATTCCGTGAGACATCGGGGAAAATTGTAATCGGCTGAAGTATTCCGAATAGTAAACATTCCAATGCATTCCATTGGAACATAAAGTGCATTAGATTAGAAAATAGCTGATGTGTTGCCAAATCAAATTGTTTAAAGCAATTAGGCCCTATGTGTATAATGTATAACTACACACATTTAAAAACATTATTAAAAAGTAATGTATTTTATTGTCAGACAGTACATATTACATTTTACGGTTGCTGTTATATTGGAATATAAATATAACTCTAGTTTCAAAACACGGATGAAATCAGGGCAACCAAATTTTTGGAGGGGCAACCTCAATGTGAACCCATACTTGCCCTCTGGGCAAGTGACCAAAATCCTTAAAATTGAGCCCTGTGTTTATGATAAAGTTGTAATAGTTGTTGCCTTTCAACATAATAAATAAGGGGTACCAGACGTTTTCGCCCCCTCAAAGGTATCAGTCCCCCTCTTCTCTCCCCCCCCCCCCCCCCCCCCCAAAAATATCACTTATTTGATGTGAATGTGTGGTCTGGACCAATCTGTCTGTGCCGAGCTTCCTCTAGTGCAACCTTATCCTATTTTTGAGCCGCGTTTACTCTATTTCTGACGTTTTGCTAAGTTGTAGGTTTTCGCGTGGGATGGCTCACATACATATATATATTTAAATTAAACTGGTGATTATATCATCGGTGTCCGGACTGACTCATAATCCGTCCAAATCGTAGAAAGACAACAATCACTCCCCTCTAAGAAAAGAAAAACACACACGTACACACACACACTTTAACTTGCCTCTAAAGAAAGAATACAATAATTGTTTAAAAATAACATAATTGTGAGTTGGGGGCCCTAGCTTGTTATTTCATTTCTCTAGGTTACGATATTCTGAGTTGGGGGCCCTAGCCTGTTATAGCCAATAGCCAATGATGTGGTTTTATTATATCACGTGATGTTTCATGTAACGTCCGTGCAACATTCACACAAACAACACCATAAGATTTTGATTAAGTAAAATAGGTCTGTTGGTCTTTTTCCGATTCATCGCCATTATTCACTAAACAGCACAGGTTTGAATAATATGCATGTACTGGTGGTTTTAATTTGGCACATTATAAATTGTATAAATATATCTAGTAAACTGTAACTAATGAGTAAATGAACATGTATTAAAGTAATTTATAAGTTTCATTTTAATCATTTTAAACAAAAGTAGTAATGAGTAAAAGGTATTTAATTAAAACTAGTTATTCTAATCATAGTAAAAAATCACATCTCATTTTAATTAAAACTAAAGTAAAGTATTATTCTGTATTGGTACGATAGATTATAAAGTGTTTTTTATTTATAGGTTTCGATGTGACAATTCTTTGATCTATGTGAGACTCATCGCCCACAGTGAAGGTGTGTAGTTGTTTTATTGTTTAAATCATGTGCAGTGTGTGTGTTGCACGGGTGTAATGGCCTGCGCTCGTGACACTTGCAACGATTTCTATTATAGGCATGAGACCATTTGGAACCTGAATTTGTGTGATGATCATTAAGTGCCTTTTTTCTTAATGAAACGTTTTGTAAATAATGAAAATTTTCAGCGGTACCTTTCACGGCATACGGGCAGTGGACGCAAATTATAACTTTCCCATAAGGCGATTTTAAAAATTATTTTAAAGAAATATTTGTTAGAATTAGTTTAAGGTTAGGGTTAGCGATAGTTATATAAAATACCTTTTAAAACCTATAAAACCAACATAACGTTTATATTTCGTAATCCAGTATCGCTATGTTTTGCGTTTGAAAAATTAGACATTTTGACTATTCTGTGTAAATTTCCTCCACAAGGGTGCTTTTGATGGTGCTTTTGGAAGAAGTACATGTATAGCACAGAAGACAGAATGCGTTCAACTGCCCAGTGGCCCACAGCTCCGGATTTATAAGTATTAAAATGCTTCACTTGTTGATTGCGGGGGGGGGGCTACAGTCCCGATGGTCTGGAGTTCAAAGCTCCAGCCCTAGCACTATGTCGTTGTAGTGTTTAATGCAATACCCAGTTCATATGGCTAATTGAATACCCCAATAGTGAAAATACTTAATGACCACTGGCAAAAACTAGCTTGTGGGGGTACGGGTCAAACTTCCCTAAATTAGCTCAGTTGGTAGAGCACTGGACTCTAGCACTGAGAGTCCGTGGTTTGAATCCCCACAGTGGAGGTTGATTTTTATCCGTTACAATTACCCAGTCAGGATAACAGTTCAAAAAGCTGGGATTTGACTTTGTCTTCAGTTTGCTGGTTCCCTAAATTGTAGAGCGCTACTCTCGTACTGAGAGTGTGGTTTGAATCCCCTAAGTGGAGGTGATTTTGATCTGTTTACAATACTTAGTATGTTTAAAACGTTCGAGGGATTTGTAAATTGACTTGGTGGGTCAAACATATCTGTACAATAATCTGTAAAGCAAGGCTTGGATAACCATAAAGCCCAACATTGAACAGGCCACTAATTAAGCAAATAATAAAAACAAAAGAGGAAGACCGACGTGAACTTTCGTTTTGGTGATAGAAATGATACCATCAGACATGGTAAAGGAGCTCATTCTTTATACATTATGCCTTAAGTCGGAGGAAACCTGGAAAGTCCTACTGAAACGTGCTACATTTTTCCATTAGTTGTAAAGGGATGTTTACGAATGCCCGACTTCTCGCATCCAAGCCTGTTCGCACCCAGGTCACTTCGTCCCAAAGTAGTTAATCCCAAAATATGTCAGTTCGCCCCCAACACATTGTCAGTTCATGATTTCATAATTCATAACTCGTAATTTTCGGAAATTTGTAGAAAACACTGACGTCATGTCAACACCATAGTATCAATTGACATACTCGATTATTTAAAGACTGGCTCCATTGCCATTGCTAAGCACGTCATTTGACTTGGTCCGAACAGACATAGAAAGTGTGGTTCTTTCTATGTCCAAAAATTGTTACATTACCCTAGTGCAGGTCGCAAATTAAGTCAGTACTTTTCTTAATGTTCAGGGCGAGTTGCTTCCTTCTATTTAGCAAATTTAAAATGCCTGGCAAATTTTTTATGTTGTCAGTGGAGATTTATTTTGTTAATAATCATGCAAGTACTTCAGTCGAGAACAATATTCGGATGTAGAAAGAACCACACTTTCTACGTCCCTTCAGACTAACATTACCCTATAAATAACTGATATTCAAACCTTGTGGAACTTTGTGTACCACCCTCGGTGGCGTCTTGGTTAGGCCTTCAGTCAACAGGCTGGTAGGTACTGGGTTTCGGATCCCAGTCAAGGCATGGGATTTTTAATGCTCATACCGACTCCAAAGCCCGAGTGAGTGCTCCGCATGGCTCAATGGGTAGGTGTAAACCACTTGCACCGACCAGTGATACATAACTGGTTCAACAAAGGCCATGGTTTGTGCTATCCTGCCTGTGGGAAGCGCAAATAAAAGATCCCTTGCTGCTAATCGGAAAGAGTAGCCCATGAAGTGGCGATAGCGGTTTTCCTCTCAAAATGTGTGTGGTCCTTAACCATATGTCTGACGCCATATAACCGTAAATAAAATGTGTTGAATGCGTCGTTAAATAAAACATTTCTTTCTTTTTTGTGGAACTATGTTTCAACTATTTCTCAACCGAAATAATGCAACAAATGGACACGCAAACCAAAAATGTATAACCTACCATACTCACTAAATCCCGATTGAAGTACTTGTCATTATTTCCAAAATAAATCTCCAAAGTTCCACAACATTCAAAACTTTTCCCACCATTTTAAATTTGCTAAATAGAGGGAAACAACTCGCCCTGCACACAGAAAAGAAAATTATTGACTTGATTAGTTAATGTGTGCCCTGCACTACAATGACTTGCAGAAATGAGGCTTTTATGAATTCCCTTGTACTGATACACTTTTCATATACATATATTGTGCTACCCAATAGCTTTGTGTATTTTTGTCCTGTGGTGTTGTTTAAACATAGACCTGGCACATTCATTCATTCATTGACTTGATGTATGCTTATACCTGGCCTAACATTGGACAGGACATCCTAACTATAGACAGTACCTACATGTAGGTTTTAAATGTAATTTATTTATATTTGGTACACCTTTCACAAGTTTTTATTAGGTGACACCCATGGCACATATTTATGTAGCATTTAGACTTGGGTGTTTAAATGCAGAAATTCACCAGTTACATGATACAAAATTCATGACTTATACCTGGCCTAACATTTTTCTTGCAATCTCGTGGAGATTACCGCAGTTTTTCATTCTCTGTGGCATTTTTTTCACAGTGGACTACAGACTTCAAGATTAAACATTTTGGCCAGTATGCCAGTTGGATACTAACATTTAAAAAGCTGGTATCCCACCTGAGAATTTAGTATTATATGGCATCCTGGTGGGATACTGGGTTCTTGAAAACTGGTATCCAAAATTAAATTCTGGTATCCCCGGGATATCGGGATACCGTTAATCTTGAACACTGGACTATATTGGATTTTTTTTTTCAAGATATATTTTTTCCTTATTGTTAAAAATAAAATATACTTTGTAAAAAAGTAAATATTAAAACAGTAACTGCACAGTTATTATTAAATATTTCACCACTATTTGAATCTCGGTGCCATCGGACATGATCAAAAATACATGTAATTTACCAGCATTAAGTGTGTTCCAACTAGGTCACTGAACTCTGTTGACTGTTCATAGCACGTGCATTGCAGGGACCACTTGATTGCAGTGGGGGTGACAGCTTATACATTGTTGAATTGTTGCTATGGTGCAGTATGGGAGTTTTATTTTCAGCAAAATGTTCAATATACACTCATACAAGAAATGGTGATGCAAGAGAATACACAAATAATACTTCACTAACAGTCAGACTCGTTATCACACTTACAAATAATCCACCTGGTAATTTAAAATTAGCACTGAGTTATCTCCCATGTATTTCAGGTTGCTACAGTGGATGATCGATGAATTGTCTCCGATTAATTTGCAGACCGAATCGGCTGTGGTGCTGGGAAGTTTGTCTAAAGGAACTGATGAGAACATTAACGCCATTGTAAATGCTGGATGTGTATCAGTCTTGTTGAAAGGTTAGTAGTAGTCCAGAAATAAAACTCTTTGTCACAGATTGAGGTTTAAAGGGACACACCCTAGTTACGGCTAGTTGTTAACCATTACGGCGTTGTTTTTCGCTATTAAACCCATTTTTTCACAAACAAAATTGCACTTTACTTACCGTTTATTATTTAGAATATACATTTCCATTCACCTGAAGTGTCTTTTGGTAATCCTGGTAATCCTGGTGTTTGTAATACCACAAAATGCATTTTTCGTATTTCTGAAAAACTGACGCACGTTTGAGAAAAAAACGTTGAGCAGACAAGGTCTAATCTATTTTTAGACGGGATATTTCCATTTCAATGTCACATTTTGGTTCGGTTTGTTTTCTCGTGCACGGTTCGCGCAATCAACATCCGATTTGTTGTTGTTCATTTGTGAGATTTTTCTTCACAGTTCGTGAACATTTTCAGTAACAATAAAGTTCAGACAAGTAAGTATCTCAATACAAAACGTTACAAATCCTTAAAACCAATAATTTTGCTAAGTCCTACGATATCTGGAGAGGGGATACAACCAGGACAGAACAGTTGGAACATGTCCAGGAGAGGTGAAAAGAACGCACCCCAAGTCTGTGCGCACTCAGTGAAATTTGTCGTGACGTAGGCATTGCTGTGCTTCGAGTGACATCTGCCGGTGACATCAGAATACAAACTTTCAAAATTATTTCAAGCAATTGGGACATGGGGATTCCCATGGTATTTATCGATATAAAACCTGCTTTTTCACTCCATTTGATAAAAACGTCACCTAAGTGTGTTACAGGTTTGTAGATCAACCAAATTATAATTTATTTTCGCTGGATGGAACTAGGGTGTGCGGCTTTAAAGGAATGCAAAAGCAAGGCCTTTGGATTGGTATGCATATAATAACCACCGGCTCACCAGAGGGTGTATTCACTGGGATGTATAAAATGGCTGCACCAGTGATATATAATAGCCGTCACATTTAACCGTTTTATTAATTAATTATTTAAGATTATACTTGTTGATATTAAGCAATAATGTGCATTACATATTGTTGAATATATTTGTTGACACTGTGCATACAGAAGTCGGACAGAGCTGATGTCACTTCGTCCCATGCTATAGTAATTAGTATCAGACGCCACAAAAACGAAACTAAATGGCTGTCCCCAGTTAGCAGGAATAATCACATTTTTTTTATTAACTCTAAAAGTACACGTTTTTCATTTCTTAAAGTGTCAGTATGTGTTGGTGGTCTGGGTATGCATCTTTTTAACACACAAGGCTCATGTTGGAGTTGTCTCCCTTTAAGCTTGACAACAAAATTAATGAGAAATTTCTTAAAGTGTCAGTATGTGTTGGTGGTCCGGGTATGCATCTTTTTAACACATAAGGCTCATGTTGGAGTTGTCTCCCTTTAAGCTTGACAACAAAATTAATGAGAAATTTCTTAAAGTGTCAGTATGTGTTGGTGGTCTGGGTATGCATCTTTTTAACACATAAGGCTCATGTTGGAGTTTAGTCTCTCTTTAAGCTTGACAACAAAATTAATGAGAAATTTCTTAGTGTCAGTATTAGAGGGGATGATTTTCCACGATCACGGAAAAACGGACGGAATCACGGAATTTAGTAACTGAAACGGAATTTGCAATTTTAAAAAAATAACCTTCAAAAGTTGTATTTCTGGTTCATTCACCATAATAAATATTTTTAGTAGTTTTAAGATTCAATATTGATAATATAGTGTTTTGGTATGCAAACTTTCATGGAGTGTACAGTATGCCTAAATATTTTCAGAACCGTTAATTCTCGGAAGTTAGGCTTAATTGCCGTAAGCTTGCAACAAAGCATGTGACTGTTTACCCGTGTAACTTTACATAGTGAAATTTAACTTGAAATATAAAAATAAACATTTACCAATACAATTTTAGAATGTTGATTATATAATAAGATTTCTAGTACGTTCAATTTCGATATTTTTCAATAATACTTACTACGATTCAAAAGCATAGCCAATTTACACAACGCTTTCGCCAGAAAACGTAATTTCGTAAAACTTCGGGCATATTCGTTAATTTGTACGGAAACATTTCGCATTTATAGTCCATCCCATGGAGAACGCCTTTTTTCATGCTACGGAATTTACTACATGTTATTTATTTCTGAACCGATTGTTTTCTAAATTGCACACCGGTTTATTATTGTAACACATGTAGCACGTGCTACAGACCCTGCGGTTCAGGGGGTCCTGCGGTGAGGCATTGTGTACATTTCCCCCCTCTCCCCGAGGGGGTTGCAAAATATATATCTTGGAAATTGGGCCCAGCTGTTATTTGTGCTACAGGCCCCGCGGATCCTGAAACCGGCTCTGAATATATAATTCTAGGCAAATATAGATTTTTTTAAAGTTATAAAATAATGTCGAAACTTTAAACGATCGACAGAACAGTGTTTAGTTTCGGTTCACTACCACTGGCCTATATCCAGCTTGACCCGACCTCGTTTGAATATGTAGTTTGTGCACACGGCACGCTAGTTAGGTTACAGAGAAATTAACATACATGTGTAATCGAGTGAGTACTAAAATAGTCATTCTTACGTGTGCCCCCCCCCCCCCCCCCCCTTTTTTTTTTTGGTTCACGCTTTGTAATCATACTGAAACTAATATGTTATCATGTATTTATTAATTTATACATATTTTTTGGCAAATAATGTAAGATTACGAACAATACATTACCAAAGTTCTTGTTCATATTTTCGTGAAAATAGCAGGGTTTGTCAACGGTGTGTTAAATTTGTTTATAAATGAAACTTACCCATAATCCATCAGATGAAATGAAACTGAAAGCCACACAATCAATAATTATTTATTGTTTGAATTTAAGGGAGAATGGATCTCTTTATTATTATTAAATACAAAAAATAATTAACCATAATTAAGTTCGTGGCTTTGTATTAACCGCGGCTTATTTAAAGGTGTGGTTTATTTACGGATGAAGGTGGGAACCAAGTGGTGCGGTTTATACACTTTTCTTTTTTTTAAGTTTGTTTATTAAATAGTTTTTACAGGTGTTTAAAAAAAATAGTAATAGCAAACCAGCTCAGAGCTGGAACAATATAACAAATGTATATAGTTTATAACAATAAAACAGGACACTAATTGAACACAAAAACGGAATTTGAAAAATCTGAAGCGGAATGTGGCAAAATCTGAAATGGAAAATCATCCCCTCTAGTCAGTATGTGTTGGTGGTCTGGGTATGCATCTTTTTAACACACAAGGCTCATATTGGAGTTGTCTCCCTTTAAAGGAAACATGTCACGTAAACCATATTTGGCACCAACCATGTACAATTAATTATAAATTGAATCACCTAAAAAAAAAATTATAAAAAATTAATTACTTAAAATATCTCCATAAAAGAACCCCAGATACGAGCTCTTAGCGGAAATTGCCGATCTTTAATGAGCAGGGCAATCACGAGGTCCGTGACGTCAGAGACGTGTCGCTTGATCTGAAGCCTTACACTTAAAAGCATTAGTCCGTACCACTCATAAAGAATCTAAGACTTGCACAGCTTACCAAAACAATGAGTGTTCGTTCGCAAAACGTTTTGCCGTATCAATATGAGCTGTTAGTAAATGAAGAAAGACACACATTTACTTACAACAGTGATACTGATGAAAAAACGGATAGCGAGTCGGAGGGTGGAGAAACTGATGGTGCCAGACCAGACCGGTCAACCAATTTACAGCCCGGAGCCCGAAAGTAACCCGGAGACAAAACCAAAACTCGGATGCTAATGCCGAGGTGTATACTGTTCATATTTAGCATAAAGATACACCTCGATATGATGTATTTAAATATGTAAAAAATATAAATGTAGGACAAACATTTTTTGGTGGGTTTTTTTTTTAGAAAATATCGCATTTTTTATGTTCGGGCTGTACATAATGAAATCTGTATGCACAGTGTAAACAAACGCTCTAATTTACGACAAGGCGCTTCACTTTCATTAACCTGGCTTGTAAAACAACATAAATGACTTGAGAGTATAATCAACTTTTAAACTAAATATATTTCTATTTGCATCAATAGAACGAAATGGGGTTATAGTATTTTTCTCTCATAAAAAAGTAGCATATTATTAGGCCTATTGGTAGGGTGCGTTAGAGTAAAAACGACCACTCACGATACCCAAGTGATAATTTTCTTTTCTTTGGTACTACGTAATTGGTCAGTTTTGTAATTTTAGATGGGAAAGTCTACTTAATCAAGGGTTTTACAGCATTATTTACAGTAATGAAGCAGGGCGGCTGATAATGTCCATTAACATTGTACTATAGTCGCGATAGGTTACGCCACAATACCCTGTGATCTTAAAAAAACTGGCACGTATTTTGTATGTATGTCTAGACCGTGGTAATCACTTACCTGGTCGATACCCTGCAATATACACCTGCCAATCAGGAATCACATGTGCAGGCCATCGAAAGAAAGGACCAATTAACTAAAACAACACTCCGATTCTCAAGTCAGCCCGTGGATGAAACATAATAGTTATTTCGACACCGACAGTAGTGGTTTATTTTGTATTGAACTTCGTGTTGCTTTGGGGCTTCGGGCGATGAGGAACGTTTTTGTGACGTATTCCGCCCGAAGATTAAAAACATTATTTAAAATTATTATTGTTTTCTACACGTTTTTTAAAAACATATTTAAATACATCGTACTGAGATGTATCCTCATGCCAAATCCCATGTTTGTATATGCCATATTTAATTACTTGTTGACGTTTCCTTCTTCGGACGGTGAATACAGATTTTGTTATGTAGGCCTACAGCCCTAACATGAAAAATCTTCTTTTTTTTCCAAAAAAATAAATAAATAAAACATTCTACATTTTTGTTTTAACATATATAAATACATCATGCTGAGGTGTATCTTTGTGCCAAATATGTACAATGTACACCTCGGCATTCGCAACCGAATACTGTTTTTGTCTCCGGGTAACGTTCGGGCTCCGGGCTGTAAATAGGCTGACACCAAAGTACTATGCGGTGTTGGTGTCCAATCTTTTCTTTTGCGATAAAATACACGCGTCTTTCTTCGGATACAATCCTTTGGAAAACCATAAAAAGACAATCCCGATCGTTTAAACTGTTTATTTTTACACCCAAAGGCCGCGCAGTACGGCACTGTTGGACTGAAAAGATTGTAAGCCCCTTACTCCATATATAAACAGTTAACAACAATGGAAGAGTACAGCGGCTCTGACGTCACTTCCCTTTTTTTCCGAACGCTCACGAAGAAATATGCATAAATCGTACTTTGATACTGATTAGCGTAATTTCTTCATTTTAAGTTAACTACACGTATTTTATTGTTATAAACTTATTTGTATATTATTTTTATATCATTTTTCTTTTAAAATGAGCTATAATATGGTCTCGTGTCATGTTTCCTTTAAGCTTGACAACAACATTAATGAGAAATTTGGAAGATTTTGTAAAACTATTCAGGCCTCTGAGAATTAAACTTCAGGTAACTCATTTCGTTTGTATGTAACCATTATGACTTTGTAAACGATGCCATAAATATAATTCATAAAAAACAAATGGGTTACACAAAACAGTGTTGAACAAATGAAGCTATTGTTCTTGCAATTTTCAGAGGTCTGAAATCATTTTCTAAATGCTACTTTTAACAATGTATTATTGAAACTCTGGGAAGAAAAATGGTGTAGTATGTCTTAATACCATTTCTGTCTATTATAATTGTAGGTTTGTCCAACCCAAACTTGAAGTATGTGGAAGTGTGTCTTAGATGTCTGTGAACAATTTTCATGTGCAATAAAACAGCTACAGACCTAGTTTATCAGGTAATAGTTAAATTTCTGTTATATTCCTTACAATTTCAAAGCTGCCTCATGGTCCAGCTGTAGTAGTGCAAGTTTGTTCATTTCCCAATGAACATAAAAAATAATGTTGGAGCATGATTTAAATTTAATTAGAAGGATTGTCAGTTACTTTATATTCATCGGGGTATAAGTCATCCAGAAATTTAAGCGATGAACGTAAAAGAAACAATCCTTAAATATATTATATATAAGAAAATCCTTAAATATATATAAGACAATCCTTAAATATAAGACAATCCTTAAATATATTAGATATAAGACAATCCTTAATATGCCTTTTATATCTTTTGCATTCATTTATTAAACCGGCCTTGGTGGCATTGTGGTTAGGCCATCGGTCTACAGGCTGGTAGGTACTGGGTTCGGATCCCAGTCGAGGCATGGGATTTTTAATTCAGGTATCGACTCCAAACCCTTAGTGAGTGCTCCGCAAGGCTCAGTGGGTAGGTATAAACCACTTGCGCCGACCGGTGATCCATAACTGTTTCAACAAAGACCATGGTTTGTGCTATCCTGCCTGTGGGAAGCGCAAATAAAAGATCCCTTGCTGCTAATCAGAAAGTAGCCCATGTAGTGGCGACAGCGGGTTTCCTCTCAAAATATGTCTGACACCATACAACCATCAATAAAATGTGTTGAGTGTGTCATTAAATAAAACATTTCTTTCTTTCTTTTGCATGAGATGTGATCATCATGGGCTATTCACATAACATTTGTTTTGTTAGCATCTGTCATTGCAGGAGACGGAATGTAGCCCAGTGGTAAAGCGTTCATCTGATGTGCGGTTGGTCTGGGATTGATCCCCGCCGGTGGGCCCATTGGGCTATTCCTCGTTCCAACCAGTGCACCACGACTGTTTTATCAAAATGTTGTGGTATGTGTTATGTTGCCTGGGATGGTGCATATAAAAGATCTCTTGCTACTAATGGAAAAAGGTAGCAAGTTTCCTTTCTGAGACTCTACTACATAAGAATTACCAAATGTTTGACATCCAATAGCTGTTGATTAATAAATCAATGTGCTCTAGTGGTGTCGTTAAACAAAAGAAACTTTTTCCCCACTTAGAGAATGACCCATTCCCCAATACCCTGAAAGTTAAACAGTCTCAAGACTAAACTGGCCGTGCCTCATTTTGCATGATATTAATTGGTCAACATTCTCAAACATGCCTACTGAAAGTTGTTTTATTACAAAAACATGAAATCATTCACTCTTCTTTAATTTGAATGTGTTGTGTTGTATTTTATTTTTGTTGAAATTTGCCTTTTTGCCCTGTGTAAGATCCCAAATATACCAGTCACATGGAAAGTGAAAATCCACCAAATGAAATCAGGAGCGACTTTTATTTTAAAAGCATGGCATCTGACAACTTTGTAATCATTGTCAAGTTATTTTACATGAATATGCACAAGGCACTACAACATCAACATTAATATGACCTCAAAACTAATATTTCCTTTCCAACAATTACAGGGGCAGGACGTAGCCCAGTGGTAAAGCGTTCGCTCAATGCGCGGTCGGTCTAGGGTTGATCCCCGTCCCATTGGGCTATTTCTCGTTACAGCCATTTCTCCACAACTGGTGTAACAAAGGCCGTGGTATGCACTATCCTGTCTGTGGGATGGTGCATATAAAAGATCCCTTGCTGCTAATCAAAAAGAATACCCCATTAAGTGGTGACAGCAGGTTTCCTCTCTCAATATCTGTGTGGTCCTTAACCATATGTGTCTCACTATATAACCGTAAATAAAATGTGTTGAGCGTGTCATTAAATAAAACATTTCCTTCCTTCCATCCAACAATTACACTGTATTATATTAATAAAGTATTTTTAGAGCAACAATTCATTTTCCCTAAATCATAAACTTAGATTTACTAATATAATCCTACATAACTTACCAACCCCCAAGGGGTTGCAGCTCTATAGTCCAAAGGTTCAATAGTCTGAAGGTTCAGTAGTCCAGATTTGGGCTATGAAGTTTTCCTAGTATGCTAATCCAATCTGGACAAGACATCCTAGTAAGCAACCTGAACCTTAATTGAAATCTGTCAACAAAATGGAGTTTTCTACTGGGATGTATGCGGCTATTTGAACCGACTGAACGCTGGGATGCTTCTCGATTCGACAGCCTGCACCACCAGGTTGGATTCTTTTTTAGCGAGATTCCTTTCCTTCACATCATTTCTTCAGCTAACTTTTGTTGACGTTTTTTCCGTGACTTGTATGATGGCCATTCTGCAGACTCAATGGTTTTTTGCGTTTAGTCTCTACATGTCAGAGCCTGTCCTGGCAGCAATGGAAGATTGACTGCCTCACTCTAAGAAGAAATAGGAAGCAGGGTCGGTCCCTACTACTCTTTTCTAGACTTTACTTTGTTTTATATTGATACCATCTTATATCTTCCGGAGACAGGCCCATCCACACCACTACTCCAACCATGACGACTAGGGGTGCAAGGATACGGTCAAAATCGTATTGCGATATATTGCGATATAAGAAACCGTATTGCAATATGTATTGCAATATAGTTGATATTATTTAAATTTAATATTTATGGGTTGGGTTTTTTTTTTTTTTATTGAAATCAGAAGGCATAAACTTTTCAATGATCTGTATTAGTTTCAGCTGTCAGGCTAAATCTTTTAGGCCATATTTTTATTTTTAACACAATACTAGTCTACTACTACACAGGTGTGACGGTGTCAAACTATTTATAAATTGTCTCATTGGGAAATCCTTACTGTCGGGCTTTTCTGTTGCTGGGGCCTAATTCACAAATTTCTCTTAGGCTCTTCTAGACAACAAAGCTACCTCTTTGTAAGTCGTTTAGCATTGCACTGCGAGATCGCAAGGTTGCGAGAGTTTAGTAAATTAGGCCCCTGCTCGCTTGTCACGGAAGTGTACGCATTGAGTCACAATGTTTCGGCAGATCGACCGAACCAGAGGTTATTGGCCGAGGTGTTCTAAACGATCGGCTGAAGTATTCCGAGTTCAGGGAAAAACAGAGTTGCGATTCTCACTTGCTGATTTATTTCTTTGAAGATGATAGCCGTAAATGAACAATGAATAGTAATGTGTAAGTAACAAAACATTTATTTCGTTAACTGGTTATTTTTATTGGACTTCTAACACGTTTTGTTTAGAAGTTAGAACCAAATATAACCGACCTATCACTTCGCATGCCACGAAGTAAGCCGACTACACTTGACGTGATTGTTACATTTCCTGTCATCACCAATTAATAAAATGATAGGTTTTTTGGGGGGTGTTTTTTGTTTGTTTGTTTGCCTATTTCAAGTCAAATAAGATACAAGTTTAAATAGCGTGTAAAAATCGCGATACGCAAAACTGTACCACGGTTCGTATCAAGCTGATCAATTATCGCGGTATACCGATATACCGGTTTATCGTTGCAGCACTAATGACGACTGGACTATACCCTAGTCTGATACTCTCTCGTTCAAACGGATCCATCCACACCACTACTACAACCATGACGACTGGACTATACCCTAGTCTGATACGCTCTCGTTCAGACTGATCCGTCCACACCACTACTCCAACCATGACGACTGGACTATACCCTAGTCTGATACTCTCTTGTTCAAACGGATCCGTCCACATCACTACTCCAACCATGACGACTGGACTATACCCTAGTCTGATACTCTCTCGTTCAGACGGATCCATCCACACCACTACTCCAACTATGACGACTGGACTATAGCCTAGTCTGATACTCTCTCATTCAGACGGATCCGTCCACACCACTACTCCAAATATGACGACTGGACTATACCCTAGTCTGATACACTCGTTCAA
>NC_054711.1:23765608-23831664 GCF_016097555.1 Gigantopelta aegis
CTATTGGATGTCAGACATATGGTAATTTTGACAGTACATGTAGTCTTAGAGAGGAAACCCGCGACATTTTTTCATTAGCAGCACCATCCGACAGACAGGATAGCACATACGATGGCCTTTGATACACCAGCTGTGGTACGCTGGCTGGAATGAGAATTAGCCTAATGGGTCCACTGATGGGGATCGAATCTAGACCAAATGTGCATTAGGCGGGAAATTTTACCACTGCGCTACATCCCGTCCCACAACATGTTAAAAAATTGTTTATTTTGTTTAACGACACCATTAGAGCACATTGATTTATTAATCATCAGCTACTGGATGTCAAACATTTGGTAATTTTGACAAAGTCATGGAGAGGAAACACGCTAAATTTTTACATTAGTAGCAAGGGATCTTTTATATGCACCATCCCACAGACAGGATGGCACATACCACAGCCTTTGAGCACATTGATTTTATCCCGCCCCTGCCACCCATCAAAGACGGGCTTATAAAAATGTACAGTGACTTTACCTGAACATTTTGGAGTGCACTGTATCATCAGCTATTGGATGTCAAACATTTGGTAATTTTGACATATAGTCTTGGAGAGGAAACCCACTAAAGAAGCTGGAACGATAAATAGCTCAATGTGCCCACCGACGGGGATTGATCCTACACCGACCATGCATCAAGCAAGTGCTTTACCACTGGGCTACGTCCCGCCCCTGACCCATCAAAGACGGGCTTATAAAAATGTACAATGACTTTACCTGAACATTTTGGAGTGCACTGTAGTCTGTCTGCATGAACAAATTTATGCTGATATGATGTCCTGGCAGGAGAAGACTACGTCCCAGCAACATCAGCAGAATAATGTACGGAAACAAATAATTTTTGATGTAAAATTCATGATTAAACTACATGTATATTGTCCATCCCACAGGGAACGCCATTTTTTCATACTACAGAAGTTATGACAAGCTATTAATTTATTTCTGAGCCAAATGCATTTTAAAGGGATAAATAGCACACAAGGGATAATTCTAAAACACTTTTACTTTTCTTCTTACATCAAACCAAACTGAAATTATTTACTAAAAACTATAGTTTTGTAGAATTTTTAGTTATTCTTTTTTATAAATTTTAAAAATTAATTAAAAATGTTTTTAATTTAACACATTTAAAATGTTTGTAACAAGCATAGATGCAACTTGAAAAACACCCAAGTTTAGTTAATCTAGGACTTTACACAAGAATTTCAGTTCAGCTAAACACAAAAGTTGATGCATAAGGGGCTGTGCAACAATTACATAACATCGGAGAGGGAGAGAGTATCAAGGGATGTATTACATAACATTCGGAGAGGGAGAGAGTATCGAGGGATGCATTACGTAACATTCGGAGAGGGAGAGAGTATCAAGGGATGGATTACGTAACATTCGGAGAGGGAGAGAGTATCAAGGGATGCATTACGTTAACATTCGGAGAGGGAGAGAGTATCAAGGGATGCATTACGTTAACATTCGGAGAGGGAGAGAGTATCGAGGGATGGATTACGTTAACATTCGGAGAGGGAGAGAGTATCAAGGGATGCATTACATTTAACATTCGGAGAGGGAGAGAGTATCAAGGGATGCATTACGTTAACATTCGGAGAGGGAGAGAGTATCAAGGGATGCATTACGTTAACATTCGGAGAGGGAGAGAGTATCAAGGGATGCATTACGTTAACATTCGGAGAGGGAGAGAGTATCAAGGGATGCATTACGTTAACATTCGGAGAGGGAGAGAGTATCAAGGGATGCATTACGTTAACATTCGGAGAGGGAGAGAGTATCAAGGGATGCATTACAAAACATTCGGAGAGGGAGAGAGTATCAAGGGATGCATTACGTTAACATTCGGAGAGGGAGAGAGTATCAAGGGATGCATTACAAAACATTCGGAGAGGGAGAGAGTATCAAGGGATGCATTACGTTAACATTCGGAGAGGGAGAGAGTATCAAGGGATGCATTACGTTAACATTCGGAGAGGGAGAGAGTATCAAGGGATGCATTACGTTAACATTCGGAGAGGGAGAGAGTATCAAGGGATGTATTACAAAACATTCAGGGGGCAGCATTTAGCTCAGTTGGTTGAGTGCTCACTTGAGGTGCTTGCGTCGCAGGATCAAACCACCTCGATGGATCCATTCAACTGATTGGGGGTTTTTCTCATTATAAACAGTGCACCACAACTGCACAAAGACCATGGTATGTGCTTTCCTGTCTGTGGGGAAAGTACATGTACATATAAAAGATCCCTTGATGCATTAGGAAAAATGTAGTAGGTTTCCTCTGATGACTACGTGTCAGAATTACCAAATGTTTGACATCCAATAGCCGATGATCAGTTAATCAATGTGCTCTAGTGGTGTCATTAAATAAAACAAACTTTAACTCTACCAACCCAAACCAACATAAATACAAACAGAACATTCAATAATGTTGGTAAAATTATATCACATATGACAGGTGAAGTAGGGGCTACCTTTAAAGTTTGTATGATGCATGTATCAAAGCAATATTTTCTCTCCTTCTCTTGTCCATGTACAAAGTCCAGATAGGCGGATGACCTATAGTTCTGGAGAGGAAATCCGCTAAATTTGTCCATTAGTAGCAAGGGATCTTCTATATGCACCATCCCACAGACAGAATAGCACATACCACGTCCTTTGATATACCAGTTGTGGTGCACTGGATGCAGTTGTGGTGCACTGGCTGGAATGAGAAATAGTCCAATAGGCCCACAGATGGGGATCGATCCCAGACTAACCTGCACATCAGGCGAGCATTTTGCTACTGGGCTACATCCTGCCCCGACTTACTTTTGCAAACTGATTCCAAGGATTGGACAATTTTACAGCGACGCACCTCCAAGCTAACAAATAGCAAAATACTAGATGACACCTCATTGGTCCAAAGTCGGAAATTCCAGTACTGAAATCTTTACCAAGGACTTGTTTACTGAAATGACAAATAACACTGCATTCATAATTTTAATCAAAGGTCGTGGTATGTACAGTCCTGTCCAGCCTTCAAATGTTTTTTTACAGCATGCAGTGCCACCATAAAAGGCTGTTGAAAAACTGGTTTAAACAATATTTATTGTCATTCTCTTTGCAGTCTGGGGATTGGCCAACAGGCGTTAGCCTATATTAAGGCCTGTCCTGTTACAAAATTGATCTGTAATGGTATTTTATTTGTTCAAAACTGCTGTCAAAAGCTGATCTTAATTTACTGTCTATGGGGAAGTGCATATAAAAGATCTCTTTGGTGACATTTTGGTAGAATTAGTACCATGCACAGCCTATGTGGCAGCAACATACGTTTTCTCTCGACCAACTGTCGAAATCACCATTACTTTATACATCATATATACATGTAACCCATTGTGCCTCAGGGGGAATGCTCTACCATGCACTGGGTTCTTTTAAAGTTAAAGTTTGTTTTGTTTAACACCACCACTAGAGCACATTGATTTATTGATAATTGGCTATTGGATGTCAAATGTTTGGTAATTTTGACATTATAGTCTCAGAGAAACCTGCTACAGTTTTCAGTATGTAACCGGCTTCTCTAATTCTTATATATTTTTTGTTAAATTATACGGCTAACATTAATTTTTAAAAAGTTTTAAAGTTTGTTTTGACACCATTAGAGCACATGGATTTATTAATCATCGGCTATTGGATGTCAAACATTTGGTAATTACAGCCCTGTTCTCATGCCATCGTTTACTTACGTGAGTATATATAAACCCGTAAGTAAATATACTTACGGTGAGTATATCTGTCATGAGAACGCATTTGCTTACGGGTTTATATTTACTCATGTATTTTATTTGCACGACCAGCAGAGGTCATGCAAAAGTATATTTGCGTATAACTAAATTTACTAGATACGCAAATCTTGCCATGAGAACAGATTTGTTATTTGCTCACATGAGTAAAAAACTAAATGCAGATTTCACACCCGTCCGGCGTGACACAATTTCAATCCATTTCACCAGACTCATATCTTGACATTTCTGACACTGGCAGCCAGACATCACGTGACCAGTACTGTCTAGTAGTTAAGTCGGCACTAATTTTTAAAACTGCATAATTTCTTTATTGATAATGGCTAAGAAGGCAAAGGGTACACGCGGTTCATCATGGACAGACGAGGAAACTGAATGTTTACTCAACCTGTGGCAGGAAAATGATGTAGAAAACCAATTAGATGATCCAAAAAGAAACAATGTCTCAATTTATCAAATGCTGTCTAGTGAGATGAACAAATTTGGATACAATAAATCTAATTTACAGTGCAAAATTAAAATGCACACATTGAAGAGGTCATTTATACAAAACTGAATGACATTTTAGGTCACCGTCCTGCATCGTCGCCAGTGAAATTAATAGAGAGCATGAACAGAAAGAGAACAATATCGTGCATAGATGATTCAGAAAGTGACACATTAGATGATACAGAAGACCAAAATATAGACAATACAGAACTACTTGATGACAGCAACACTGATAACGAAGAACCCATTGCTTCTACAGCCAATGATAATGTTAACGGTAATATAAATGACAGACAAAAATGAAGAAAGTACAGATGGCGAAAAAGAGAAAGAAGGGGACGAAGAAATAAAGGAAAGTGGTAAAACAAAAGAGTAAACAGCATGTGAAAGAAAACAAATCATCAAAGATAAAGCCTAAGAAAACACGTTTAGAAATTGCTTTGTCAACTGTTATGACAGCATTTGCAGACAGCAACAGTAAATTTGAAACCACACTTTTAGCATTAGAGAACAAGAAAACTGATGCCGAACTGAAGAGAATAGAACTTGAGAAGCAGAGACTTGAATCGGAAGAGAGACAGAAACGTGAAGAGCGAGAGCACCAGTACCGAATGATGCAAATGATAATTGGAAGAATGAATGTGCAACATGTACTTCAACAGAACATCCCGTCCACTTCATATGATACCCACAACCCAGTCCCTATGCCTCAACATTACAGTACGCCGCATAATATGACAGCTAGTAGGCAGTGTAATATTTCTTACGATGATACAGGAGAATCATATTATGATATGTAAATCATTGCATCAAATGTAATAAAACATGACTTTAAATGAGAGCTACAAGTACATTTGCTTTCTTCCTTTAAAAAAACGCAGATGTCGGCATATTGTTTTGTGGTATTTTCCTTTATTTGTGTTTTAATTGAAACTGATGTTTTAAATACCACATTGAGTACACATGATTTTATTGTTACTTTGGACAAGAAGCGAACCGTTTAATTATTATAGTAAATGACATTATTTCCATTGCAATTCCATAATGTTGTGAATTTTTTGGCGAATTGTTTTTCAAAATAAAAATATAACACAAAAACTGATTTTGTCTGTTATTTATATATAGTATATTATTTAAAACACAAATGAATCCTACTCAGAAAATCAGTCATCCCGATAGCATCCTCATCACATCATACAAAGTACATTTTCAACCATTCACGAAATATGCTGCTAGATCATTTCTCAGAATTGTGGCATTCACTTGAGCTTCTTCCCCAATATCCATTCCATCCATTTCATCACCATTCTCCTCTACCTGTACAAAGACGCACGGTTCGTTCCGTAGTTCACAGAGGTTGTGAAGAATGGCGCATGCTGTGAAGAATGGCGCATGCTGTGACTACGGTACTGGCAAATTCAACACCAACATCCAGTCTCTTCTGCAGACATCTCCATCTACCTTTTAAACGCCCAACGTATTTTCAATTGTCATCCTAGCTCTACTCAGCTTGTAATTGAACACATTCTGTGATACTGTTAGATTCCTTTGGTTAGTATAAGGCTTCAGTAACCAATTCTTTATTGGATAGGCAGCATCACCTAGAAGGACAACAGGCATTGTGATTTCTTTATCCCCACAATTAAGTTTCCTAAGCCACCGTGGAAACAAATCATTCACCTCTCCTCTGTAAAATATTTCTGAATTTCCAAACACCCTGGCATCATGTACTCTTCCTGGCCAACGAACATTTATGTCTGTTATAATGTATCTATGATCACAAACTGCCTGTAGGATTATTGAATACCAACCTTTTCTGTTTAGGTAATCTCCATGTGCCGAGGTAGGACAGATGATTGGAATGTGGGTACCATCGATGGCACCTCCACAGCTTGGAAAACCCCAAATCTCATCGTATCCATCGATAAGGGTTTTCAGAGCTGCATCGGTTGGAAATACGATATATTTCGAAAACAGAGAATCAGATAGAGCAGTGCAGACATCATGAATACACTTCCAAACACTTGTTTTACCAACGCCAAAGAGATTTGCCACAGTTCGATATTCCGCATAAGAGGCCAACCAATAGACAGCAATGGCAACCCTATAGTCCAGGCAGAGTGGTTCTTGCACTGCTGTAACCAGTTTTGACAAATGTGGACAAAGCTCCTGACATAGAAAATAGAATGTTTCTTTTGTCATACGAAAGCTTTCAATCCACTGATCATTATCAAATGTTTCCTTAACAATGTATTGCCATCAGTTACGAGATCGCTCTCTCATCCAAATTCTCTTTTCCTGAGTTAACCCCAAAAGAAGACTTGTACTTAAACAATACTGAACATCTCTCTTCTTCTTTGCAAGCAGTAAACTGTTTATGTCGGATCCTATTAACCAACTGATGTTTTGAACAAAACTGAGCTATGCTTTTATCAAATTGCACCTGCTACAATTGCCACATGTGAACGCAAAGTAAATATACTTTTGCTCACGGGTCTATTTATAATCCATACGCAAATATACTTATATGAGTAAATTTCTGCATGAGAACAGGGCTTTAGAGAGCAAACCCGTTACATTTTACCATTAGTAGCAAGGGATCTTTTATATGCATCTTCCCACAGACAGGAACGCACATACCAGTCATGGTGCACTGGCTGGAATGAGAAATAGCCCCACCAATGGCCCACCAATATGGCTCAATCCTAGACCGACTGCACATCAAGTGAGTGCTTTACCACTGGGCTACATCCCACCTCACACACATACACACACACACAAACACACAGAGACACACAAACAAACACAGACACACATACACACACAGACACACATACACACACACACACAAACACACAGAGACACACACACAAACACAGACACACATACACACACAGACACACATACACACACGCATACTATAAGTATTCTTTTGATGGCAAATCTTTCTTGATGTAAAAACACGCCAACGATTCAATGTACAATGCCACCAGTTTCCCGGCACACGAGTAGCATGTGCCATTCTGTTGCAAGTGAAGACCCAGCTGAGAACAGTGCGACTTGTTATACACGGGCAAATTTGTCCAACAGACTGTAAATAGAATGGAAAGGAATATTGCTTTAACTGCACCTCAGTACAAACATTTTCAGTCCTTCGCGTTTGACAACACCAGGTGAGTGATAATTCACTCACCTCACTCACCTCATAAGCTCCGGGCCACTGATAATTCACTCACCTCACTCACCTCATAATCTCCGGGCCAGTGATAATTCACTCACCTCATAAGCTCTGGGCCAGTGATAATTCACTCACCTCACTCACCTCATAAGCTCCGGACCACTGATAATTCACTCACCTCATAAGCACCAGGCCAGTGATAATTCACTCACCTCATAAGCTCCAGGCCAGTGATAATTCACTCACCTCATAAGCTCCGGGCCAGTGATAATTCACTCACCTCACTCACCTCGTAAGCTCCGGGCCAGTGATTTGCATTCCATACAGAAAAAAAACCCCAATCTTCAGGTCCGTACCCTGATCAAAATCTTAGGGGGGTGGGGGGGGGGGGGGGGGGGCACTACTTTTTATAAACAAATGAAACACTATACCCTGAGATACATGTAGGTAAGTATGCTATTTTCTGGAGTAAAAAAAAAGTGAGATTCTCAGGGGGGACAACTGCCCCCTCAAGGGTACGGCCCTGATCTTGAGTAAAGCTTACACATGCTGATAAATATAACTTTTAAATAGTGCACATTGGACAATCACTGAATCAGTATAACAATGATATTCAAACCTGCTGGATTTTAAAAGCAAGGCCCATATGTTAAAACCTCTCTTAATTAGCGCCACAAAATCGTAAAATAATTGTCACTATGTGTGCTGCGGTGGCGTCATAAACGGTGGTTTTACTATTTCATAGTCGAGAGCTCATAGAGAGCTTAGAAAATATAGGCCCTGATTTGTTTTTCAAACAACAATAGCATGTGATGCACTAGCTGTTACCATATATTTCAGTTTACAATAAAAAATGGTTCCGAGATAAAATTAAGGTGCGCTCGAGTGTGCAAGCACGATGGTGCACCTCAGATGTGAAAAAGTTTTCTAAAATCTGGAAATCTGAAAAATCATAATATTAGTAACCATTGCATAGATCGACCATGGAGGCAATATTTGGAAAAATTAAAGGATTCCTTCTTTGACAATTAATATATCACCTTAGCAGACTTTAAACTATGATAATTTAGTGTCTAACATTTGGTTATTTTGACACATGGTTGAGACAGACAGAGAGAGAGGGAGAGGGAGGGAGAGAGAGAGATAGGAAAGAGGAAGAGAAAAAGAGAGAGAGAGGGAGAGACAAAGAGACAGACGATTCATAGTGGGCAAAAGGTTTTGTTTGAGGATGTGTATACATTGAAAGAAAAACTATCGTCCATCTGAGCTGCAGATACTTCAAACAACAGGAACATCAGACCTAAATACGTTAAAATATTACCGTAAGTTGCTCAGTTAAATTCACTTGTAAGTAATGTAAGTAATGCCTGTGTTAAAATCTTTTACGTTGCCTCCGAACTACATGCAGGATGGGCAGCTTCTACTGAGTGAAAACTAACATTGACTACTCCACTCTGGATCACACATTTTCCAAGGCAGTGCTGCGGTCAGTGACGCATACAGGTAGTAGGCAGACCAGCTGACTACATGTTGTAGTAGATGGCAACGAACATCGACATTAGAAACATGGCCACGCCAATACCTGCGAAAGGAAAGCAATTTATCACATAGCTATAGTCAATCTGAAAACAAAACATGGTATAACAGCACTAGGGTTGGGTATTGTGATACGTTTTGTATTGCGATATACATATACTGAAATATGTCATCCTGTATCATGTTGTAGTCATCAGATTTTAAGTAAGGCATGTAACAAAAACGCCCCACCACCCACCCCCAAAAAACCCCCCACATGGATATGATACAAGTAGACGTTTATAATTTTAAACATTTAAAATATGGATCTCTTCAAATGGTATGCTACAGCTCGAGTATCCTCTAGCATTATTCTGTTTATTGTGTGAGAATAACATAACATTGTCGCATAATAAACAGAATAATGCTAAACGAAACTCGAACTCTTATAATGTCAGGCCCTTCTATCATATCTTTGAATGTTCAGTTAAAAAACCCAGTTGAATGTAAGAGATCAGGGTTTCCATTTCATTTCAACTTATTTTCGTTCTTACCAGTATATCCAATTAAGGTCCAAGCACACTGTCCTGGGCACACACCTCAGCTATCTGGGCTGTCTGTTCAGAACAGTGGGTTAGTTGTTAGTTTTTTAGTGGTTAGTGAGAGAGAAGAGGGTGTAGTGGTCTTACACCTACGCTTTGAGCCCTTAAGAGCTCGCTCTGGATTGTAGCCGGTACCAGGCTGCGAAACCTGTACCTACCAGCCTGTATTCCTATGGCTTAACCACTGCACCACCGAAGCCGCAGGGTTTCCAGCTGACAAGACGGCATTTAGCTCAATCAGTCGACTGCTCGCTTGAGGTGCTTGTGTCGCAGGATCGAACCACCTCAGTGGATCCATTCAACTGAATGGGGGGTTTTCTCGTTCCAACCAGTGCACCACAACTGGTCAAAGGCCATTGATGTATGCTTTCCTGTCTGTGGAAAAGTGCATATAAAAAATCCCTTGCTGCATTAGCAAAAATGTAGCAGGTTTCTTCTCTAAGATATATGTTTGACATCCAATAGCCGATGATTAATAAATCAATGTGCTCTAGTGGTGTCGTTAAACAAACTTTTATTAACCCTTTGAATCATAATAATTAAGGCTTTGAATTGGTATCCCAATAAAACTGTGCAATTTGTAAAAATTACTGTTTGTGTGTGTGTGCATACATGTGTTTTTGATACCTTTAAAAATTCTTGCAAATTTCCAGCACATGGCTGGACCAAAGAAAGAAAGAAAGAAATGTTTTATTTAACGATGCACTCAACACATTTTATTTACGGTTATATGGTGTCAGACATATGGTTAAGGACTACACAGATTTTGAGAGGAAACCCGCTGTCGCCACTGCATGGGCTACTCTTCTGATTAGCAGCAAGGGATCTTTTATTTGCGCTTCCCACAGGCAGGATAGCACAAACCATGGCCTTTGTTGAACCAGTTATGGATCACTGGTCGGTGCAAGTGGTTTACACCTACCCATTGAGCCTTGCGGAGCACTCACTCAGGGTTTGGAGTCAGTATCTGGATTAAAAATCCCACGCCTTGACTGGGATCCGAACCCAGTACCTACCAGCCTGTAGACTGATGGCCTGCCACAACGCCACCGAGGCCGGTATGGCTGGACCACTGCTGGTGAACTGGCCAATAAACATTTCCAGAAAGCAGATAGGAATACCAAGTATAAACAGCATGACAGTGTACGTGATCAAAAATGACGCTGCAATCAGACAACAGAATTTGTATCAGTGTCACAACATTCAGACTATAGTATAAAATGATAAATACAATGAAACTTGTCTAAACCGGACCCTGGACAAACCAGAATCCTGTGAAAACCGGCCCTGAGTTTTCTGAATTCTAGAATGCGACCCTCTAAACAGGATCGTGTCTAAAACTAATAAATATTACGTCCCCAACAGGAACTGGTTTAGACCAGTTTTACTGTGCTACTAAATCTGTAATTATTACACAAATTATAAATATTAGGTCCCCAACAGGAACCGGTTTAGACAGGTTTCACTGTGCTACTAAATCTGTAATTATTACACAAATTATAAATATTAGGTCTCCAACAGGAACTGGTTTAGACAGGTTTTATTGTGCTACTAAATCTGTAATTATTACACAAATTCTATTATTTAGAAATATATTAGAACTCAATACATGTATAATTATCTTCTGAAATATAAAATGAAAGCTATGAAAAAGAAATAAACATAAAATGATTCTATGCAGTCAAAACCAACAGAAACTTGTGAACTCGGTGAAAAATGACAGCCAACATTACTGACTGATTGAAATACATTTTAACTGAATTTAAAGAACAATATAATTTATTATAATCTTATCGGTATATTATTTGTTCAGTCAGTGAACAGTGAACGATAACATAATGTATACGGACCTCACCTGTAAGCTTTTTGCTTCAGTAAGTGGCAATGAAAGACCATTAACTCATTTGGATCTTATCTGTAGACTATTTGCTTCAGTCATAGAAAGCCCAAGTAACTAATTCAAATCTCACCTGTAGACTATTTGCTTTAGTCAGTGAAAAACAACTGATGATGATGATGATGATGATGATGATAACTAGTTTAATGTGCCCATATACCACTAGGGTTTCGAACACGCCCATCCCGAGTCCGACCTCCGATAAGATTGGTGGCCTGACTCGGGATGGAGGGGGGGGGGGGGGGGGGGGTGAGTTAAAAATGGGCAGAATTTTGAAAACAGCAATTAGTAAAAAAGTTAATAGAATAAATAAAAAAAAGAAAAGGGTTACAAGCCAAAAATAAAAAGAATTGACTGCTCGGCCGAATATTTATATAATTTGGAGCATTTTAGAAGGACAGTCCAAAATTAAATAAGAGAAAGAAGAGAGGATCGGACTATTTAATAATATTTTTAAAAAAGAAGTAATTTTGACAAAAATTTGAACGCAGATCTAAAAGTTTAAAGTCCGATCGATATGTCCATGCGAGTGGCCTCGTTAAGGCCGTTTGGGTGCACAGCTTAAAGGGACGAGATGGGTTGCATCCCGTCAAGAAAACCCCTAGATTGACAGTCGATAGACGTTAAAGGTGTAGTGCTGTGCTGAAATACAGATCTTGAGAAGCCAGATCCGTCTGAACGAGAGAGTATCTGACTAGGGTATAGTCCAGTCATCATGGGTGGGTATAGTGGTGCGGATGGGCCCGACTCCGGAGGATACGAGATGGTATCACTATAAAGCAAGGTAAAGTCTAGAAAAAGAGTAGTAGGGGCTGACCCCGCTTCCTATTTCTTCTTATAGTGGGGCGGTCAATCTTCCAGTGCTGCTAGGACAGGCTCGGACATGTAGAGACTAAACGCGAACAACCGTGGCGTTCTGCAGAATGGCCGTCATACGAGTCACGAAAAAAACAAGTCGACAGTCAGATGGAGAAATGATGTGGAGGCAAGGAATCTCGCTAAAAAAGAATCCAACCTGGTGGTGCAGGCTGTCGAAACGAGAAGTGTTCCAGTGTTCAATCAGTTCCAATGGCCGCATACATCCCAGTAGAAAACTTCATTTTGCTGAAAAAAACAACGAAATGAAGGACCCCCAAGTCGAGCACACGAAAGCACGTGCAGTGTGCACAAGCGAAACAAACACGTCTTACCATGTGGAGCTCCAGACTGGGAATGAAAAAAACACAAAAAAACTGACCATATAACTTACTCATATTTCACCTGTAGACTGTTTGCTTCAGTCATTGGACCATAATTATAACTAACACATATTTCACCTGTAGACTATTTGCTTTAGTCAGTGAAAAATGAATGAATGAATGAATGAATGTTTAACGACACCCCAGCACGAAATATACATCTGCTATTGGGTGTCAAACTATGGTAATGCAAATAAATAAAGTGGTGATCAACATCAATATAAAAATTCAAGACTTAAACAAAAACAGTACAAAGAACTGTGCAAAAACACAAATATCACAGAATTTTACGGATACTAAATTTTACGGATACTGAATTTTACTCAAAACTTCAATTTTGTGCTGTATTGGCCATTCTCAAAGAGAATGTTACACCCCTGCACCACGGTGAGGTTACAGCACACGCAGGGGACAGTGAAAAACAACTGACCATATAACTTACTCATATTTCAAAGCAGACTTGGCAGCTGAATCTGACTTTTCATTGCCATTAATGCCAAAATGGCTGAGTACCCAACCAAATATGACATTTTTATTGACAATGGATAAAAGAACACATTTTTGTACCACCATCCCAACCAAGGGATATTCTAGCTTCCTGTATTGTAATGCCTGGAGACATAAAAGTGAGTGTAAAAATAATATGTTTGGATGCACATTAATCCTTAATCTCTTCCAGGGCTTTAATGATTACCCAAATTTCAGCAGTTAATATGGATGCTGAATCAGGCAATCTTAACAGAAGCCACAGAGATCCATCCCATGATCTACCCCTATAAACAGGAATGTAATCACAAGCAAAGGGGGCGGGATGTAGCCCAGTGGTAAAGCACTTGCCTGATGTGCGGTCGGTCTGGGATCGATCCTCGTCAGTGGGCCCATTGGGCTATTTCTCGTCCCAGCCAGTGCACCACGACTGGTACATCAAAGGCCGTGGTTTGTGCTATTCTGTCTATGGGATGGTGCATATAAAAGATCCCTTGCTGCTAATTGAAAAGAGTAGCCCATGAAGTGGCGACAGCAGGTTTACTCCTTCAATAACTGTGTGGTCCTTAACCATATGTCTGACGCTATATAACCGTAAATAAAATGTGTTGAGTGTGTCGTTAAATAAAACATTTCCTTCCTTAAATTTTTATTGTAAGGTGATCAAATTGCCATTATCATAAAACTATCCAGGTGAGTATGGAGACATAGGCTTGATGGTGTCCTAAACTGGTAACACAAAGTATTGACTAATTTAATATATTATAATCATGAACAACTCAAATTTAGTATAACGTTAAAGGGGCATACCCTAGTTTTTAAACACTAAGGCATATTTTTTACTACTAAAGCCGTTTTTGATAACTGAAATCATACTTTACTTAGATTTTATGGTTTAAATTATCCTCTTCTATACATTTGATGTGTTTTTGGTCATCATGGTGTTTTTAAAATGCATTTCTCATATTTCTAAAAAAGCATGTGTGTCTGAGAGGTAGGCGTAACAGTTATGGAGTTACGTTTTAGTCTATTTTTAGAGGGTATTTCAGCATTTCAAAGTCACAGACTCGTGTTTCACTCAATTCTAACTTTATCCAAATTATGTTACAGGTTTGTAGATTAACTAAACTTAGGGTTAATTTTCACAGGCTGAAACTAGGGTCTGTCCCTTAATTAATTATGATGCAGCTGCAATGGCACATTTTACTTAAGAGGGGTTATGGGGGACATGGGCGGATCCAGGAAATATTTTTAGGGGGGGGGGGGACCAAAAAAGAAGGGCACATTGACTCGTCAAAAGGGCACCTTACTACAAGTTTTGATATTTACAATTAATATGAATTCCTACAGTTCTACGTCATAATATACTAGCAATAATGAAGTAAATTGGCGTCACTCGCGTTAGAACCTCAATGGGGCCCCATTGAGACTCAATAACACAGACACATATCTGCAAGCTTGCGCATGTACACGAAAATCTTGATTTCATTTATCTACAATATAATTATTGTTTACTTAAAAAAAAAATAATTCTACAAACAAAAAGGGCACTTGGACATTTTGAGGGCACTTGAACAATTTTTGGGGGGGACGCGTCCCCCTGGTCCCCCCCCCCCCTTGGATCCGCCCATGGGGGATGTGTGTGTGTGTGGGGGGGGGGTCGAAACACCCATTCCAAGCTTCTTCTTTTTCTTTTCTTTTTTCTGGGGCAGCATGACACAACTACTCTTAAAAACTATGCTTACTATACAGTGTAGTCTAGACTTGACACATGCACAGGAATTTTACTATGGGAGGGGGTGTGGTCGACTGTGGTCACCAAAGATTATTGAGGGTCTAACCACTAACAACTATCCCCCTGTCCTGGACAGACAGCCCAGATAGCTGAGGTGTGTGCCCAGGACAGCGTGCTTCAACATTAATTAGATATAACCACGAAAATAAGTTAAAATTAAATGAAATATTGAGGGTCGTCATGCTCCACCGAAAAATATAGACAAAAAAGAAAATTTGCTTGAGCAGGGAGGGTTTCGAGCCCAAAACCTTTCCCCTGCACACGCACCTGAGAACCCACATGCTAAATTTCTTTCAAACGCGCCTGCTGCCGATTTTCCTTCGTTGGTGTATAATAGGCAAATGAGTCAAGCTGAATATGTCTTATTACCCCCATTCTTTAAACACGTGTTTGGGAAGATCAACACATTTCCAAATCCAACCGTGTAGCCCAAACATGCCAGAACGAACTCTGTCCGTGATTCCCAATATTCGCCTTCTTCCGACTTCATTTTCAGATCTTTCAGGTACATTATTGTTAATACTTGCTACTTTTTATAACTAATTGTATCATTAGTGATCAGTAGTAATTGACTTCATAATAAAAGATGCAGTCTGCAACAGACAGTACCGAAATTTGTCACATGGATGACGTCATGATTACCTATTATGACATTTATTTAAAGCAGCAATCTCTCGTCCACCAAGCGCCCGCGAACTATATCGAGGCCCGCAGCTTATGAACAGGTTGCGACGGATGCTTTTGTTTTGAGATATTTTATTGATAAAAAAAGAATCAAAAGGATTGCACAATAGGCAGAGCCTATATAAGTGCTCTCCTAAACATGATGGACATCAGACAATATTCATAACCATATATATCTGAAGCATAATAACAATGTCTAATGGCATAAAATATTTAACATAATTAATATTTTTTAATATATAGTAATAAAAGATAGAGAGTAGATAGAATAAAAATGGGATAGTCGAGAAAAATATGATAGTAATGATCTTATTGTTGGAGCTAACCTTATATGGGGCAGTAAGATCAGAATAATAAGTTAGTTCAACTCGAATCTCTTACTTTCAGCTATATATTTATGTACTGCGTTAAAAATTAAATTGTTTTCTTCAATTGGTAGGTTTATTGACCCGGATAGTAGTAGAGCAATGTCTAAGATATCACGGTAATTCCGTAACATGCAAATAAATCATATCTTTATCTAATGAATAGAGGGCAGACATAAAAATAATGAAAATTATCTTCACAGTTATCTCCACATGCACAACTTGGGCTATCAGAAAGATGGCTTAAAAATAAATGATAGTTTAAGTTACTAGCATAGTTACGAAGCTGACAATGGATAATGTTACATTTACGATTTCCATAAAGATAGAGAGTAGATGAAGGATTGGGATTTCCCTTTTTTATTAATTTTTTTATAGGTACGCAGACATGGTTCATTTTGAGTTAAACTGTCAAGATCATTCCATAACTCCAAAATATTAGGAATAAAGCTGTTTTTATATGAATTAGTATGGCATGTTGGTGGAGTGAATGGACGTTGATTTCTGAGTGTAAAACGATTAGTGGGATTAACATATGACAAGATTTCATCCAGTAGATATTGAGGTGTTTCGCCTTTAAGTATTTTATGCATTAGAATTAATTTACTATTTTTGCGACGTTTATATAAAGGTTCCCAACCAAGTTCATAACATAGTTTGTCTGGAGATATTCCTTTCCTAAGTCCTGTAATGATACGGGCAGCTTCAAGTTGCACTGACTCAATTGTATTGGATTCTTCAGCTGTACAATTATTCCAAATTATATTACCATATTCTAAGATTGGTCTTATAAATGCAACATACAATTTAGTTAGGGAATATCTATTTAATTTATATTTTAACATACGTGGAATGTTAAGTCGTTTACAAGCTTTAGTATATATGTCATTTATATGATCAGGCCATCTACCATTGGAGTTTAAAGTAAGCCCTAGATGTTTGTGGGAGGTTACATTATCAAGAGGAATTCCATTAAGATATAGCTTAGGAATATCAATATGTAGTTTTCTTGTGAATAACATTGATTTGGTTTTAGTTATATTAAATTCAACTCCCCAGCTAGTTGACCACTCATTTATAGATTCTAAGTCTTCATTTAGCGTTTCGGCTGTGTGGTCATTGACAATGCAATAAAGAGAGGTGTCATCAGCAAATAATTTTATTTAGTATCTCCCTAGATGTTTGTGGGAGGTTACATTATCAAGAGAAATTCCATTAAGATATAGCTTAGGAATATCAATATGTAGTTTTCTTGTGAATAACATTGATTTGGTTTTAGTTATACTAAATTCAACTCCTCAGCTAGTTGACCACTCATTTATAGATTCTAAGTCTTCATTTAGCGTTTCGGCTGTGTGGTCATTGACAATGCAATAAAGAGAGGTGTCATCAGCAAATAATTTTATTTTATTACTAGATCATTAAATTATGAATATTAAGAAAAGATATGGCCCAAGTATAGATCCATGTGGTACTCCAGCATTGATATTCCTCCAATTTGAGAAGTACCCCCTCCCTCAAAGTACCAATGGTCCACATTTTTCTATCAAAGTTTGATAACGTTACGTAAACGGTTCTTTTTATTTTAGTTTTGTTTTGTTTTTTAGGGGGGTGATATTTATTGAGTCTTAAGACTAAGTAGCCATTGTTGGAATTCTCACACCCCACCCTTAAAAATCCTGCGTACCGGCCTGAGACCTAATATAATGTGTCAACAGAAAGTTCATTTTTATTTCAAAGTTCAATTAGCTTTAATTGCTTTCCCTCCCATTTAGAAACCGCGTGTCTTGTCTGATCCCAATTTCAGTTCCTAAAATAAAAAAAGGCATGGGTGGCAGGTCAGGTCAGACTGTTTAACGTGCACATCGATCAGAACAAGCTGTTGTAGCGCACGCCGGTCCTGGGCACAGGTGCCGGCCTCGGCCGGCTCCTCCGTTCAGGACAGGTAAAGGGATGGGGTGGGGTGGATTGGAGGGAGGGGAACAGCTTGCAATGGCAGGTGCAAGGGAGCACCAACAGTCCGACCGGGGTGGGTAACAGGCGGAGAGTGGTGCTATGGAATTTGGAATGTCCCGTAGGACTAGAGCCAAAAGGAAATGGTGCGCATTTTTAGGAAGGAAGATAGACGTAGTTTTGAACGGTCCGTCAAAAAATAAAATGGGGTAGCTACATAATATATATCAAGTGCCCTATATATAATGCTTTTAGAAATGATTTACATAATAAAATAATAAAACAAGAATCACATTTTTCTTTTTTGACTAATAATGAAACATTCTTATTTCTTACACGCAACAATATTCCGGAATTATGCCCTTTCATTTGCAATTTTGTAAAGCGATGCTTAAGTTGCGTGAAATCATATGAGTTGGAAGTAATTTCAAATTGCTTGCATTTCACGTCTGTATAAACTAATGGAGAATGTACGAGGAGGAGTGGATTCGTGAAAAATAATTCACCGACGCCATAGGAGTAGTAGGAAACTACCGTTTCTGGGACACTTTCCCCCATTGGATTAACATAGGATAAACCGAGCCTCTCCCACCGAGCCCCCCGCGAGCCTCTCTGGCGAGAGGCGCTAAAAATAGATTGGAGTTCCCCAAGCTAAAAATAGAACCTTCCCTTCATATACTAACTTTGTTTTCCCCATATGTGATATAGACCCCCAAGCAAGTGTTACATAGGGAACTCCAGATTCAACCACTCTAACTAATTTAACAGTAAAAACAAAACGCAGTGCCATACCTCCCAACCGTCCATCGATTCGAGCGGGACTTGTGTGGGCTAGCGAAATTTTGGGTTGGTTTTCATTTATTTCTAATTACAATCTCTGGTTTCTCTAGAGACTACTACACACATATAAAATGGACACACATAGGGTTACATCGATAGGCCTGAAGGGCAAAAACTATCTACAATGTACAATGATTGTTCTATTCAATAGCTTGAACGTCAGAGGCTCGTATCCAGGAATTGAACTTCTTGGGCCAGTGCAACCACTTGACATAGTGCTGTTTGTTGACCCCTCGACCTCTCGTGTTTAGGATTTTCTCCACTTTCCACAGGTCGTCATCTTTGACGTCTACTTTCTGTAGCTCCGACTGGTAGAAAGTGCCATGGATTTCTTCGCCATTATAGTCCTTCACTCGATACAGAGGTAGTCCACCACGTAATAGGGTTTGGCTAATGGTGAAGATTTCTCCTGTCCACTTCTCGTCATATTCCCGAGTGAATACATTTCTCAGATGTGAGAGTCTCACTTTATCTCCAACCTTGAATTGGAAACGTTTCTTCTTTGTTTTAACATCTTTCTCTGGCCAATACATTTTCCACCAAATGTTGGTTTCCTTGCCTGGGCTCACTTTGGCTGGAGCCATACCAATGGTTCTGTGATAGGTGGAATTATAGCTGTTGGCAAATGTCTGCAGATGATCGACGTACTCGTAGTCCTGTTTGTATGTGAAGTATCTGTACAATCGGGTCTTGATGGTTTTTAAGACTCTTTCTGCCACTGCAGCCTTGGTTTCGTTGTTGGTGAGCAGATGCCGAATGTTTCGTTGTTTAAGAAGTCTTTGAATGTCTTTTGCTCTAAACTCCATACCCCTATCTGTGCGAATTCGATTGGGTTGTCTACCTTCTTGGAATACATCTTCTAAGGCTTTTGCCACTGTCAGTCCTTTTTTGTCTTTCAAGGGCCTCAACCACAGATATTTGGAGAAAACATCGATTACCACCAACAAAAAGGTGTAACCACGATTATAGTGTGCAAACTTTACCATGTCCATGAGATCAGCCGACCACTGATCATCAATTCCTGTGACCATGATTCTGTTCCTGGAAAACGTTCTTCTGACTGGACGATGTAAACTGTATGACTCCTGTTTTTGCAACCACTTTCTGATATTGTTCTTGCTAATGACGTATTTCCCGGCTTTTCTGACGTATCTATACAGTTTGTCTGGACCAGAAAAACTGGCCGGGTTGGATGGATCATAATAAATGTCTTTCAAGTAATCTTCCCACATGATCCTCACACTTCAGTAGTTTCAGCATCAATAACAGTTATTGGCAAAGGAGACGCCTTATATACAGTCTAGTCTTCGGTGTCTGATTCCTCTTCCTCACTTTCAGATTCATCACTGTCTGATTCCTCATCTGGTATGTCAATGTGAGAACTAACTTTTTCAGCCACCCTCTTCAGGAGTGGTTTGATTTTGTCTTTGAGTGTCGTGTACTCGGCAGTGCTTTCCATCTTGTGGATTCTGTCTAGAATCGGTTTCATCAAAGAAGGTCGAGAGAAGCAACGAGTGAACAACAATGCATTTGCCAATGTATTGAAATATGTCTGCTCCCATGACTTGGCTATCTTTCGATCCACCCATTCTTCAGACTTTCCCTTATCCAAGTAGTTTTGTCGGTCTTCACGCATATCCTCTTTATAACAATTGTAGACTAGCTGCCACAGATAATCCAGTCCAGCCATTTCCCACTCATCATGGGTGTCATCATGCCTTTCTTCCACCTCGTATCTAGCTCTCTTTGCAGGAGGTTCCCCTCTATTTTCGGGACACCATGTTTTCACGTGTCTCTGCAAATCGTGTACGTCTTGGAACACTAATCCACAATCGTCACAAGAATACATTTCTGGGAGCTCTTCTTCACACGTCTGCTCACTTTGAAGGTCTGAATAAGAATGAAACATCTCTTGACTGTTCTCCCCTTTTATAGACTTTGTCAGCTCTTCTCCAGGGGTGTCGTCCTTTTGATCCAGAGCATTAGGTCGTAATCTTTCTGTAGAGGGTGTCAACGGCTTCAGATTGATAAAGAGATAACCGTATGGCTCTTTCACGGCATCTTCATATGGATGCATGAACGTTTGGGTATTTCCTGGGTACATCTGGCGTGCCAAGGTCATCACTTGTTGCTTGTCGATGGGGTTGTTGAAAAGTGCCAGGTAATGACAATTTCTTCTTTGTGTTGGATCCTTGCTGTTATAGAGGTTCTGGTTGATGGCAATCACGAAGAGGTTTCGGTGGTGACTTCCTTCGGTGAACAGGTCGGTGATGCGTGGGTCTTTTCCAGCTGTAGACATCAAGTCGTCCAACACGATGAGATTTCTGACTCTGGGGTCTAAATAATGATCTTTTTCAAGATCTCCAGGTATGCCTCGAACGAATTCCACTCGAGCAACCAATTTAATCGTATCATAGAGAGGCTGCCATCGTTTGTAGAGCCAGATGATGCGTTGGGGAGGTGGGTGAATTCTTCCATCTCTCAGCAGTTTGAACACCAAAAAGGTCTTACCACACGAGGTGGGTCCCGACACGATCATGGTGAAAGGATGACGCAAGGTAGTTGGTGACAGCGACGGCAGCTGCTGCAGCGGCGGCGGCGGCGGCGGCGGCGGCGGCGGCGGCGGCGGCGGCGGTGGCGGTGGTGGTGGCAGGTCATTAGTATGTTTATGCTGAAAGTGTCTCAACATGACGTCTCTCCTGGAAAAGTTCTTCCCACATTCTGGACAAGTGTTCTGATACATCTTGACACCTCGACGGTCAGACTCGAAATGAGGTTGACGTGAACGTCGCCCCTTTATATAGATGACGGTGGTGGCAACTATAGAAGGCAAAGATGACACAACAAATTTGTAAAGTTCAATCATTTATTATGTAACAACAAGGGTAAAAAGTTTTCCAACAGTCTCAATAAAATGCTTCTTGCATCTCACTATATTATTTGTATATTTGCTATCAACAAGCACTTTCAGGTCATACACATTGACCAATATCATTAAATGTTGCTAAAAACTAACATTGTCTCAGCTGTATGTATTCATTAAGGTAAGTAGTATTCAGGTTACCTATTTTATCATTAAACTACATTATGCAACTACACAACTATTTTCATTATAACTAAATTTCTATTTACTTATACTCTAACTTCAGATGTGCTAGTTTAATATATTGCTTTATCTTTAATACTACAGTTCACTACACTATCTCTAATGCTCTCTCTCTCACTACCTACTACTTCAGTACTATATTTCTCTACTCAGAGTGGCACTACATCCCTCTCTGTCACTTCAAGTACTTTTATACGACCAGCGGCTTCAAATCACACTACCGAACAGCTGTTTAAAGCGAGACTCTAGGGTGTATACAATCGGAACACCTCGTCACATTCCGCTACGCTATATTTCGTAGAAATGTACGAGGAGTTCCGATTGGGGTGTATAGTGACGACGCGACCTCTAAGGGGGAGATAATTTCTGGGTGTTCGCCAATGAGTTTGCAGCAATTTTTTAAGATTTGATCAACAGAGACTTTTAAACGATTGTAATTACATATCAAATATATTTTTCTGCATAAAATATTAGTGGCTGTTTGTACTAGGTTAAATTTCATTTTATTTCCTAAAATATTTTTTTTCGTACGTACGACAAAATCCAGTTTGGGCTTACGACCAGAAACACATTGAATATACAGACATAGCCCGAGTACTCTGACTGTAAGAGAGCTAGACGGACATTTGGACATAAACACGCTCTCATTACAGTCAGAGACTAACCTATGTCTTTTTTTGGCAATTCCTGACTACCAAACGGTAGGCAACGAGTCCCGCTCTAATACCACAACAATCCTATGTTTGACGTCAAATACCTTTACATCAATAATTTTCGAGTTAAGTGATACAAAAAAATCCACATATTAATCACTAATACACATACTACAGAAAGAAACCCGACAGCACCCACATTCAGCTACGCTTCGTGACACTCCGTCGCAACAATTGCAAAGTAACCATTGCAAAGCAAAGCAACCAATTTAATCGTATCATAGAGAGGCTGCCATCGTTTGTAGAGCCAGATGATGCATTGGGGAGGTGGGTGAATTCTTCCATCTCTCAGCAGTTTGAACACCAAAAAGGTCTTACCACACGAGGTGGGTCCCGACACGATCATGGTGAAAGGATGACGCAAGGTAGTTGGTGACAGCGACGGCAGCTGCTGCAGCGGCGGCGGCGGCGGCGGCGGCGGTGGCGGTGGTGGTGGCAGGTCATTAGTATGTTTATGCTGAAAGTGTCTCAACATGACGTCTCTCCTGGAAAAGTTCTTCCCACATTCTGGACAAGTGTTCTGATACATCTTGACACCTCGACGGTCAGACTCGAAATGAGGTTGACGTGAACGTCGCCCCTTTATATAGATGACGGTGGTGGCATTTTTAGTCTACACTATCCGGTGGTCCTAATGTTTTATGCTGAGATGTGATAGTGGCCATAGGCAAGACTGCTTATGCCATCAGACAATAGATACCTTTTGTCATCAAAGGGAGATAGCCCTAACTTATTCAGTTTGATGTTGTACAGTTGGTGGCTATAGCTCCTGATCTGAGTCATGTTTGACATGTGTATGCGTCTTTCAAAGAGACACTGTTTGTAATGTTCATGCTTTGTGTGGCTTTTGATGACACTCTTCTTGATCCCTTTGGCCGTTTTCTTTTCCACCAGCTCACCTTTCTCCTCAAAAATGAGGGAATACATTTTGGATTTCAAACCCACAAACTCCTGGATAGGGATTCCATGAGTCTCATCCTTCATTTTACCCAATACTTTCTTGTTCACGGTACTATACAGAACATGGTCAGTGGGATACTCTGAAGTGTCAAACAGATTGGAGTCCTGTAACATGTCTTGGTAGATGTCATCTGTCTGGATGTAGTAACACAACGAATCGGTGTCTGTGAACAGGAGTTGAGCTTTGGATGCATACTTGGACTTGATGTAGTTATAGTGAAAATCATACATTAAGATTTTCGAAATGTCCAGAATGGCGAAACCCACATAGATCGGTCTGTTCAAAATCAGCCGTTGCTTCTGCATGTGGATGGCCACCAGATCTTTGTTGAAAATGCGAAAGGCATGAAAAGTGGGTTTGGCAATGAACTTGCGAGCGCGTTTTGAATTGTTAACCAATTTCACGTCCACGTGCTTCCTCAGGTTCTCCATCGTCTTGCCAAAGACAGAGTTGTTCATCAGTTTGAAGAACTCTTTTTCAAAATCGTTTTTGGGCACATTTGCGTCTGTCTGTATTGAAATCGATGTAGGCCTTCAACCATGGGCTTTGTTCAAAGGCCAACACTCGATGGATCTTGGTCAGTTTCATGCCCAGTGAGATATACAATTTCAAATTTCGGTAGTGCACTACATATCTCTCCTTCTGTCTCAAGTTTGGGATCAGTTTCTCTGTTGAAATGCCACTCATATCTAGCTCTTTCAGAAGCTGGGAAGCATAGGGAGATAGCATGTCTTCAGTCACCGTCATTTTCTCTGGAGCAAGAGGATACTCGTTATGGAGGTTGTGTAGTTCTTGGGGATAGTCCAGGTCGACTTCTAAGATGTAGCCTACAGATGCATCATCGGGTACCTCGGTCACATCTATATGGGGATCATCTAGCCACTGGAACCCAGACACTGGAAGGGCTTGTGACATGGCCCACCCATAAAGGTTGTTGGCATCTAGATAAGCAATATAGGTATTGGGAAGATCAGGGTCGTGGTTTGGGACCTGGTTGTTGTTAGCTTTGGCATGACGATGGGATATCATGGAGATTCCACCCCTAAGTCCCTTTTCGATGAAGAGGTGCATGTCGATGTCTGTAAGAAGTTCGAGTTTCACACCAGTCATCTTTAGGGCTGCCTGCCATGCCAGACCTGGAGACGTGTAGAAATGAGCTGGGTCGAGTCCATAATAGTTCAAACAGATACCCCGGAAATTTTCAAAAACGTCTGCTAGAGCCAAAACATCTGTTGAAACGTACAGCTCGTGGTACTGACCGAGGTCTCGGATGCGAAATTCCTCCCATACTCCTTGGGCATGAGCATAGTCCTCGTCACTTATGTCTTCATCAGTTAAGGAGCTTCGAAATGCTTCTTTGGGTGGGAGCTGGGTCTCTAAGAACCGAGTTTCAGAATCAAAGTATTCGTATGGGTGTGGTAGAATTTCGTGCGTGCGAGTGGTGTGCCCGTGTGTCGTGCAACTACTCTGGACCTACGTACTGGGTAAGCGACGAGGAGTGCGTGCCGCACGCTCGAACGCACGCGTGACCATGAAGGCGTTTACCACATAAATAATAGTTAAAATGAACAAGACAACAAGATGTCACTTTAAAGACGGGTTGTTATTGCATTGAAAACACAGGAATTTTATACATGAAATATTATGCAGATATCAACCAAAGTTATGAACTAAGAATACTATTAACACTAAACTCTGAAAACATATAGTTACCCAGTGATGTCAATTACAAGTATCACAGTTAAAAATCTATATTTATTTGAACAGCCAAAAGACTAGGCAGTCGCCCATTATCCATTGAATGTTCACAGTGACCGACTAACAACACCAGGAGACTAGACAATCGCCCATTATCTCAAGATGCTCTCAATGATCAGTTAATTAAAGAGTTATACACAAAAGAACTACAATATTTCACAGTTAAAAATCTATATTTATTTGAACAGCCAAAAGACTAGGCAGTCGCCCATTATCCATTGAATGTTCACAGTGACTGACTAACAACACCAGGAGACTAGACAATCGCCCATTATCTCAAGATGCTCTCAATGATCAGTTAATTAAAGAGTTATACACAAAAGAACTACAATATTTAACTACAGTTAATATTATATACACTTACATACTTACAGATATTTATTTAAACAACCAAAAGACTAGGCAATCGCCCATTATCAATTGAATGTTCTCAGTGACTGACTAACAACACCAGGAGACTAGACAATCGCCCATTATCTCAAGATGCTCTCAATGACCAGTTAATTAGAGTTATACACAAAAGAACTACAATATTTAACTACAGTTAATATTATATACACTTACAGATATTTATTTAAACAACCAGGAGACTAGACAATCGCCCATTATCTCAAGATGCTCTCAATGACCAGTTAATTAATTATCTATCCTAAATTTAATAAACAAGAAAGAGTAATTATTGAGTTGGATCCCAAAACTACTTTAAAGTAATTTAAATTGGATAACCTATTAATTTAGAAAGATTGCAAAGGAAGCTAAAGACAATCGTCTATTTACCTCTCAATGCTGTCCAAAATGTAAGAAAAATATTCAATGAAACGTTATAACTGCGAAGTTTAGCTCGATCAGCTGATAGTTGTCAAAATTTGGATCCAACTGTTTACAACTGACGTAACAGTTCTATTTATACCCCAACATTGACGTCACTGGGATTTTTTGAATCTCTAGTATGACGTCAAATATACTCTTGAGAAAAACACAATATGGTCTTACAATACACAACGGATACATAAATCAGCGAATATCTAAGCATATATTTCTAATATCAATGTTATTTATAATCCATAACATTAATCAAAACAACAACATCGTTTTGTTCTGCTTATGCCATCAGACAATAGATACCTTTTGTCATCAAAGGGAGATAGCCCTAACTTATTCAGTTTGATGTTGTACAGTTGGTGGCTATAGCTCCTGATCTGAGTCATGTTTGACATGTGTATGCGTCTTTCAAAGAGACACTGTTTGTAATGTTCATGCTTTGTGTGGCTTTTGATGACACTCTTCTTGATCCCTTTGGCCGTTTTCTTTTCCACCAGCTCACCTTTCTCCTCAAAAATGAGGGAATACATTTTGGATTTCAAACCCACAAACTCCTGGATAGGGATTCCATGAGTCTCATCCTTCATTTTACCCAATACTTTCTTGTTCACGGTACTATACAGAACATGGTCAGTGGGATACTCTGAAGTGTCAAACAGATTGGAGTCCTGTAACATGTCTTGGTAGATGTCATCTGTCTGGATGTAGTAACACAACGAATCGGTGTCTGTGAACAGGAGTTGAGCTTTGGATGCATACTTGGACTTGATGTAGTTATAGTGAAAATCATACATTAAGATTTTCGAAATGTCCAGAATGGCGAAACCCACATAGATCGGTCTGTTCAAAATCAGCCGTTGCTTCTGCATGTGGATGGCCACCAGATCTTTGTTGAAAATGCGAAAGGCATGAAAAGTGGGTTTGGCAATGAACTTGCGAGCGCGTTTTGAATTGTTAACCAATTTCACGTCCACGTGCTTCCTCAGGTTCTCCATCGTCTTGCCAAAGACAGAGTTGTTCATCAGTTTGAAGAACTCTTTTTCAAAATCGTTTTGGGCACATTTGCGTCTGTCTGTATTGAAATCGATGTAGGCCTTCAACCATGGGCTTTGTTCAAAGGCCAACACTCGATGGATCTTGGTCAGTTTCATGCCCAGTGAGATATACAATTTCAAATTTCGGTAGTGCACTACATATCTCTCCTTCTGTCTCAAGTTTGGGATCAGTTTCTCTGTTGAAATGCCACTCATATCTAGCTCTTTCAGAAGCTGGGAAGCATAGGGAGATAGCATGTCTTCAGTCACCGTCATTTTCTCTGGAGCAAGAGGATACTCGTTATGGAGGTTGTGTAGTTCTTGGGGATAGTCCAGGTCGACTTCTAAGATGTAGCCTACAGATGCATCATCGGGTACCTCGGTCACATCTATATGGGGATCATCTAGCCACTGGAACCCAGACACTGGAAGGGCTTGTGACATGGCCCACCCATAAAGGTTGTTGGCATCTAGATAAGCAATATAGGTATTGGGAAGATCAGGGTCGTGGTTTGGGACCTGGTTGTTGTTAGCTTTGGCATGACGATGGGATATCATGGAGATTCCACCCCTAAGTCCCTTTTCGATGAAGAGGTGCATGTCGATGTCTGTAAGAAGTTCGAGTTTCACACCAGTCATCTTTAGGGCTGCCTGCCATGCCAGACCTGGAGACGTGTAGAAATGAGCTGGGTCGAGTCCATAATAGTTCAAACAGATACCCCGGAAATTTTCAAAAACGTCTGCTAGAGCCAAAACATCTGTTGAAACGTACAGCTCGTGGTACTGACCGAGGTCTCGGATGCGAAATTCCTCCCATACTCCTTGGGCATGAGCATAGTCCTCGTCACTTATGTCTTCATCAGTTAAGGAGCTTCGAAATGCTTCTTTGGGTGGGAGCTGGGTCTCTAAGAACCGAGTTTCAGAATCAAAGTATTCGTATGGGTAGACCTGCTTTCTCAACAAAAGGGGCAGTTGATCTGCGCCGAAATGTTGAGTCATGTGGACAAACTTAGAAGGTCGTTCCTTGGCCAGATTGCTTACGAGTTTCTCCAAGGAAAAGTTCATAAACTGAAAGGAATCGATAAAATCCATGCACCCTAGACTGAAGGAGATGTACTTTTCCATATTGTTGGGAATGCAACTGATGGGTTTACTCTGAATTTTTCCTATGGCCTGCATGATGAGATGACTGTCATAGCCTCTCAAGTTATGGAAAACAACGGGAATGCGCCCAGTAAACTTGTAGTTGAGGTTACATTCACTGTGGGTTGCACCCCTAAACTCTCCAGTAATGTGACAGTGGTCCCTGACTGGATTAGGACCGAGTGGCGCCTTACATATGTGACACTGCGTGGCCGTCTTGAATGATTGCCAATCTCGTCCCCTCATCACCATTAGCTCACACTGTTTAAATTTCTCTTCTATCTCCTCTTGTTCTTTGACCATGCACTCGACAAATTTGTCGGTGGCGCCTAGGCCTCTATAGGTGACAAGTGGTTTGCAATGTTCAGGTGACAAGCCAACCACTTTATAGGCAAACCCAGAAGGGACGTGTTTAGTCATTTTCTCAGTGGAGGATGACTCTGGGCTTTTTTCACATCTTGAAATAGGCACTTGGAGGCATTCGAAATCAGCATAGACGATGTAGGGAACTTTGAGTTGTTTCCTTACATTCTTGTAATATAGCCATTTGTCTTCGTCTTTGGGCATGTCAACCTTCTGCGGACCATGTGTTTGACAATAAACAAGATGATCATCCAAAATTCTCTGTTTTGTGAACCCCTGTAGACAGTAAGGACAATAATGATGGCGATGACCATAGCTTTTCTGATCAAATAGTAGCCGGTTCAAGTCTTTGATCCAGCAAAAATGTGACTTTTTACTGTTGGCGATCATCAGCAGGTCCACGTGCCTTTCAAAACGTTGTTTGGTCACGTGGAGTGGGTAGACTTCGCCTCTTTCGTAACCGAACACGTTGATAGAAATATTGTTCTGCCTTTCAAACCGGGGAATATCGACCAGTTTAACGGGGAAAGAAATGCCAGTGGTGTCAAGTTGATTGACGTATTGAGCATACTTAGCCACCCGCTCTGCATGTTGTTTGACGGGGTATAATGCCGCCAGGACCGACCACATGAAACACTTCTGGTCCCGATTCTGAACATTGACGATGGCATGCTTAGCTCTCAATTTGATGGGGAGGGGTGTGTAACTCGAGCCTCGAAGGGGTCGGTACCGAGCCATGTGAATGGTGGGGTCTACCACCTTATCCACCGTCCAGTTGCTACCCTGCCTTTGAAATTCGATGAAAGAAGTATAGATCTTTTTAATCGATTCCTTCATCCCTTCATCTGGGTCTTCAAATTTAAGAGACGTTTGACACTTGCCTCTGAAATGGGGTTCCACCGTTTCCACCACCTCACCTTTCCGCCTGCTCAACTTTACTTTGATGGTCAGGTACCACTTTAGCTCACCTCGATCTTTGATGGCTTGCTTCAACACCTTCTTGACCTCGTCGTACTTTCCCTTCAGGAATGTCATGGGGTCGTATTTCTGTATACCTTCTCCTGGGATGGTATGAACCTGCATAGTGCCTCCTAGGGCTTGAAGGTCACACGGTGGCTCGACAGGTTCTTGTTGAGTGGGTGTTGGTTCGGTGGCAGATGTCCCTCGTGGAGTACTTTCATTAGCACCCCCCTGTTGTAAATGTGTCTTCAAATGACGATGCAGGTTATCTCTTCTCGTGAATGTCATTTTGCATTGACTGCAAGTTAGCTTCGGACTTCCATGGGCCGTCTTCTTGTGACGGTTTAAACTTTGTTTGTGTGCAAAGGTTTGACCACAGTCACTACAACCGTATTCGAGCCTCTGCCTTTTGGCTGTTCTTCCATATTCCATACTTGTCTGGGCTTCCATACTGCAATAAAATAATTTCACTGACAGAATGTTTCGTCTCAATTTATAATTTTAGCTACTATCCTATATATACCCTTCATTTGGAATAGTTTAAAAATAGGGTGGAAACCCGTTGTAAATAGTCTGGTGGTGTTAAATCTACATTTGTAATACTATCTGACCCCCCTTATTTATTACAAAAGTAAACTCGCTCATTTACACGATAGCCATACCGCCATCATTTGTAATATGACCACCGAGCGGTGAAGGCGTGTTTTAAATTGTCTCCCGCACTTAGGATGGCCCTGGGACTTTTGCAGTATTTGTCATCTGCTAAATTAATATGTAAATACCACAGTAAAATCGTATTGACACTAATACTATAAATAAAATAATTTAATAAATAAAAAATGGTTATATATCACCCGTTACAGACATCCCAAACCGTTATACCTCGCACATTCAAACGTGTTCAATTCCACCATGCTTATAGCATAAAATAATTACAATCTATAAATCATTTAAACGATACTACAGTCTGACATATTCTACACTTATGAATACTTCGTCGATAAGGGAGAAACTATAATCAGTTAAATGTGAATTCGTCCGCATCACAACCTGGTTCTAATTCTCGCTCCGACGACCTAGTTAATCGCTGTCGACTTCCGTGAAGCACACAGGAAACAACACCGAAACACGGCTATAAATCGCTGTTTATTTTTACGCGGTCATTCCTCCACCATTTGGATTACACTTTGTAAACTCGATGGGTAATGGGAATAAATAAATAAATGAACAGGCTAAATAAATAAATAATCGCATAGTAGAAAATAACCTCGAAGTCCACTGAAGGGAGAGTTTCCTCATGTTGAGCTTATGAAAACCCGAGCTATTTTTAGCGCCTGTCGTGGGCTCCAACAAGCGTACAGACATGTCTCTATCACTCATCTATTTTTAGCGCCTCTCGCAGGCTTCTACATACCGACTCGTCTCTGTCACAGTCTGCGTTTTGCACACATTAGCCATCCCATTAGTCGTTTAGAACATGTGGTTTGGGGTTGAGTGGGGTGCAATGGAGCATATGGGTGGGTACATCACGAAGGGTGGCCATCACAAGGAGGGTTACCTCATTCTATTTTTAGCTCGATTGGGAAACCCCATCTATTTTTAGCGCCTCTCGCCAGAGAGGCTCGCAGGGGGCTCGGTGGGAGAGGCTCGGTTTATCCTATGTTAATCCAATGGGGGAAAGTGTCCCAGAAACGGTAGTTTCCTACTACTACTTTTCTCGCAGGCTTCAACATACCGACTCGTCTCTGTCACAGTCTGCGTTTTGCACACATTAGCCATCCCATTAGTCGTTTAGAACATGTGGTTTGGGGTTGAGTGGGGTGCAATGGAGCATATGGGTGGGTACATCACGAAGGGTGGCCATCACAAGGAGGGTTACCTCATTCTATTTTTAGCTCGATTGGGAAACCCCATCTATTTTTAGCGCCTCTCGCCAGAGAGGCTCGCAGGGGGCTCGGTGGGAGAGGCTCGGTTTATCCTATGTTAATCCAATGGGGGAAAGTGTCCCAGAAACGGTAGTTTCCTACTACTCATAGGTACGTATTGATGGTTTTTCATGGCTCTACACTTCTGACAATATTTGCTTTACCTAAATATTATTATCACTAGTAATAAGGCTTAAATTACATATGTATTTGTTGATGCAGATGTTTGTTCATGTAATTAACGTATATTTATGTTATTGTTACTGCAGTTAAATGTATATTATATTGTTATTTTTGCTCTGCCCATATGCGGGTGTTATGCAAATAAATTATTCTTATTCTATAGTTTCTGAATTTAGTATGGGTGACAAACTTTTTATTATTAGATATTATCCAGTAGCCAACATATTCCACTCAAAACAACCGAGGATTTCCGAATGACAAGGAGACGGTAGGGAAATCAGCGAGGTGTTCCCAGAAACCCGGAAGTAGGATATGTATTGCTCAAGCAGTCAACATTTGTCATACAAACCGAAAGTACCGGTACCCAGTATATATTATTGTTATTTTGTAAAATATTAAAAGTTTGCAATAATGTCTTCTAGATCTGATAAGTTTTTCGCGGATGTTGACAAAGCAAAATCCTTGTCTACCCAATATGGCTGGCCATTTATGCGTGAGTTGAATGTATCCTCAAGTGTACATAGATCTGTATGTTTTAGTGTAGTTCGATTCTGTTGTCAACTAAGTTTGATGGTAGATGTTACGGACTAATATTTGTGGAGCTAGAAGGACTTTCTTTTGGCACTGTCACTAACCCTAACCCAAACCATAACTCTATTTATTACAAGTATTTATAATGTTCTTTATACGTGACTACCAAAAGAAAGTCCTACCGCAAGGTGTTTTAGCGCACGCCTGTCATGGGCACATGTGCTGGCCTCGGCCATCTCCGTCCAGGACAGGAATGCATTGGGTTGGGTGGGAGAATGGACCGCTTGCTCTGGCAGGAACAAGAGAGCACCAGCAGCCCGACCGGAATCGGTAACAGGCAGGGGGTGGGGTGGGGGGGGGGGGGGCGTGTGTGGGGGGGGGGATGGGGGATGGGGATGGTGCTATAGAATGGCATATGTGTTTAAAACCACAAATTATTCGTTTGCAGAGTAGAGTAAATTCAACCAAATTTGTCAACAATTATTTTTAATAAATTATTTCAATCAAATAATAAATAAAAAAAAAAATCCAACCCAACCCAACCCAGCCCAAACAAAATAAATAAATAAATAAATAAATAAATAAATAAATATATATATATATATATATATATATATATATATATATATATATATATATATATATATTGTGACGACCGAGCGTCTGAATGTTTTGTGAATGGCTGGTAATAAACTCCCAAATAACTATAGAAGGCAAAGATGACACAACAAATTTGTAAAGTTCAATCATTTATTATGTAACAACAAGGGTAAAAAGTTTTCCAACAGTCTCAATAAAATGCTTCTTGCATCTCACTATATTATTTGTATATTTGCTATCAACAAGCACTTTCAGGTCATACACATTGACCAATATCATTAAATGTTGCTAAAAACTAACATTGTCTCAGCTGTATGTATTCATTAAGGTAAGTAGTATTCAGGTTACCTATTTTATCATTAAACTACATTATGCAACTACACAACTATTTTCATTATAACTAAATTTCTATTTACTTATACTCTAACTTCAGATGTGCTAGTTTAATATATTGCTTTATCTTTAATACTACAGTTCACTACACTATCTCTAATGCTCTCTCTCTCACTACCTACTACTTCAGTACTATATTTCTCTACTCAGAGTGGCACTACATCCCTCTCTGTCACTTCAAGTACTTTTATACGACCAGCGGCTTCAAATCACACTACCGAACAGCTGTTTAAAGCGAGACTCTAGGGTGTATACAATCGGAACACCTCGTCAATGTTTAGGTCACTGATTGTAGAACGAAAACAAATTATTCGAACAGCGGAAACTATCTTCAAAGATAAATGGATCAGCAATTTATCAATCCGACATGACACTTCGTTTCGGGACGTTTATGTTAAGGTGAGACTAATTCAAAACTAACAAAAAAAACACTCTTTTATTTCTGTGAGAATACTTTAATTTAAAAAACAACACTTGTTCAACAATATTTTTCAACAATATACAATATTGTGCATGTGCCGAGTCGTCTCTGGACTCCGGGCCGAGTTGTCTTGAGGTGGGCCGAGTTGTCTCAGAACTATGGGCCGAGCTGTCTCGACGTGGGCCGAGTTGTCTGGGCCGAGTTGTCCACGGGTCCGAGTTGTCTGGCATTCGTCACATTCCGCTACGCTATATTTCGTAGAAATGTACGAGGAGTTCCGATTGGGGTGTATAGTGACGACGCGACCTCTAAGGGGGAGATAATTTCTGGGTGTTCGCCAATGAGTTTGCAGCAATTTTTTAAGATTTGATCAACAGAGACTTTTAAACGATTGTAATTACATATCAAATATATTTTTCTGCATAAAATATTAGTGGCTGTTTGTACTAGGTTAAATTTCATTTTATTTCCTAAAATATTTTTTTTCGTACGTACGAAATTATTTCACGACAAAATCCAGTTTGGGCTTACGACCAGAAACACATTGAATATACAGACACTGATATTCTAAACAAGAAAATATATTTATCATGTAATTTTAATTGTAGAAATATTTTATTAGTCGGAAACATCTTACAATGCAGCACACTCAGGAATGTCCCTTTAATGACAAAGGACCCAAGAAAACCCCCCCTTTTTCAACGTTTGATTCGGACTGGGGCTAAACATGCACTCGGCTGTTCGTTAGTATCCTCAAGTGAACCAGGCTATTAATGGGAAATGATTTCTGCACACGGGCATTGTAATGTACTATCAATTTGATGAAATAATGTTTTACCTTGTTCACTTTATTGTCAAAATCAAACAACAAATGTTAATATCCATGCCATTTTCAGTTGTGAAGAGATTAAATGCATGCCGTAGTCTATGTAATGTTGACATTTTTTAGCTACTCCCGTAAATTGGGCTGTTGTTTTTCAAGAGTGATGTGTGTTATACAATGAATCTGCGAAGCAGACACGATTTTGACAATGACAGTGGTGTAAAATGTTTGTTTACTTAGGATTGTTTAACATTACATCAGTCCTTTCCTTTTGAAAAACAAAGGCGAGTGAAAAATCTCACACCTCAAAACGCTTAGGCAAGTGAAATATTGCACTCATCAAAATGCTATGGCGAGTGAAAACCAAGCATTATTAATTTATGAAGTAGGGGAGACCGGGGCTGGTTGTCACACTTTTTATGTCGTTACATTTCCACAATTTATAAAATCTTATTATCAACTGATTTTCTTGTAAAGTTTAAGTCGTTTATATCAGCCATATATGTGTAAAGGTAAATTTCGCCCAGCTTCATTTAAATATAGGATTCTGGCAATTGAAAATATTAAAATTATTGAGACAACCTGCCCCGTTACGGTGTTGGTTGTCACAGGTCCTGAGGTTGGTTGTCACTATATGTTTAATGTACTGTAGATCCTGAAATTAATGCGATCATAATATTAATGCAAAAACTGCGAGCTCGTGTTATTCGCATTAATAATATGACGCATTTATTTCTTTGTTTTGTCTATGTGTCCCACGTTATTAAAACAAAACAAACCAAGATTAAAATTCTAACATATAACACAACTGGAAATAAATTCATGGTAGGCAAGTCTGACTAATTGTTGACTAGTCCAGCAAGCTATGTGTCACACTCTTTTAAAACAAAGATTAAAATGCTAATACATTTATAAAACAACTGGAGCACAATTCATTGTAGACGAGACATACTAATCGTACAATAATCTAACAAGATGCCAGCCACGCTTGATGATTGCAGGGTCTTTGGCTATCCTATCAAAAGCCGACACAATACATCGCGTGTGAACGGGTTTTAGTACGCTAATCCTGAGATCGACCGTTTCTGTGATTTAACTGTTCAAGTTCACTGCAACTTAGTTGGCTGAATTGTTCTTTTGTTATGACTTTGAAATATGTCTACATCAATACCTGTTACGTAAATGAACGCTGCAAAATATGGAGTTGATCTCACCAAAACACTAAGGACTAAACAGGTTAACTGATGTGTACACAGATATGTTAGTAAGTTGATCTCATTGAAGACAATTGTAACTTGGATTGAACAAAAAACTACACGGACGTGTGTTGCTAGTAAAGTAATATTTCAAATGGAGGCCACTCGCATTAGTTTCATGTCGCTTTTAGTCTGCCCACCGTCACTCGTATTAATTTAGGGACGCGTTAATTTCAAGATCTACAGTATTAAAATACAGTAAAACACAATAAGTTGAAGTTCTTGTGATTGGATATCAATGTTGTCAAATGTTATTAATTTAAAAATAAAAAATAATTTCAACAATTGTTTTATTTAATATGCCATACTTTAAACAATAACGATACACTTGAATTTTCAAAAGTATATGTATGTATGTATTTATAAATGTATGAATATCTATATATTGCATACATTTGACGGGCACATGGGATAAAACTCTGTTTTGGACGCGGATTGTCTCTCATGCCGTTGCCTGGACTCGAACATATGGCACCTAATCGCTCACATTTCCTTGACCACCACGATTACCGCTTGGTCACCGAGACGTTATAAAAAGAATATTAACCGAGGATATACATGAAGCCTACAGACGTGTATATAAAATTATTTTTGGCCTCATATGTATTGATGTATGTATGTATGTATGAATGTATATAAACTTTTAAACTTTGATTTGTTTAGCGACACCACTAGAGCACATTGATTTATCAATAATCGACTATTGGATGTCAAACATTTGGTAATTCTGACTTAGGCTTAGAGAGGAAACCCGCTACATGTATCCATTAGTAGCAAATGATCTTTCATATGCACCATCCCACAGACAGGATAGTACATACCACAGCAATTGATATATCATCCTTGGTATGTATGTATGTATGTATGTATCTATGTATGTATGAATGTATGCATGTACGCATGCATGTACGTATGTATTATATGCATGCAGGTATGTAAGTTGCAATTCACCATGCTTTTGCGTTACCGGGGTTGGTTGTAACGTGTTATTGTATGTGACAACCAACCCTCGACACCGTGTGACAACCTGCCCCCTCATGACCCATTCACAATAATTACTGTCTGTCAGACCAATGTACTAGTCTATTGCTTATAAGTTCACTCCATAAGAAGCAGACTTTCATATCTGTTTAGCACTGTATTAATCTGAAACAAAATGTACAAATGGTAAAAACTAGAATATAATGATATTAATATTAAAAAAATACACACAGAGCGAAAAAAAAAGTCAAGTTTTGAAATCTCAAAAAAATGCCGTGAATTCTTTGTAATTTAAATATGACGTAATACAAACATTTCAAGCCACATACCTGTCTTAGTCCAGTACGCTTACGCCGTTTAATGGAAGAGATATGGCCACTGTGACTACCAACCTGTGTGACAACCAACCCCGGTCTCCCCTAATTGGTACATGTAAATGCAGAGTCATATGTTGCAAAAGTGAACCAATAAACCAATAATGTTTTCTTCTAATTTTATGTTGTTTGGTTCATTAGTGTAGTCTGACTTCTTTTCCCTTTCAGGAATGGAGTTATAATTTATTAAAAAGTTTTAGGAGTAGTACTATAGAAATATAATTATGACATGAATACACTGATGCAGATAATTTGATTTTTTAATTACAATATGTACTATTCAGATAATTTGATGCACACAATTATATATATATATATATATATATATATATATATATATATATATATACATATATACATACATACATACATACATACATACATACATACATACATATACCTTTTCAGTGTTAGATGGTTTGATGAACGTGCAGCTAAACATATATAGGAATCAACTTGTCTTGCATTTCATTATTATGTGCAACGAATATGATTAGGATATTTGGGATAGGAAAAACCCACTGGTTTTTTTTTTTTTTAAATAACTCGTGAAACGTAGGCCTTTAATTACTTCAGTTGATAGTTTTGGTTGGGACAATGACATTCACGTGACATTTTTAATTCAACAATTATGCAACCAGTCTCCCTCCCTCAACATTGTGTAACACGCCATTTAACCTACCGCTACAAGTTACGAACGGCTTTGACAATGTTACGTCATTGATCTAGAACGGCCCAATGTTGTTCATAAAAAATATACAAATTGACAAAATCTGTCATTACAAATGATTTTGTTCCAAACGTGGGATGCTATAATAAAGATAATAAAAACCCCATAATTTTAGACACCATCATCAATGCGTAATAAGTTGTCAAGTAGACCAGCGTGTCCGTGCAGAATTCCAAGAGTAAAAATAATCTGACCCCGATAGCTTAGATTGGTCAATATGCCACAGAGTACTGTGCATCACAATCTGATTAAAATTAGCTCTACTTTTTTTCTTTAAAAAAAAGAAAAAAAGTATAAAATTACACAATTGCCATTTTCTGGACTTCACGTAAGCTTTGTAGGCTAACAGTTATGAACTAGTCTAGACAATTTTACTGACTTCGTTGATTTCCGTAACGAGTTCATTTGTGTAGGTTACAGAAGCCACTATTTAATTCAATCCCATTTCTCTTTTTGTCATAACTATATGAACAGTATACATGAGTTATCCTTATCAGACGTTGTGATCTATTACCTTACAAAAGTGGACTGTTTCTAATTAATAATAAATTAAATAGGCAAAGAAGTTTTGATCGGATTGGTACGTCTTTCATGGGCGTACATAGGAGGCGTTCGATGGGTTCGACCGAACCCCCCCCCCCCCCCCCCCCCACCCCCCGAAATCGCTTTTTTATAATTTAATATATCTGACATTGATATCTGACATTATTATATTTACTCAACATAGAAATATATGCCCAATATCTCTGCAATCTATTTTGGAACCCCCCTTTTCAAAATCCTCTATTTTGGAACCCCCTTTTCAAAATCCTATGTACGCCCATGTCTTTGAAGATGTTTATTAAACCTGTGTATCAAAGTTATATATCATATATTAAAATCTTGCATGGACGCTACTGTTCTCGTAACATTTTTTTTTATGGTATTATTAAACGGATCTTTCTATCAGCAACATAAGATAAATAGTGGCAATCAATATACCCAATTATTTTACGTGCGCTCTTTGTTAAGTGTAACGTGCGTTATTTTTCACACTTGTCAGATTGAAATTATTAAGCTTGAGATTATATGATAAAGAGATTATTACCCTCGTGTATTTCGGTATCATCAGTATCATATATTAGGAATAAAAATAATAATCGCCAGAGGCTCGCCAGAGGCTGTTCGCATAATACAATTTCTGTTCCTAATAAACATGGTATGATATTTGTGACGAAAACCGAAAATAAAATAATGAAATGAAATGTAATAACTCAAATGAAATAAGGGAACACATTTTTTAATTTTTTTTTTTTTTTTTTTTTTTTTTAGTAATAGTAAAAATTGGTATGAGTTTACTTAGTAATAGTGAAAGTTGGTATGGGTTTATTAAATAGTGAAAGTAATAGTGAAAATAGTGAAAGTTGGTTTGGGTTTAGTAATAGTGAAAGTTGGTATGGGTTTAATTAGTAATAGTGAAAGTTGGTTTGGGTTTAATTAGTAATAGTGAAAGTTGGTTTGGGTTTATTAGTAATAGTGAAAGTTGGTTTGGGTTTAATTAGTAATAGTGAAAGTTGGTTTGGGTTTAATTAGTAATAGTGAAAGTTGGTTTGGTTTAATTAGTAATAGTGAAAGTTGGTATGGGTTTAATTAGTAATAGTGAAAGTTGGTATGGGTTTAATTAGTAATAGTGAAAGTTGGTACATGTATGTGTTTAACATGTACATGTCAATTCATCGGTTCCCTTTTAATGCAGACTATTAACATAATTCTGTGTTTCTTGTTGTAGATTTTATGCTACATGATACCATTTTGACCTTCACCTGTCTCCATGATCAGGATGGACGCAAGGAATATTCTTTGTGTATCTCCCCAGATGAGTATCCACGTTAGTGATCAGTTATAATTGTTGGGAATCGGTTGGAATTTCATCTTCGGTTATATAATCGGTTAAATTGGCACCAACTGATCAACTATTGATCACACAATTGGTTAGAATTATAAGAAGGATTTGAATTGCAAGGACCATGCACCTATATTGTTGTGTGTACCCAATAAATTGCTAATTTTTACCTATATTAAATATTTAATATCTTTAATCCTGCAACCACTGTTTCTAATGACAAATTATGATTACCGATTAAAGCAAAGTCATAAATGTATACTAGCAGATTATCACTTTTGACGTCATTCATATGATGCCACACGCATAGCTACATTACAAAATTGCTCATTTGGCCTCTAGGTCATCGTACAATGGGCTGAAATAACAGAAATGAAAGCTTTTTTCCTTAATTTTTATGGTCTGCAGGATAAGGATAATAACTAGTTAATGACGTTGGATATTTGCTTTATACTGTTCAGACCGAATGAGAAATTCCACTCGGCAGAGAATCACAGAATTTCCCATTCTTACCTTCACAGGATAAAGCAGATATCTGACATCATTAACTAGTTATTCTCTACTTTTTTCTTTATGTACACATGAAAACACATAAAACACAAACACTAGTTGATGTACATCAAGTCTTGTCATCCAAACTGGAGGAACAATTACAGTTAACATTTTCTCACACAATCGATGATGGAGTTTTATAATTGATCATCACATCAGTTGAGCCATTATCCATGATGAATTTCCAACTGATTCCCAGAACTATATGAGATAGGATTCTGGATGAGTAGGGTGTTGGGTGTGTGTATAGGTAGGCAGGGTTTCTACCAGAGGGTAAAATGGGTATGACACCATACCCAAATGTTTTGGCAGGTTTTTTTTTTTTTTTAAGTTAACCTTTTGACGAAATTAATTACTCTTATCATGACCCCCCCCCCCCCCCCCCCCCCCCGTACCACCTGTTGACTGGTTGCATTCAACTCCATAGCACCATGCCCAAACATTTCTTTCTGGCAAGAAACACTGGTAGGCATCCCTAAAATATAAATATATACATGAACTGTGTGTACTTTGAATGATTAGGCGTCTGTGTGTGTGTGTGTGTCTCTCTCTCTCTCTCTCTCTCTCTCTCTCTCTCTCTCTCTCTCTCTCCTTTCCTCCTTCTCCCTCCCTCCCTCCCTCCCCCTCCTCTCTCTCTCTCTCTCTCTCTCTCTCTCTCTCTCTCTCTCTCTCTCTCTCTCTCTCTCTCTCTCTCTCTCTCAAACATCACTTATTTAGAATGGCAAAAAATCACTATTTTATTAAATGTTTGTTGGGTATTGATATACCGGTATATTATTTGACGTACACAGACAACTGTAGATTCCGTCTCTCGTGTCTCATCTTTTGTGCCTTGCATTTTGTTAAATAAACAACTCAAGTCCATGTTTAAAACATTTTAATCATATTTTCTTTAATGGTACAATAACAAAAATAAGAACTCATTACATGTACATCTAATTAGTATAAAAGGTTAATTTTGTTTTCATTGTTTACTCTTGCTAATGTTTTTTTTGCAGGAAACAGTGTTCTCACAGACCATGCCGAAAACGAGACTACAAACCTTGTACATAAACCAATCCATGTGTTGTTGCTTCAAATTCAACATGGTAAGATCACTAAGAGTATGATTACAGAATATTTTATTAGATCCTTACCGGTGAATTTTTGCAATTTCTTAACTTTAATAAATAATTTTGTGAAATTTTCTGCCGACCCACAGTTAGCTGTGTAAATATTCCTGTGCTAAGCATGGGTTACCTGTAGTTATAATAATGCTATAATAATAATGTTGTAACTCAGGCATCGAAATAAGTTGAGAACGGTCGTTCAGGTTACCAGGAGGTTACGACGTGTAAGAAAAGTCGAAAACTGTGTTTCTTTCTCGACAAAAATTTCAACTTTAACAGTAGTTTCATTTCCGAACGTAAACCAGGCAATGCATTCCGGACTTCCGCGGCTCATTTTCTCGTAAGGAATTGCATCGATGTTCGCGTGCACTTGTGCAATAGACCTCTTTCACATTCCACTGCGCATGTGCCTGTTGCGGGGTAACTCGAGGACGCAAACCGCGAGATCTGGCAAAAATAGACCTGTGGACAAGTTGGGGGGTATAGACAATTGGAGGCCACGCAATGGGAATGTGAATATCTCCATGATTAATTATTCTATCAGTAGGGAATCCGAAAATTCTGTCGACATCCAACAAGACTTATTGGAGACATTTATAAATTATTGCATATCACGAAATAAAAAATATTTTGTTGTTAACGCCCGATAAAGCATTGGTTCGGATTCGTGCGCAATAAATATCGGATATGGGCTGAAACAATATTAATGTGTGCGCGCGTGTATGTATGCAGATATTTATTGTATTTAACATAATTTAAATATTTATAAAGCATTATACAGATAAATACATTTAGGATTCTTGTCGTGATTTCTTTTCATAAAGTTATTTAAAATTTTGTTCGGTATTTAGAATAAAATTAAATGATGCATATGAAAGTTGAGCTATGGTACATGTATATAAAACATTAGAATCAGGCTCGTAGGAACGATATCTGGAGTTGGGGGAGGGGAGGGGAGGGGAGGGGAGGGGGCACAATCAGTAGTGGAGGGAAACATGGTTTATAAAAGTGGGGCTATAGTCCCCCCCCCCCCCCCCCCCCCGACTTCTTGGTTGCTACTGACCAGAAAATGGTCAGAAATGTAACTGTATTGCATATACAGCTATTTAAATTCGAAGCAAGATTATTTAACCTAAGAAAGATGTAAGTTTTATTTATAACAGATTAGACTAGCCGACAGCTTGATAATATAGCTACAAACTCAGGATGGTCTCTTTATTATAAACTTGTGAGGGTTTATTATGTGCAGTCATAAGGTACTTCGTTTGAATATTTGAAGCAAACATATTAAAGGAATGCTAAAGTAAGGCTTTTGGGCTGGTGTGCATATTCAACGATACATAATGCACATTATTGCTTAATATCAACAAGTATAATCGTATAGTTAATTAATAAAATGATTAAATGTGACGGCTATTATATATAACGGGCGCAGCCATTTTGTACCATCCCAGTGAATACGCCCTCTGGCGAGCTGGTGGTTACGTAATACCTAACGTGTCACGTCAGGAATTAGTCTTCGAACTGAAGAAACAAAACATACCTGATTTTTGCGGAAGCATCGCAATGTCCTGTAATAATATTCATCCCAGTAACACAGCAACGTGTATATGACAATATGTGGTTTATTTTTCAATACAAAATAAACCACCATAGTCAAAGTGTTGAAATAACTATATTATATTTTGTATATAAATTAACCCACGTACTGAAATAATAGTCGGAGTGTTTTCTTGCTTAATTGGTCTTTTCTTTCCGTGGCTTGTACTTGTGGTTCTTGATTGGCAGGTGTATATTTAGACGGTCCCTAGACATTGTGTCTAGACACACTAAAAAGACGTGCCTCTTTTATAAAGATCACAGGGTATTGTGTGATAACCTCAAAGCTTTATTACTGTAAGTAATTCTGTAAAACCCTTGATTAAGTAGACTTTCCCATCTAAAATCACAAAACTGACCAATTACGTAGTCCCAGAGAAAAGAAAATTATCACTTAGGTGTCGTGAGTGGTCGTTTTTGCTCGAACGTATCCTACCAGTAGGTCTAATAATATACATTTTTTCTTTGGATTTAAAAAAAAATAATACTATAACTCCATTTCGTTATATTGATGCAAATTGAATATATTTAGTTAAATAGTTTATTATACTATCAAGTCATTTATGTTGTTTTACAAGTCAGGTTGATGAAAGTGAAGCGCCTTGTCGTAAATTAGAGCATTTGTTTACACTGTGCATAATAGAGAAGTTGGACCTGAGCTGACGTCACATTGCCCCAAGCTATACCACCGGACGTCACAAAAACGAAACAAAATGGCTACCCCCAGTTAGCAGGAATAATCATGTTTTTTTTTAAATTCTAAAATTACGCGTTTTTCATTTGTTAAAGTGTCAGTATGTGTTGGTGGTCCGGGTATGCATCTTTCCAACACATAAGGCTCTTGTTGGAGTTTAGTCTACCTTTAAGTACCATGTCAGGCCCATAGTCAGGGGGGGATTGGGGGGATCATCCAATCCCCCCATGCAGGATTGAGAGTTCCGCTCAAATGAATTATTTTTTTTCCCGGCAATCTGCGTTTAAGCAGCGCCTACTAGATAAATAAGTAGTAGTAACAGGAATTCAATTTTAACTTTCATATAGTTGTGGTAACCTATACATGTAGGTTACCAGGCTATATTTTGTTATAATGGGTTACCAGACACAATACTTATTTTGATGCCTGGTAACTGAATGATTGTTGATAGTATTGTAGCTGAGCCAGAGGTTTAATTGTTTTCAGAGCTGATTGGTAAACAGAAGAAGGAGAGTACAGAGAATGATACAGGCATCGGCTACAATGGGTTTAAAAGCGAAGAGTCGGACAATTCTGACTACAAGGAATGTGTGTCTGGTGATGATGATGATGATGGTGATGAGGATTATGACTATGATGATATAGAGGTTATAGTTTTTATAATTAAAGTTCCATTACATTCAGGGGCGGGAAGTAGCCCATTGGTAAAGTGCTCACTCGATGCGTGGTTGGTCTGAGATCAATCCCCTTCAGTGTGCCCATTGGGCTATTTCTCGTTCCAGCCAATGCACCACAACTGGTATATCAAAGGCCGGGGTATGTACTAACCTGTCTGTGGGATGGTGCATATAAAAGATCCTTTGCTGCTAATCGAAAAAAGAGTAGCCCATGAAGTGGTGACAGCGGGTTTCCTCTCTCAATATCTGTGTGGTTCTTAATCATATGTCTAATGACATATAACCGTAAATAAAATGTGTTGAGTGTGTTGTTAAATAAAACATTTCTTTCTTTATTTATAATTAAATTTCCGTTACATTCATTACAATATAACGTCATCTTATTGGTCCGTAGCAACGTGAGTTTGTTCTTTTCTGTAAAATAACGTATGGGAACGTCATATCTGATGATGTCACTTTATATTGGTAATGTAGTTTGTTTTATTGACTGTTCTTGGTTTACAACCAAAAAATAGTTCATATTAAAATGTGAACTTTTAGATTTATTACTATTATTAGTATGTTTTAAATTTAATTATATGGATTGTCTGTTATTTCTTTTACTTTCATGCGGGTATGATCAAAATCAATTATCCACAAACTTATACGACTGGTGCACTACGACCGTACCAAATCATTAATCAAACGAGTGTAATGATATAAATTGAAATTGATTAATGGGTGATAAATAGGATATTAAACTTGCCACTATTTCATATCATGTTTATGTCCATCATGAAATAATTTTCATTGTCACTCGCTAAAGCTGTGACAATTGAAAATTATTTTACTCGGGATATAAACATGATACGAAATAGAAGTTTGTTTAATAGCCTATAAATACATGTTGATTTTTGGAAATATAATGCCATTGTTTGTTTCTTTCTTTCTGAGGGTTTTCTCATTCCAACCAGTGCACAACAACTGGCCATAGGTCGTGGTATGTGCTTTTCTGTCTGTGGGAAAGTGCATATAAAAGATTCCTTGCTGCATTAGGAAAAGTATAGCGTGTTTCCTCTGATGACTACGTATCAGAATTATGAAATGTTTGACATCCAATAGCCGATGGTTAATTACTCAATGTGCTCCAGTGGTGTCATTAAACAAAACAGACTTAACTTTCTTTCTATTTACATTTATTTGTGTTTGTTTTTATCTACATCTATTTCTCTTTTTTTCTTCAGAATGATCAAGAGGAAAAAATAAATAGCCAGTTGGCTGAGGACATGGACCACGTTCATCTTCTCTATGGAGATCGTTCCCTGTCATACACGTATGGCATGTAGCTGTGTTTGTATTCTGTTTCTTAACCACTGGGTCGACATGTTGGCTGAAGCCCATATATATATATCGTCACACGAGAGCTAAAAGGTCATAAATGGCAGATACAACCTAAAACGTCTTTTTTTGCATATTCTGAATCACCATCCCCGAGTACATATTGTCAAAAAAAATCGTAGCTGTGTCCCTAATTGCATTGCTTATACAGAAGGATTTAAATGGTCGTAAGTAAATCACAGATTACCAATTTGCACGAAAATAGACGTAACTGACTTTCCTCCGATTTGCTTGCTGTCCATTATGTGAACACGACTGGTCGTGTGTGGTAGATACACCCTTTTTAAATACAGTTCGTTATATAATTATGTCTGACATAGGTCGTATGTGCCAAATACGACACATATGTATTCTTTGTTATCGGTCTGTAATAGAAATTACAAATGCGAAGTATAATAGAGCATACATTATGTCAATATTTTTATATGCTTGAATCCTAAAAATGATATGACTTTTGTCGTTTTGAGAGCCCAGTCTATTTAAGAAAAACATTTGGTACTGCATGCAACGAACCATTTGGCAACAGACAAGAATGGTGTCTGTATATATAAATAGGAATTGCAGTAACATTAATGTTTATATGGTTTGCTTTTTATGTGCACCATAATTATAATAATAAACATGTTTTGGTGAATTTTCTTGAAAAACAAATATCTATTTTGAAATGTTTTTAATTGAAGCAAAGTTTCCAACATGTAATTTGTATCTGTAGATACAATTTTAATTCATAATAATGTTGTATGTGGCATATACGACCAAAGTGCAAGCATAATCACACTGATTTTGGATGTACATGTATTTAATTATATGTTACAGTGATCAAGTTCTGCCTTTCAACTGCCTTTCAGGATTGCCCTAATGTAGGCATTATGGATTAACAATATTGTACATACAAATGTCATTGTAAGTTATCCATGACAAAGTCCAGTAACAAAAGACAGTGTAATCAGACGTAAGGTTAAATGGCGAATAAAGTGAATGTGGCCTCAACATAAACGATAGCAAGATCTATGAATTTTGATTAACTTTACAGTTAACACATATTTGCAACAGAATATCCCTGTCCTGAGTCAGACACCCGATCCTATCGGAGGCCGGACTCGGGATAGGCGTGTTCGAAACCCTAGTGGTATATGGACTATGGACACGTTAAACCAGTTACTAAGCTAAGCTAAGCAACAGAGTGTTGAACGTGAACATGACACAACACACACACCAAAACATTAGCACAACATAGCACGCACAACAGAAGCTGAACATGACATAGCATACACAACAGAACACGAACATAACATACATGTAGCTCACACAACAGGACCTGAACATGATATATAGCATACACAAAAGAACTTGGCACATCAATGACAACAAGACCTGAACATAACATAGCAAAAAGCTAAACATGAGAAAATAATCACCATAGAAAATGAACTTGACATAGCACTTGTGACAGTTTATTTGTTTGTTTTGTTTAACAAAACCACTAGAGCACATTGATTAATTGGCTATTGGATGTGAAACGTGGTAATTATGACTCATAGTCATCAGAGGAAACCCGCTACATTTTTCCTAATTATGCAGCAAGGTATCTTTTATATGCATTTCCCCACAAACAGGGCAGCACATACCAAGGCCTTTATCCAGTCACTTGCGACAGAACCTGAACATGACATAGCACTAACAACAGAACCTGAACATAATAGAGAACTCGCAACAAAATCTGAACATGACATGGCACACACAACAGAACCTGAACGTGACATGGTACACACAACAGAACCTGAAGAAGAACATGACAGAACACACATACAACATACCATGATCATGACATAGCACACACAAGAGAACTTGAACATGACATATCACACACAACAGATGCAGAAAATAATTTAGCACACACAACAGAAACCGGAGGATTGATCACTTAACACTCAACAAAACACGGAGAGAACACTGCACATAACATAGTCTGGAGATATCACTGAACATACATCATGCATAACCTGGAGAGATCTCTGACCACGGCAGAACCTGAAGAGATCACTGAACACACAATAGAACCTGGAGAGATCACTGAACACACATAATAACCTGGAGAGATCACTGAACACACATAATAACCTGGAGAGATCACTGAACACACATAATAACCTGGAGAGATCACCAAACACACAATAGAACCTGGAGAGATCACTGAACACACAACAGAACCGGGAGAGATCACTGAACACACAATAGAACTTGGAGAGATCACTTAACACACAATAGAACCTGGAGAGATCACTGAACACACAACAGCACCTGGAGAGATCACTGAATACACAATATAACCTGGAGAGATCACTGGACACACAACAGAACCCGGAGAGATCACCAAATACACAATAAAACCAGGAGTGTGCACTGAACACACAACAGAACCTGGAGAATACACCCAACGCACAGCAGAAGCTGTAGGGGTTACTGTTCACTCAATATAACCTGGAGAGAATCCTGCATACTCAACAGGTGGACATGGTATAGTGTTCACTACTTCTGGATTTGATATTCAGTACACACCCTCATTGGAAATGTAAATCCTATATCCTTTGAATGAGCTTCACTTGAACCTGGTGTATCCCAAACCAATAAGCTGCTAAATATAGTTTCTTCATTAAACGATACCAGTTTCAGTTTGCTTAACTATTCTGGTTTGTCTGTTGCACTAGCTGATAAACCAGGTATTCTTGAAACTAGTGAAGTACACCCTGAAGCAACAGAACCAGGAACTATCTGCAAAAGGACTCCCATGGTGCAAAGAACACGGAAAGACATGACATCAGCTTTTCTGATGACTCATCAGGAACGAATACTTGCCTAGGAAAAGAGGTTTTATATGGACAAGTCGTCTGATTCTGATGCACCATCATCAAACAATGAACATGGAGCACTACCACCACAGTGTTTCTGCCAGAAAGACATTTTTGAGTATGGCTCTATGGAATTGAATGCATGCAACCACAGTTAACAGAGATATGGGGGGTCCTCCCTCAGAAAATGGGTTAAGTTTACGATTAGGATTAAGAAAATCATACAGTAATGATAAGAGTAATTAATTTTGTCAAGTTAACTTAAAAAAAAAATTGCAAAAATATTTGGGTATGGTACCATACCCATTTTACCCTCTGGCAGAAACACTGCACCAGATACGGTCACACAAAATCAGGGGTGGGTCAACGAAAACAAGGATTTCACGAGTCAGAGTAGTTTTTTTCACATTATTATTTTGTTCAATTGGTGATTTTATTTATCGTATTATTATTAACAAAAGTAAAATAACTTTTTTCACGTAATATTTTGTTTAAGCGGTGATTTTATTAATACGTACTTCTACTTGTATTCCTTTTTGAATGTTTGCTTCTAAATATTTTCTATTTACTAGCTTTCTCCTTTTTAAAAATAAATATATGATTTGCAAAACTGAAATGTTTTAGAAGTGATGGTTCTTTCAGAATAAATATTAAATTTACTTGATATACTGTTGGTCGTAAATGACGCATTTAATTTAATCATGAATAATTGTCGTAACTACAACTATTTAAGCAAATAACTAAAACACCTAATATGCTATAAATACCGCAAATATACAAAGAAATCGTAAATATGTTCAGCTTTCATTGTCATTAAAACAAATTTGACATCTTAACTACTTCATTATCTCGGCTTTTTAAAAATGAATTTTGATGCACTTTACGCCCTTCTGGCTCTCATGCGACGATATATATATATAAAAAAAAAAAAATGTTTTAAAAAAATAATTTAATTCCCAGCCCCTTGTAGCCCATAAAATATTAGCAATTTGACGAATTTACTTTAAAAAAAGCCATCTGTTGCCAAATTCATGTTTCATTTAGCCAAACAACAAAAATGGTGGTACATCTATAAACAACGGGCGATTTTCGATCTACCTTTTTGGCAAATTAGTAATGAAATTTATACTATATCCTATAACTTACCCATAATATCCATGTCATAAACCCATGTGATGTTTACCGGTATTAACTCGGTTAATAATGTTTTGCCAAAATATGGTGTCAATGGGTCATTTGTTTACAGTTAACAAGATCTGTATACCTGATAAGATTTAGTTAAAAGTATGTGATGTCATATTACTTCAGAACTTTAATTTACTAAATATCAAATTAAAATGTTATTTCAGAAGTGTTGTAGTATAAATAGAATTTGCTGCACATGATTTTTAATATGTAAAATATCAACCTCATCTAGTTAATCGCTATATGCCTCGACAAATACTGATTAACCTAGACTAGGTTGATATTTTACATATTAGAAAACACTTGTGACAAATCCTCTATATATTTGACAAAATCAACTTTAATGTGTATTTGGCGAGTAACAGCTTACATGCTGGATACCACACTCAAATAGTTACATTAAATATGGATACAATGTCTTTTTGTGCTATTTCTTTTCCAGTGAACATTCCTAAATAGGCTGGGAACTATAAACCAAAAGTTTTATGTTGTCCACGTGAAGTGTTGGCACCGAATATGGAAATGAAATGTTTTATTTTTAACGACGTGATCAACACATTTTATTTATGGTTATATGGCATCGAACATATGGTTAAGGACCACACAAATATCGAGGGAGAAAACCCACTGTCGCCACTTCATAGGCTACTCTTTTCGATTAGCAGCAAGGGATCTTTTATATGCACTATCCCATAGACAGGATAACACATACCACGACCTTTGATGTACCAGTCGTAGTGCACTGACTGGAGCGAGAAATAGCCCAATGGGCCCACTGATGGGGATCAATTCCAAACCAACCGTGCATCAATCAAGCGCTTTACCACTGGGCTATGTTTTGCCCCCCCCCCCCCCCCCCCCCCCCCCCCCCCCCGAATATGGGACAGATGCATCAAAATGTCATTTCTGTGGTTATCAATTATAATGTTGTCTTGTATACATCAAAAACTGTGAACATTGTAGGGAAAGGTGGGGAGAAAAATTGTTCATCGCTATATACATGTAGTAATTATATTATAATTATTGTAGTTTCAGTGCCAGCCACAATAATACATAATGGTCATGCAAATAGTCTACATTATGTGATCTTTTTGAACAGATTGCTTGAGTCTATTGGTGAAATTACTGTGGAGATGAATATACCAATATCCTTCCTTTACGTGAGTATCTCTGTTTATGAAGTTTAATGTATAATATGTAATATGTATAAATTATACAAAATTATTATGATATCTACAGGGAACATTTTGTTTTCAAAATCTTAATTAGCGATATTTCTAGTCAATTAAAAATTGATTAGCAACCACTGTTTAATGGTTTTAAAATTGTGTAGCAATCTCTGCAACTTGTATAGAAAATTGCAATGCGATACAAAACAATATGTTCCTGATCTATATATCTGTATAAAGATTTTAAGGTGAATTTATTAATCATGAAAGCTGTATGATGTAGTTTTAGTAGCAGTGGTGGTAGTGGTAGTAGCACAGGGCTTCTAGATTATGGTAGCCCCACTCCCATGGCTAGTGATATTCAATGTTGGGCTAGTAAATAACTATTATTGCCATGTCCGACGGCTAGTGAAAAAGAAAGTTGCAGTTAAGTCTTATTTTGTAAATATGAATATCCTGTCCCCACCCAAACCCCCAAAGTTAGTGTTTTAAGCTCTGTCTCCCTCTTTAGGTGACATATCTGATTATTACTATTATTTAGTAAAATGGTATTAACTTAAAGTAAAGTAGGGCTAGTGAATTTTTAATTGTGGCTAGTAAATTTTTTAAATCACTGATCCCATGGCTAAAGGATTTTATAAAAAATTCTAGAAGCCCTATAGTAGTAGGAGCAGCAGTAGTAGGTTGTTCCACCCATACTAATCTATTTTCGAGATACAGTTCTTAAAGCTATTTTGTTTTGCTGTGATTTTCAGGCTGATACTGCTGAAGCGTGGAATCTTGATCTAGACAACCCACTGACTGTGAGATTGGACCTATCGTCTGTTATCTACCTCGATCAGAAAGGTCAGATTACACCTATCGTCTGTTAACTACCTCGATCAGAAAGGTCAATTACACCTGTCTGTTAGTTACCTCAATCAGACCGCGTGCTTGAACCGTAATTGGATATAAGCACGAAAATAAGTTGAAATGAAATGAAATGTTCACATGAACATTCACCCTTGAGATTTCACTGACCTCTCTTAAACCAGCCAGCGTCATTGGTGTAGTGCATAAGCCATCTGACTTAAAGCTGGTAGGTACTGGGTTCGTATCCCAGTATGAGCTCTCACCCAGAGGTAGTTAAACGACTCAGTGGGTAGGTGTACAGCCACTACACGTATGTGTCTCACTAACCACTAACTACTAACCGCTAAACCCACTGACCTGGACAGACAGCCCAGATGGCTAAGGTGTGTGCCCAGGACAGCACGCTTGAACCTTAATTGGATAGATGCATGAAAGTAAGTTCAAATGAAACTGAACCTCTCTTAGACAGAACTCTGTTGAAGTTAAAGTTGATGTCCACATTAATTTTCTTTTCTTTTCTTTGATATTCATGTGCATATGTTCGTATGCCTAGCTATGTGCCTATATATTCATAATTTTTTTTTGTTACATCTTCTTTAAATAAAACTAATGAATAATCACATGTCTGTTGTACAATGATTTTAAAAAGTCATTATGGGTGTATTACACCAAATAAAATCCCACAGATGACCATGGTAACTTATGTGGCTACAACTGTTACATGCAATGTATCAATCGACGTACACACAACCTATATAAATACTAGAACACATCCCACCTATCTTTCAAGCATCAGAGTATGTGGTACACTTAACACTGGTTCAAATCAAATCACAGCAAGTTTTTGGTCACATAAAATAACACTTTATTACAACAAGTCATGTCACATATATGTCACCAATGGCATTCGAGGAACCATGAAGTGCTGTATCAGAAGTTGGGTGCACCTCAAACTTTGACCTAGATAAGATGCTATTTGGTAGACTACTACCTTTGGGATTGTGTTATTTCCTTCAGTTCATCAATTATACAGCAATGTTTACATTCCAGGGTCATAAATGTCATAGTACTGTATATGTACACGCATGTACTAAATTTAAATAATAATATTGTCTAGTATATTAATTATTTTTGCTTTTAGATCCTCCAAATGTAAAAGTTTTTCAACCCTCAAGAAAAGGAAAATTTGGATTGGGGATTCAACTTACAAAGTAAGATAACAGTAGCGTAGTTTGAGTGTCTTCTAGCCCTCTCCTGTTTATAAGTTTATAATTATTATGAGTATATAGGTAGAGCAACCTTAAACTTATATGTTAGTAAGTAGTATCAATGTTACAATCACTCTGTCTGTTTTGAATAGGGTTATCAGCTTTCTTTTTTGTACTAGGTACTAAATAAATGTATAACTAATGACATCAGGCCCTATAATAGAATTGAAAAAGTGAGAGAAGTGACTGCTCTCTTCCCAGGAGAAAGGGGAAAAGTTTGATAAAAATAGGCAAAGTGAACATTATTAGTACATTTTGCAAAGTTTTGTCATGTTCCGCATTCATTTGGAAAGACTCCAAATTATACACCGAGTTCAAATTGTGCTATTTCAATCTAAGATACTATTTTCGGTAATAAAATTTAAGCAAAACAGTTGTATGTTTATGTTAAACACACAATATTATTAAGTTATTGTTAAGAAGTGAGCCAATGTTTGGCGAAAAAAATCACTCATTTCACCAGCTAGACTAGGGCCTGGATATCAGTGACCTTGAAAATGACCAGTCAAAGGTATGTGATGTTTGATATTAATTATGTTACTATTATTTATGAATTTAATAAATAGAGGATTCGTCAAAAAATGTGTTTTTTAATATGTAAAATATCAACCAAGGCTACATTAATCGGTATTTGTTGAAGCTCTGCCGAGACAAATACCGATTAACTAGATGAGGTTGATATTTTACATATAAAAAAACATGAGTAGCGAATTCGATTTATCCTATAACACTTCTAAAATCCATCGGTAATATTTGACGTAATTTCGATTAGCACAAATTACTTTGACATCACGCATTTTAACCTCTAGACTACTGGATTAATTTTGGACAAAAAACACGTTGAGTGGGTACAAGTTTATAATTTTACTCGCATATATTCACTTGAATGTTTTATAAATACATAAAATAAAGTTCATATTTGAATCGGTAAGTATTATTTTTCTAATTTTTATAATATTTTAAATCAGTTAATGTTGTTTAAAATTATGCAAAAAACCTAAAAAGTCGCATTTACTTACAGATATCTGTGGCCAGCTGTCCAGTATTTATGTCCATTATTCCCGATAACAGTGGCTTTCTGACCAGAATATTAAAAAAAAATGAACTACGATTCTTATCCCAATATTTGGTGATTTTCGTTGCTGGTAAAATTATCAAATTTATTATCAAAATAGCTGTCACATCCAGCTATCGATCCCTGAAAATGACTGCGACGTGCCGCCATTGTTGTCAAGCAAAAACGGCGGGAAATATGAATTGGGGAATTCACTGTATACAGTGTACAGTAGATCGACTGGCGTGATATCGGGCGAGATATCTTGCCTGCAGTAGTCATTAGGTTAAGTAAATCTTATGAAAATGTTACGCTCAGGTATACAGATCTTGTTGTCTTGTAAACAAATGACCCATTCACAGCAACTAGAGACCTTGCTAATTTGCATATACCTTTAAATTTGCATACCGGGTTAATATACTAAATTATCACATGGGTTTATGACATGGATATCATGGGTAAGTTATAGGATAAATAGAGATTATTATAGAAGCTTGTATGTCATAATGATTTTACGAAGCGAGTATCATGATTTTTGTATTGCCCGAGCAAGAGCGAGGGTAATACATGGATCCTGACCTGAGTTTTATAAAATCAGTACTGCTCACATGCGAGTGTAATAATTTGTTTTATTTTTTCATATTACACATGTATTATTTTTACTTTTTTTATGAATAATAAGGGCCGTCTCAAAATGTTTCAACTACAACTTGAAGGAAACCACAAAATTATGTCATATTTCAGATGCATAGTCTGAGCTACGACATCAGGAAGTGATATCATGTTATGACGTCGCTTCCCAAAATTATGTCATTACACTTGTCATTGCATGTGTGCTTCGTATGATTATATTAACTCGGTTATGTTGAACCATGTGTATAATAACTCATAAAGGTAAATCACTCTCCATGTTTGTATGGAAATAAATTGTAAAAATATATGGCAATAAAAAAGTAGTGTCAGATTTAGGAAACCATGAAATCCCTCTAAACCAGACACCCTTAGGACCAAGACAAATGTCCGGTTTTAAGAGGGATCCGGTGTACAGAGGTTAAGTTCTGCACAGATTTTTAAAAATGGACTCTGTAAAACGTCCGGTTTTGAGGGAATTCCGGTTTACAGAGGGTCCAGTCTTGAGAGGTTTCCCTGTATTATATATTTAATGAAACTTTAAAATTAATATACATGTATAAACAAGATATGTAACATTAGGATCTGTGCTTATGAAACATTAATGTCCAGACTCAAGATGTTAGTCTCGAGAATGTTTTAAAATTAATATACATGTATAAACAAGATATGTAACATTAGGATCTGTGCTTATGAAACATTAATGTCCAGACTCAAGATGTTAGTCTCGAGAATGTTTTAAAATTAATATACATGTGTAAACAAGATATGTAACATTAGTATCTGTGCTTATGAAACATTAATGTCCAGACTCAAGATGTTAGTCTCGAGAATGTTTTAAACTTTTGAAAAAATACTATGGAGCAATAATTATATTGTTTGTTTCTAGAATTTTGGAGATGTTCATAAATGATAACTGGAAAAGCTATAGCAACCGAGGTCAGCAGGCTGCGTCAAAGTCAATCAGTGTTCCTGCTGAGCTGTCGTCATTCACCAAGGATACGGACAGGTATCACTGTATTCCTTAATATCTGGAAATGGCTGACATATTACAGGTCTCAAAGGGGAGTTGAATGGCTTGTTTTGGATAAGTAATTTTGTACTGTATTTATCAAAGCAAAACTACACCTCAGACATTGTAAAATAACTTAATTATTCAAGTTTCAGCATAAAATTCATATTGAAATATTAAAAACCTTAAAGGTATCTGCATTGTAAGATGTTTCCGACTAATAAAATATTTCAATGATAAAACTTACATCTTAAATATATTTTCTAGTTGAGAATATCAGTGTCTGTATAATGTGTTTCTGGCCGTCTTAATATTTGTAAGGAGCCCAAAAAATATTTTAGGAAACATTTAACCTAGTACAAATATTAGAACGATCAGAAATACGTTTAATATACAGCCACTAATATTTTATGCAGAAAAATATATTTGATATGTAATTACAATCATTAAAAAGTCTGTGTTAGTCGATAACATCTTGCAGCAAACTCAGGAATGTCCCTTTAGTGTCTGGAAATTGCTGACATATTAATTCAGGCCTCAAAGGGGAGACGAATGGCTTGTTTTGGTTAGGCTAAATAATTTTGTACTGTATTTATCAGAACAAAACTGCACCTCAAACATTGTAAAATGATTTAATTATACAAAATTCCAGCATTGAAATATTAAAAACATTAACATGTCTATTAAAAAGTTAGGATCATACAAAAGATCCACATTTTGATAAGAATAACCCACCCCTTGGTCCAAGCTGGCTACAGGCTTGAATTAAAGGGTTTCACATCAATGACTGATCTAAAGGTGTCGGGAGATGTAAAAAAAAAAAAAGGACTTACTCAAACTCGTTGTGTTAGTGGGAGACTATATCACCATAATCATCTAAAGCATGATAATTGTATTCACACAAAATATAAAAATGTGATGTTAAAAATGAATAAGCTATCCATGTAATTTGAAAATGTTTACTTGGAGAAAAACGTACCTGTCATTTTTGTAAAGACACACACGCTGACAGTTTCTCCAGTATAAATGATGAAGCTCTTGCTCAGATTGTAAAAATGGGATTCTCGTCGGAGGTCAGTTGTAAGGCTCTCATTATCACCCATGGCAACATCCAGGAAGCTCTCGATCTTCTGATGAATAACCCAGAGAGGTAGAAGGCATGATAACCATGGTTACCATAAAAAACATTCACTACACCACAGATCAAAGTTAAAGTTTGTTTTTCTTTAGCAACACCACTAGAGCACATTGATTTATTAATCATCGACTATTGGATGTCCAACATTTGATCATTTTGACACTTAGTCTCAGAGAGGAAACCTGACACATTTTTCCATTAGTAGCAAGGGATCTTTTATGTGCACAATCCCTCAGACAGGATATGGCACATACTACAGCCTTTAATATACCAGTCATGGGGCACAGGCTAGAATGACGGGGATCGATCCCAGACACCGCTGATCACTACTGATCCAGTCGCTGACAGCTTTTATGGGAATGCTGTCTCAGTCTGCTATGGTTTACGACAGGTCGAGGAAGTTAAAACTTTGTATACACAGTTTATGATTGTATATGGGAACATAATTATGTGCGTCTGGTCTGCTGTGGATGGGATGTAACCCAGTGGTAAACCACTCACCTGATGCACGGTTGGGCTAGGATCGATTCCCATTGTTGGACCCATTGGGCTATTTTTCATTGAGCCAGTACACCATGACTGATATATCAAAGGCCATGGTATGTGCTATCCTATCTGTGGGTTGGTGCGTATAAAAAGATCCCTTATTGCTGATTGAAAAATGTAGCGGGTTTCCTCTCTAAGACTATATGTCACAATAACCAAATGTTTGACTTCCAATAACCGATGATTAATAAATCAATGTGCTCTAGTGGACCTTTTTTTTTATGACTTGGTGGCAACAGCTATACTATCCAATGAACAAAAAAAACCCACAATCGAAAATGATTGATCTGTAACATATGTTACCCTGAAACTTGATTAGTCTGTGATGCATAATTAATTAATTTATTATTTTGTTTATTGTTTAATTCATGCTTTCATTAATTTTCTTCATTAATATTTTCATTCATTCATTCATTCATTCATTCATTCATCCAACCATTGCTGTGCCAAAATCCATCCATCCATCCCTCCACCCATCCACCCATCCAACCATCCAACCACCCACCCATCCATCCACCCATCCATCCGCTCATCCATCCACCCATACATCCATCCATCCCTCCACCCATCCACCCATCCATCCACCCATCCACCCACCCACCCATCCATCCACCCATCCATCCATTCATCCCTCCATCCATCCATCCCTCCATCCACCCATCCTTCTCTCCCTCCCTCCCTCAATCCATCCCTCCATCCATCCCTCCCTCCCTCCCTCCATCTATCCCTCCATCCCTCCCTCCATCCCTCCATCCATCCCTGCCTCCCTCCATCCATCCATTCATCCCTCCCTCCCTCCCTCCCTTCCTCCCTTCCTCCCTCCATGCATCCATCCATCCATCCATCCATCCATCCATCCATTCATTCATTCATCCATCCATCCATCCATCCATTCATACATTTCATTTCATTTTCAGTTTGAAACCTGTGCCAAAATTATCTCGACAGTTGTCGCTGCCAGCATCATTGAGGAGACGAAAGAAGAACAAGCCAGGTTATGGACGATGTAAAAGCATTTCTACGTTGGCAACCGGTAGAGCACCTGACATTGCTGGTATGGTATCAACAGTGGATGACGTGACGTTGATGCCTACGTCAACACTCTGTGGAAAAAATGCCAAAGCTTTACCCAGTTTAGAAAATGGTTTTCTTGTACAAGTGAGTGAGGATATGTTTAGGATTGGATTGGTTGTGAAATACATTTTTAAGACACAGTTATGTAGGTCTTTGAATTATTATAATATTACATAATTATACTTTTTGTTTTTTTGTTAGTTGCATTTTTGTGACAGTGATAATATGATATTTTTAATATGTGTATGTATGTGCATAACATAAAAACTGATTAATTTTTTTTATTTAATGTGTGTGTCATATATACCTCTATACATTTTCAGATGTATGAAAACATGTAAGGACATGTTATTCATCCCCTAATGGTCCCACCAGAGGGGACTAACCAGTCCAAAGAGGGGACTGCAAGTTTTGTCTCTGTCCTTCTGTCTGTCCGTCCGTCCATCCGTCCGTATGTCTGTCTGTCCATTTTCTTTTCACATTACCTGTCCTCAAACAAGTGCACCTCCCTCCCACGCAAGTGGTCTGGTCCGAACATCCCAACAGCCAATGGGATGGCCTAAATTCTTCTACTGCATACTGCTCTCTAGTTCCAGTCACATGACTGTAACTTCCTTCTTTTTCTTTTCGCTAAAGGGTCTGGACGTCTTTTCTTTGGCTCTGTTTCAGAGTCACCTTTTTTTTTATCTTCTTTGGTTTTGTATTCATGTATTTTGGTGGAATCTTTTCCTCCATTGTATTCGTTGTATTTATTACTTCGTTTCGCGTATTTCACTTGGTTTTCCAAGTGTTTATTTTGCTTGAAATGTTTGTTTTATGTTGTCGGTTAGCATCGTGTCGGCAGCCATTTGCAAAATGGAAAAAAGAAAGAAATGTTTTATTTAACGACGCACTCAACACATTTTATTTATGGTTTTATGGCCTCAGACATATGGTTAGGGACCACACAGATTTTGAGAGGAAACCCGCTGTCGCCACTACATGGGCTACTCTTTCCGATTAGCAGCAAGGGATCTTTTATTTGTGCTTCCCACAGGCAGGATAGCACAAACCATGGCCTTTGTTGAACCAGTTAAGGATCACTGGTCGGTGCAAGTGATTTACACCTACCCATTGAGCCTTGCGAAGCACTCACTCAGGGTTTGGAGTCTGTATCTGGATTAAAAATCCCATGCCTCGACTGGGATCCGAACCCAGTACCTACCCAGCCTGTAGACCGATGACCTAACCACGACGCCACCGAGGCCGGTTTGCAAAATGGCGTCTTTTGTTGACCGGCTTTGTGCTTTTTCATGGTTGTTTTTTCTTTCTATCTCACAGATAGAAATTATTATCATGTCTGATGTTAGTGTTCAACATCTTGTGCGTGCGTGTTTACGCTGTAAGAAGTTTACCACCGGTGACGACCCACACGACTTATGTCCGGGGTGTCGTGTTCCGTGTGCTACTGACTCGAGATGCGAACTTTGTTCGGGCCTATCAGAAGATGAATTCTCTGCGTACCTGACGGTGGTGTCAGCGAGGGCTAAGAAGGTGGACTTTTCTCCTTCCATCGCAGAATCAGTGGCGGACATTTTACATTCCATCTTGCAGTCCATGCTTCAAGAGACTATGGCGTCGATGGCGGCTACTTCCAAACCAGCGGATTCGGGGTCAGGGCTGGTTCCAGTCCCCTCTTCGGGCAATTTGGTTCCTTCGGTTCCACCTGCTGAGAATTCGGATGACAAGCGTCCTGCGGCCTCTACTCAGCCCTCTAAGAAGCCTGCTCATTCCGGTAGACGTTCTACGGAATCCACGGTTTGCCGATCTTCGGTACCGTCATGGGACAAGGACAGAGCTTCACCGGCACATCAGAGTCGGAACCGTAGCTGTTCTCTGCGGCCTTCACGGCTTCCTACAGGTTCCATGGACCGTCATCACAGATCTTCAGTTGACGTGGCTTCCAAGGCCTCTGACGGTTCTAGACGGGACTGTCCACGGTCCGGATTACCTACGGCGTCCGTTACAGCGGACCGGCTTGCCTGTGCTCAAGTTATGTGACACTTCGCAGATGAGGCCCGACACCGATGTATACTTTGGTTGTTCCTTGGCGGCCGGTACTTTGCAAGTCGGTGCTACCGACGATGTTGCAGATGACGTTTGCTTTCATGGCTGCCGCCACGGTTCTTGTGGTTTCAAGGAGGGTCCAGTGATGGTTCCAGCGACACCTTTTTTTGTGTGTGTGGCCCTATCTAGACTTCGCCTGTCTTGATTTTTCCGTATGCGGGTCATCCTGCGGCTTTGCTTTTGCCGTTTACGTCGCTTGCGGCTACTGTGGAAAGGATATCATCAGTTTTCCTGGGTTAGCGTTCGTCATACTCTTCTCATCACCAGTCGTCCTCCTTTCATCGGAGCCGTGCACGCAGTCGGTCTCTACGGCCTGTCACGGGTCCCACGGACCGTCGTCACCGATCTTCGGCTGATGTTAGCTTCCAGGCTTCTGATGGATCCTGACTGGACTTTTCATAGTCTCTGTCTCCAGCGACTGCTATTCCTTCCGATGGCCTTGCTTGTGCTCGCATTATGAAGAATTTCTACATGATGTTCCAGCCCCATCTGTGGTTGAAGATACGGTGTTTGCAGCTCATCTGTTGATGCGTGCTTGCCTTGCTGCTGTTGTGTGTTACCATAATTTTTGCATTCTCTGGTACCTTCGACGAAATGTCCCACTCCGATGTTTGCTACAGTCAATTGTCAGTTCGCCGCTCTTACTGTTGGGCCACACAGTCAGTTGTGCTACGTCATCGATTCGCAGTTACATGCGTTCCAGGCAGGTGCTGAAGACTGAATGCGTCGGTCCGTCTATTGATCGATGAAGTTACCACAATATTCAGCAGGTCAATCGCTACATCCGGTGGTGTTGCCAGTTAGTCGCTACTTCCGCTGGCGCCAGACCTCGTCTGTCTTGCCCAACCACATCCACTACCTCTGCCAGACTGGGATCATCTGTTGTTGCATCCCATGTCAAGACTACACTATCCACATCCTCAGTTGTTCAAACTGCATGCGTGGACATTATCACCAAGAGTTTGAGGAAGTAAGGCTTTTCTTCCCAATCCACAGCAGCCATTTTGAAAGCTCAAAGACCATCCACTACTGCGGCTTACAATGTCCGATGGCTTTGTTTTCATCGATGGTGTGTCCAGCAGAAAATCAAACCACAGACTATTCAAGTTCCTCGTCTAGCTGACTTTTTTTGCTGTATTTACAGACGTTTTCTTGAAGTTGAAGGGGCCAACCATTGTTGGCTACGTTTCGGTCATCGCTACTGTTCGTGATGTTGCTACTGGAACGAAGTATCGAGCATCCCTGAGATACATAAGATGATCAAGGGGTTTTGACTTGAAGATCAAATTCATCATTTTTGACCACCGAAATGGGACTTGAATCTTGTGTTACGAACGTTGTCGACCACACCTTATGAACTGATTGAATCGTCTTGACAAGATTTGGCTCGGACGACAGTGTTTTTACTTGGATTTGCCACGGCTGCTTGTGTCTCTGAAATCCATGCACTTGATGTGGACCGAGACCATCATGCGGTTACCTTGGGGTTCCTCATGAACTTTGTGGCAAAGAATCAGCTACCCGACCAAGCGCCTCGCTTGTGTGTCGTTCAAGCCCTCTCCTCCATTGTCGGTTCAGCGGATGTTGAGGACTTGGCTTTGTGTCCTGTCAGAGCTCTACTCCACTACATCAAGAGGACTAGATCTTTTCGCCAACACTGCAAAAGACTTTTCCTCTTTTGTAACTAGAGTTGTTTGACGAATATTACGAAGAACATGGTGTCCATCTGGATTCGGTCTTCAATCCTGAGTGCCTATCAGAAAGAGGTTTTGCCTGCTCCATCTGCTACTAACCCGCATGAACTACGTGCCTTGGCTGCCACGGTGTCCCTGCACTGCAACACACCCATTCAGCACCTTCTCACTGGTTGCTTGTGGGTTACGAACTCCATATTTGCTACCTTTTATCTGAGGGATGTCTCCACAGAAGACGTTGAGGGGTTGCATCATTTGGGTCCTGTTGTTGCTGCATCGACTCTGGTGACTACAAGCCGTCCTCGTCGTCATTGATGTCTGTCGGATTCTGGGCTGCATCCAGAGATGTTCATTGAATCGACAGGACTGCTTAGACTTTAGTTCTTTTGCACGGTTCACGCACTGGTGCCGGAACTTTTGTCTCGATAACATTTACCCTGCATTGCATGTGGTTATCTGTTGTCATTATTGAACTAACAATTCTTTGGTGGACTAGACAGAAAACACTCGGGGGGGGCTTGTTCAGTTCAATGTTCTGATGGATGCACCTCATTAAGTTGTCGCTTGTTATTACTAACACTTCAATACGTGAGGGGTTACCTAACACCTGCATCCCTGGTGGCTACGTCTTCCCACCCTGTTGGAACAAGCATAAGATGTGGCTTTCCGCCTCCTTGTCCATGTGTTCTAGGAGCCGTACCTGCCACTGCTGACGGATGCCACCATTCTGGTTGTTACTAACATCACCTGCATTGGTCTGTGACGGGCATCCCCAGGAGGAGGGCTTACCATGGTTGGCCTAATTCTTCCACTAGTCAGCCTCTATCCGATCTTGGGGAGTTATCAGATGATCTATGGATCGTGGAACCCACCACTATCTGTTGAATGCTGCACTTGTTTGAAGACAGGTAATGTGAAAAGAAATGGAGAAAACTTTGTGTTTTTTCTTTTATGGATACATTACCTGTCCTCAAGAATTTCATCCCGCCCGAGCCTCCCCGCTTCCTGTTCTCCATGCGATGTGCTCAGGGAAAAAGAAGGAAGTTACAGTCATGTGACCGGAACTAGAGAGCAGTATGCAGTAGAAGAATTTAGGCCATCCCATTGGCTGTTGGGATGTTCGGACCAGACCACTTATGTGTGTGTGTGGGGGGGGGGGGGGGGGAGGTGCACTTGTTTGAGGACAGGTAATGTATCCATAAAAGAGAAAACACTCCAAGTTTTCTTCATTTTTTGTCTGTCCAACATATAATTTTCTTTGACTGTTTTTTAAATCAAAATACATCAAGATATGGAGCTCAAATTTGATACATAGTTTTATCATGTGAAGTTACAGATCAAGTTTGACTTTTATTGGGATTTACCTATGTTTTCCAGAGTTGTTGCCAAATTAAGTTTTTTTTAGTTTTCCTACAAAATTATGGCCCTTGAACTTAGAAAAATTGTTCTCCATAGTAGGGAACATGTATTGCTTTAGCAGTACTTTCAAAATGCTTGTTGACTTTCAGATTTTCTCAGATGTAGCAGGTTTCCATCCCTAAGACTATGTTAAAATTAACAAAATCAATGTGCTCTAAAAAAAACTTTAACTTTTTCAGATTTTCCGCTACACTCGTCAGAGGATTCCCACTTTAAATGAATACTGTGTTGTCTGTGATGAACCTCAGATTTTTCAAAATGGCGCCATGTTGCAGGTGAGTCACTAGTGGTGACGTTACAGGTAACATAAAATCAGGCAGTTTCTAAAATCCTTCCAAAATCATGGTTTTTCACTTGTAATGTGAATGCAAATCTACCCCTATCCCCTTCAGGTTTACGTGATTCCTAAATTTATATGTGTTCTCTAGACAAAAGAAAGACATTACAAAATGTATTTGCATTTTTTCACTGCAGAGCAACAAAACTTTCTTAAATCAAGTAGACGGGATGTAGCCCAGTGGTAAAACGCTCGCCTGATATGCAATCTGTTTGGGATCGATCCAAGTCATCGGGCTATTTCTCGTTCCAGCTAGTGTACAACGACTGGTATATCATGGGCTGTGGAATGTGCTATCCTGTCTGTGGGATGGTGCATGTAAAATATCCCTTGTTACTAACTGAAAAATGTAGCAGGTTTCCTCTAAAAGACTATTATTCGGAATTAAAAATATTTCACATCCAATCTCCCACAGACCTGTCAACCTTTAGTCAAGTGAAAGCAGGTGTGTGTTGAAAAAGCAGGACATTTTGTCAAAAAGCAGGAGATTTTTTAAATGCACTTGATTTAACCAAATAAGTTTTTAAAAATTATTACAATAAGTTATATGAACACTACATAATGTCATATATACTTGTCAACCTTAGATCTTGGCATTAAAAAAAATAAAAAAATAAAAAAATAAAAATATAATTATATATACTCTAAAAATGAGTAGGGGAACCTGAAGTATTAATGTTAATATCAACTATTAGACCGAACATATGTTTTGACCACAGACATCCTAGTAAAGAACGTTCAGGTCTGTTTATGAACACACCAAAACACATTCCATAGTTTGCATGTGCATCATGCAGTTGCCCCGTACAGGTGCATGGGGTGTCATTCACGATTTTGACAATTTCCAGGAAGGTCGATTAATCACTGTGGAACATTATTTCTGTCAATCTTTTTCATTCTGTTGATCATACAGTTGTTATTGTTTTGTTTTTAGTAATTTTTATTGTTTGAATTTGCGATTGACTGATAAAAAACCCATCAACTTTCAAATTTCACTTCTGACCCCAATCGTCCTTCAAGATCTTTGGTGGTCATAAAACCTACTGTAATACTGAACTACCGGTCGTAATGTTTGCCCAATTAATTCACTATTATCATATAACCATTCCCCACAGCTAATATACCTTACAATTTTGGCAATTGTAAATTCTTATTAGACTACCTCTACTTTTTTTAAGAGTATATATATTATTATTTTGTTTTTAAAGTTTAAATATTATTAGGCTTTAATACATATTTTAAAAAATAACACTTTTATCCATTTACATTTACGGTATTACACTTACATGTTATGTTATATCAGTATTTGTGGTTTGTGTACCCAAGTACCTAAGACAAATTTATATAAATCTTATAAATTAATATTGAGTTTTTACTATAATGAGGAACCATGGCGTAGTACTTACATTGTGTATTTAAAATCATTATAACGATGCAATAAACACTGAATTTCCACTAATCATAAGTAAAACCTCATTACTGACATCTTGTGAAATATACCAGAATTATACCCACTTACCTTGAGTAACTTTATGTCAAACACAACATTTATTAATTGTACAAAAATAATCCCTTGAAGTGTACTCTTGTTACTTACTTACTTAGTAACTTGTTTAACATGTCCATATACCACTAGGGTTTCAAACACGCCTATCCCGAGTCCGGCCTCCAATAGGATCGGGGGTCTGATTCGGGAGAGGAATAACCTAACAAATAGGGGAAATTTTGAATATTAACGCGAAAAGTATAAAAAGGGGAAAATTGGGGTTAAAAAGTTTTGGCTAAAAGTTAAAGAAAAATATCAACATACCTAACCTATATAAATTATTAATATAATATATTTTCAACGCAAATTTAGATGGGCTGGTCTAATATTAATAATAATTCT
>NC_054711.1:23831864-23912567 GCF_016097555.1 Gigantopelta aegis
TATCGGCGTATCGCCAGTTACATTATAGGGCAATGAGACATATAGGGGAAACTGTCGTATGTGTGGAATGCAGTACATGTACAGTGGCGTGATTTGGCACACAGGTTTCAGCGATGGATTTAAGATGGCATAATGTTATTTTACTTTATTCCTTATTAATCTCATTATTATCTAGTGTAAGTGTCGGGTACTCGGGTCTGGGTCGAGTTTGACCCTCGAGTACTCGAGTCCCAACATTTTGGACTCATGGAGGCCCTAAGTGACATACAGGCTTTTTAATCTCCCATCAAGTCCAGAAAGCTGTTTCAAACAGTCACAGTGTAAAATCATACAACCCCCCAAAAACAACAACAACAACAAAAAACCAAATGTCAGGTTTCCAGATTTCATGATACAGATCTTTCTGTTCACCTTAGCCTGACCTGAAACAAATTGCAATTTCCTCTTACATGTATCTTGGTAGACTGGTCCGAACATTCCGGCAGCCAATAGGATGGCTTAAAATCTTCCTATGATTACGTGTCAGCAAAATCATGGAATCAAATTAAAGTCTGTTGCCCTGCTATGCTATAGTTATAGGGTTGAACCACCTTGGCAATAGCGGATCTTTTAACTATTGTTTATTAAATAAATTGTAATTATTAAAAAACAGTCATAAATTTATTATGAAAATCATGAAGCATAGCATCACAATTTTATACAATGTTTTACTCTTATACTTTAATAAATTCCCTAGAAGTGAAAAACAGTTCTTATACAGTTGAATCCACTTTATTGCATGTCGGTTTATAGCATAAATCAGTTATTTGCATATAATTTGTATTTGTATATAACACTTACTATAGATTTGTTTTTCTCTGCAGGATAATTAGCAGTAACCGGTCACATATTGTCAAGTTACCAGCAGATCGGGTAAGACTATAGTCATGGGTTCGCAATATACCCAATAAGTCATATGGTAACAAGCCATAAAGTAAAGGTACCAACCACATCCAGAGGCAGATCTAGGAGGACTCGGGGGCCTGGGGCCCCCTAAAGTTTGCGATAATTAAAAATTAATTTTCATTTTTTTATGATCCCCCTCCAAACCTCCCCCAAAGTTCCCTTGGCATTCCACCTCATGTCACTGCCCGCCCCCCGCCCCCCGCAAATGGATTTTCTGGATCCGCCACTGACATCACTATTCCCTGTGTTGCTATTCTGTGTAGCAGCTAAATCCACATCAGTACATCAGGTGTAGAATTCATGTACTACGCTCGGTGGATGTAGCCTGGATGTAGATCTGGGATTGATCCCCATCTGTGAGCCCATTGGGCTATTTCTCAATCCGGCCAGTGTATCACAACTGGTATTTCAAAAGCTGTGGTATGTGCTATCCTTTCTGGGGGATGATGCATATAAAAATCCCTTACTACTAATGAAAAAATGTAGCAGGTTTCCTATCTAAGACCAAATGTTTGACATCCAATAGCCGATGATTAATAAACCAATGTGCTCTAGTGGTGTTGTTAAACAGAAACAAACTAAGAACAAACAAACCCTTGCTTTTGCGCAGGCAATACAAAAATCCTGACACTTGTTTAGTAAAAGCAGTACGTCGCACAAGCTCATGTAATAATCTCTATAATATGCATGTTATGCATATGTTTATATTATGTATGTTTATATTATTTCAGCAAATCAAGTGCATGAAAACGCCTCACCAGTTTCTTCTTCTGAGCAGTCCACCAGCAAAAGAGGCCAAATTCCGTGAAGAAAAGGAGATACACGGCAGCACATATGCTTTCCAGTGAGTAGGGTAGCCATTTTTAAAGATGGCTGTCATATCAGGTCAGGTCAGAGGTTTTAATGTGCATATTCAGAGCAAGCTGTTGTAGCACACGCCTGTCATGGACACAGGTGTTGACTTATGCTGGCTCCATCGTCCAGGACAGGAAAGGGGTTAGGGGGATATAGAGGGGGTCACCTACACTTGGCAAGTGCAAGAGAGCACAATCAGCCCGACATGGGTCAGTAGTGGGCAGTGTTTTGTGGTGCTATTGCAACTTGAAAATCTCTCGTAGGATTAAGTCCAAAATAAAATAGGTTGTCTAATTTCATGAGGTAATTTTGACACTTAATAACAGTTCATCTAAATTTAATTAAAGCTATTTGATTGATTTGACTTAGTTTTCCAAACTTAGTTCTTGCTGGAACCTTGGCCAGTAATAGAATTTTTTTTGTAAATTTACTTGTCCACTAGACAAGTATACCACAAAATCTACTTGTCCGCCAATATTTCCACTTGTCCATCTATGTAGGGCAGGAGGTGGATGCAGAAGGAAAAGTTAAAGCCCTTTTCTTTTTAAACCAGTTCGGTTGTTACTCTTCACTTCAGATTGCATGTAATTTCGTGACTCAGGTGACTGCCAAACATTGTAGAATGTTTTACAGTCGAGATAGTTTCAGCGTGAAAAAAAAGTAATAAAAAATTCATGTTTTTCTTTAGGATCAGTGAAAAACAGTTATATTGTTCTCGAGCACATTCCCTTCAGAACACATGACTGGTTTTTAACTAGCTTTCAGCTGAAGACCTACATGTAGAAATAATTGTTTGGTCATAAATGAAAATGTTTTAATCAAATTTAAAATAATGTTATCAGTGAAAAATGTACAGTTACATATACTAGTTGTCGAGCACATTCCCTGATATCAGAAAACCCATGTGATAATTTACTTCACTGGTTTTGCAACTTAGGTAACTTTGGGTCAGCTTACAAGCCAACAAGACCTAGAAAACGTAAAGATTGTTTGTGTCGTCAAACTAATCTGAAATGACGTCATATGTGCGGCGACTGTAACCAAAATGTTAATTAAATGTTATAGAAGTGTTATAGGATAAATAGAATGCTCTCCTTTATTAATCATGTACTGTTACATATACTAGTATGTACAAGTTTATGTGATGCAGTGAATCTCCTCTAAACAGTAGCCTAAACCCATAGGCCAAATTGGGACAATCCAGTTTACAGGGGTTTGGATTGATGTAAAAGTCTTTGTTGCATTTTGTTCACTATTAAATATGCAAATAGTAATCAAACTGTCAAATAACTACAATCAAATGTGGATAAAATGATACAATTTACAAGCACATTGCTTGGGAGGTGAGGTGCGTTTTCATCATCAAACAAGTTGACATTTTGTCGGACTTTGACACGTTGCAATTTCATTTGAAAATAATTCCAATTTCATTTGAAAAATAATTCCATTTTACAATTACTGTTTTGTAATTGGTTAAAATGCTATCACGTGATCTAAAAAAACCAATGTTCATTCTTCCATGAACATGAAAAACAGAATGTTATTACCAGAACTACTTTTTATCAATTACGTCAACAATGGGAATTTCCTTATTTGTGTATTAATACAGTTGTAAATCATTGTGGAATATAGTTCGATTGGGGGTTTTTAATATAGTTTTGTATAATGGCAATATTAATGCATTTGGAATTATAAGAATCAAACAGTATATTTTTTACGTTCATGTGATGATAAACACCAAAACCGTTTTACACACTTATGTATGAACAGCTTCACGCTAACGTCACGCCATTCATACAGTGTGTAAAATGGTGTTGGTGTTTATCATCACATGAACGTTAAAAATATAATGTTCAATTCTTAAATGAAATACAGTTGATATCTTTCCACGAATCCAAGCCGAAGAATTAACAACTAAAAAATAAAATGCATGATTGTTCTGTCATTGTAAAAAGGCCTACGAGATGTAAACGAATTGCAGTCATGTTCACAACTCAAATAACTTTATAATAACAAAGCCAGTAGCAAACATACTGACTAATGTGTACTTTACTTACTTCAAAATAAAAGTTTCCATTTAACTTTGGTTACTTAATTAATTGACATTTGTCAAAAACATTACACTGACTGAAGTGAAGGTACCGTAGTGACAACTATTGAACTAACTCAGAGTCTCGTCCAAAGTAATATTCTGCCATAAATGACAACTGCTAACTGTGGGTCCGTGCTGTTTCAGAGGTACAATTTACATTAAATAAACAAATGGAACTAGATGATTCATCCCAGTTTTGAAGGGTAGGCCCTAAACATTCATGTTAAATGATGTTTTGGTCGGTGAGCCATTCACAACGCATAGGGTTTCTTCAGGTGTATTAATAGACATGGGAAAATCTTTTTCCAGGGAAAACGTGAAGGAGTTCTAGTAACAGTTCAAGACTTTAAATATGCATTTTAAAACGTACTGCATCACACTGCTTTAGAAATATTTACTCTTAATTTTAAGTTTGTGATTACCAAAGTTTGGCAAATGATACATTTGTACCGGGCAACGTCCATGACTAGACACTCATTTAGGCTCGTAGGAACAATATCTGGAGTGGTGGGTGGACACAACCTCTGTCGTGAGGAGACAAGCCATATTTTTAATTTTATTGATATAGAACAGGCCTTTTATTTTAAGACTTGTTCTAATAACAAATCAACAAGAAACAGGTTTGTTGATCGTAATTTTGTTTTGTCATACAAAATTATTTTTAAGTAACATATTTCATAAAATTCACTGCAGAGATATATGTAAATATAATGTACACCTAAATAATAAAATAATAATTGTTAACTAATGTATTTTTATTCTTAGATTAACCTGTCTAACAGGTTTTCGTTTTATCACATTACCGATGATGTAATCAATAATGCACAAAAATCAAAGAAAAACTGACTTTCACATTTGTGATAAACAGGCAACTACTTCGTTCTAAACTTAAACAACAAAACAATAAAAGATTTTTTCCTTTTTTAAATACAAATGGTATCGATTATAATGTGTCTATCAAATATTTATGTCAGCCGAGACGTTCCAAGTGGGGAATCGGAACTCGATTGCAACTCCAAGGTATTCCGATTTATTCACGAGCTGAGACTATTATGTTATCAAGACCATGTTTATTTAACTCAAACCACAATATTGGTATAACATTTTGCAATGTGACACTGCTGATTTTTTTTTTTAAGTACAACAATTGCTAAAAATTAGATACTGCTTTGTAAAAAACATTTTTACTTGTCCAACGGATATTATCACTAAGGTACATTATGCTTGTCTGAGTAAATTTCCACTTGTCTGGACAAACGGACAAGTGCTTGTTTCGAATGTTGTTGACTGTCATATTAGGTCAGGTCAGGTCAGGTCAAAGAGTTTAACGTGCACATTCAGAGCAAGCTGTTGTAGCACACGCCTGTCCTGGGCGCAGGTGTCGGCCTCGGCCAGTTCCTCCATCCAGGACAGGTCTGTCATATTAGGTCAGGTCAGGTCATAGGCTTTACATGCACATTTAGAGCAAGCTGTTGTAGCATACGCCTATCCTGGGCGCAGGTGTCGGCCTCAGCCAGTTCCTCCGTCCAGGACAGGTCTGTCATATTAGGTCAGGTCAGGTCATAGGCTTTACATGCACATTTAGAGCAAGCTGTTGTAGCGCACGTCTGTCTTGGGCACTAGAACTGGCCTTGGCCGGCTCCTCCGTCCAGGACAGGAAAGGTGGGGGGTGGGGGGGGGGGGGGAGGGACCACCTGAGTACCAGCAGCCCGACCGTGGTCGGTAGCAGGCGGAGGGCTGTCATATTATTTTAATAGATAAAATATAGGCTAAATGCAATCCTTAAGAAAATGGCTGTTACATATTAAATATGCGCCTACTTTATTTATTCTGTTAATTTCGTTTTATTCTTTATTAACAAAAAAACATTTCTATTTTAAAGACTTTTGTATCAAAATTAATTAGACTATTAAATGTAGTTTGTTTCTTTTTAACAGTGGATCAAAAGTAGAAAACTGGCACTCCATCATTCGACAGGGATTAGTGGTGGCGTCTGACACAGAAAAGCAGGTCAGACTGAGTGGTTAAATTCATTGATTGATTGATTCATTTCAACTTATGCTTATATCAAATTAATATTCAAGCACACACCTCAGCTATCTGAGCTGTCTGTCCAGGAAAGTGGGTTAGTTGTTAGTGGTTAGTGAGGGAGAAGAAGGTGCAGTGGTCTTACACCTACCCATTGAGTCGTTAAAACTTGCTCTGGCTGGGAGCCGGTTCTGGGTTGTGAACCCAGTACCTACCAGCCTTATTGAAAATTTATATGTTGGCATCACATTTGGATGGTATAGAATGGTCAAGAATTTTTTTTATTTGGAAGTTGTTGGCCAAATTAAAGTTTATTTTGTTTAACAACACAACTAGTTCACATTGATTTATTTATTGGATGTCAAACATTTGGTAATTTTGACATGTAGTCTTAGAGAGGAAACCCACTACATTTTTCCATTAGCACCAGGTGATCTTTTATATGCACCATCCCACAGACAGGATAGCATGGCCTTTGATATGTCATGGTGCACTGGCTGGAACAAGAAATAACCCAATGGGTCCACTGATGGGGATCGATCCTAGATCGACCGCACATTAGGTGAGCGCTTTACCACTGGGCTATATCCCGCCCCAGCTTCAAATTGGCAAATTTGATCAGAAAATATGTACAGTTAGCAAAATTCAAGCCTAATTGGTTAGCTCAACAACGAACATGGCAGGGCATCTACAAATGTGCAGTCCCCCTGTACTTCTGTGCTCCCACCTGGCATCCTCATCCTCTGCCACTAATATAGCTGGTCTGATCCACTGATGGGAGATGGCAGGTGTGTGGCACAGATAGCCACAAGAGACAAGCACCTGTCGTGGTTGGAGAGACTAGGACTGGGATGTGGAAGTATACAGCGAAAGAAGTCATAAGATAGGAGGAGAGTCGTATATCGGGAAGAAATGAGAGAAATGAAAAGGGGCAGTGGGATAGAAAAAGAAGAAGTATATTTGTGAAATTCAACATTAATGTGCATATGGCAAATGATCGCTTAAAGCATCTTTCTAATGTTTGTGCTGATGTTTGTAGCAGTCATTATTCATTTTACTTTGAAATGTATATTTTTTCTTTTGTATGAAATTATTGGAAGGTAAAATCTGGTTTAGGCTACCACAAATATTAGGAGGGCAACAAACACATTGTTTATACATACAGACACTGATATAATAAACAAGAAACTATATTTAATATGTAATTTTAGTCATCAAAAAGGACCTGTTAATCATAACCATGTTACAATGGCAGCAGACTCAGAACATTCCCTTCAAATCTTTCAATTTAATTGGATAATTATATGCTTTATCAGGGCTCGAACTTAAGAATTTGTCTCCCACGGCAATTTTTAAAAGAATTGCCATTGGTGAAACAGTCCACTGACAGTAATTTTGAGCCTGCCTATGGCAATTTTTTTTAAATTGACATTTGCAGCAAATAAACCTGAATGAAAGGCTATCTTGTTGTATGTAGACATCTTTTAAATGTGCAAATGTTAAATATTGGCAGATAATGTACACCAGGTGTATACATTCCACCATTGTTGAGGAGCTTTATCAACGGCACGAAAGTGCCATCGGTGATGTTCTCTACCTACGGCAATTTATATCTCAACGACGGCAATTCCCATCGATGCCGCCGTTAAGTTCGAGCCCTGCATTATGTTAATTATCTCAGCCGTTGTTGTCATTACAGTCAGTCAAGTTTTTTAAACATCTGTCATGGACAGGTAGCTATTAAGTAATATTTTTTCGATCCCTGAAAATTGTACATTGTTTGACTGGAAATGTTTGGATTACAGGTTAATGGAGCAATTTATGGAAAAGGAATTTATTTGAGTCCATCCGTGAGTGTTTCGTCAAAATATTCAGGAATCGGCTACAGTGTATACAATCCAGACATGTGCAAGGTATTAAATCAAGTCTATCCTTAATAGCGGTTCCCACCAAAAATATTTGTTAATTTTTGCTTTGAAACATAACATTTATACCTTCAGCGACATGTATATAAGAATTGTTTCTCATTTTTTAGGAATTTATCGATGTATAAAAGTCACAAATGGTATAAAATCGCGTAGCGTAGCGAACCGATTTTATACTACATTTGTGACTTTTATACATCGATAAATTCCTAAAAAATGAGAAACAATTCTTATAATTACAAACAGTACAAGAAGTGTACCTTAAAACACTCAAAAATAATTTCTTTCGTTCTTGCCGTCAACCATGTTCTGTAAATAAGCGTAGGAATACATGTATACATACTATTGGAAATTGTCCGCTAAAAATTAAAATAAGTATTGAATCAACAAAAACAGTGTATATATCTTTATTATAACTTCTTTTTAAAAAATGAAACAATTTCATGTGCAGATTTGTCTTGTGTTTTTCTATCGCAAAGTGACCTTGATATTAACTTTTGTTTACGTGTAGTGACTGTTGGTGTTGTGCGGTTATTTCGATCTTGGTCTTCCGTGATGACGTATTTTTATGAGGTTTATGGAAGGATAACGCTTGGTTTTTTAGTGACGTCAGCCAATCAGAATACAGTAAATCGTATAAATTCGGAAAGTTTGTAATTGTATGCATATAAAAATTACATCCAAATAATTTTATTTACAGTTATACAAATTAAATTATTTTAGGGGGAAATCTTTAGAGTATGTAGCACGCATTAAAGGAAGGGACAATTAAGGCATTTGGCCTGGTATGCATATTCAACAATATATAACGCACATTATTGTTTAATATCGACAAGTATAATCATATACATGTAATTAATTAATAAAACGCTTAAATGTGACGGCTATCATATATAACGGGCGCAGCCATTTTGTACCATCCCAGTGAATACTCCCTCTGGCGAGCTAGTGGTTACGTAATACCTAACGTGTCACATCAGGAATTAGTCTTCGAACTGAAGAAATAAAACATACCTGATTTTTTGCAGATGCATCACAATGTTCTGTAATAATATCCATCCCAGTAAGCTGGCAACATAATACAGTTATTTCAACACTTTGACAATGGTGGCTTATTTTGTATTGAAAAATAATATATACTTAAGTTTTGTACATACATTAACCCACGTACTGAAATAATAATCGGAGTGTGTTCTTGGTTAATTGGTCTTTTCTTTCCGTGGCCTGTACCTGTGGTTCCTGATTGGCAGGTGTATATTTAGACGGTCCCCAGACACTGTGTCTAGACACACTAAAAGGACGTGCCTCTTTTATTAAGATCACAAGGTATTGTCTGATAGCCGTGTGGACGCCCCTCAAATCGTAATGGACATTATCACTTTATTACTGTAAGTAATTCTGTAAAACCCTTGATTAAGTAGACTTTCCCATCTAAAATCACAAAACTGACCAATTACGTAGTCCTAAAGGAAAGAAAATTATCATTTGGGTATCGTGAGAGGTCGTTTTTGCTTGAACATTCTCTACCAATAGGCCTAATAATAAGCATTTTTTCTTTGGATTTTTTTTAAAGAGAAAAATACTATAACTCCATCATTTCGTTCTATTGATGCAAATTGAAATATATTTAGTTAAATAGTTTATTATACACATGTACTATCAAGTCATTTATGTTGTTTTACAAGTCAGGTTGATGAAAGCGAAGTGCCTTGTCGTAAATTAGAGAATTTGTTTACACTGTGCTTAAGAGGGGTTGGATGGAGCTGACGTCACTTTGCCCCAAGCTATACCACCGGACGTCACAAAAATTAAACAAAATGGCTGCCCCCAGTTAGAAGGAATAATCATCTTTTTTTTATTAATTCTAAAATTACGCATTTTTCATTTGTTAAAGTGTCAGTATGTGTTGGTGGTTCGGGTATGCACCTTTCCAACACATAAGGCTCAGGGGTTTCCCCAGGGCCGCTAGGCGTAGCGGCTCGACATGTCTTGGTCCGTAAAGTGAGCACGTTGTCGGGGTGGAAGCGCCTTAAATCAATTGCCGCTACGCCTTGATTTGAAGTGCTTTAGAAAAACCATTATCACAAGTATGAGCGTGGCAGTCAGTTACCTCTTACAAACAACTTGTGTGACAGTATTTCAAGCACACCTAATCACTATGGTCAAGGTCAAGGTCAAAGGGTTTTACGTGCACATTCAGAGCAAGCTGTTGTAGCGCACGCCTGTCGTGGGCACAGGTGCCGGCCTCTCTGTCCAAGACAGGAAACATCACTATGGTAGGTAGAAACTTCCTAAATACCTAACAATGGACCAGTCGTTTGCTCACAATTGGTGTTTGGTAATTTTACTATCTCTACTGGGACCGTTAATCCGCCAGGAAGGCACTTGTGCGGAACGGGATTCCGTGCCGAGCAATCAAGCTTCAAAGCCGAACAAAGAAGATGCCAATTGACAGAATCAACTGTACCATTTAACTGAATAAACGATAGGTGAAACACTTTTTAAAAGTACAACTTTAATTTGCCAAACAATCTTTTCTATCCTGACACCCCCTTCCCAAAACACACACACTGAAAACATCGATCTGTGTATGTCTGCCCATTCGACGACAAAGGAAACCGCCTTCTGTTTGATACATACAAGAAAAGTTATATTTTATTTCAACAATACAAAAATGGCTAATAAAACTGGTAAATGGCTAAAATTTTGGCTAATCCATTTTCTATCTTCTGTTGTGAACAAACGGTTACATAATCTATCCGACACCTGAAATATAATAATAATACCAAATATCCAATTAGCGTAATAGCGATCTCGCGACCGGAAACTGTGTCATCTAGAATACAGCATAATAATGTTTGCTTATTTTAATAATCACAGTTATTAATTTTAACGGCAACATGTATGAAAGCAACGTCTGAACGATCTGTAGCTTGTTATTTTAACTTTGTAAAGTCTTTGAACCAAAGTAATAAAAACGACCAACAATGCGTGTCAGTTTCAGTACACATGCTAGTTCAGGACCGAAGACAAGTAGGCTAGGGCCGAGTTCAGTAAGCGAGCATAACAAAAACGTCCGCTAGACTGGTTTATGCGCTTCACGTTAAACCCAACGTCCACGTCGAGAACCAATCACATAATTCGCGAACGTTAGGAAACCGTTCGTTGGCTGCTCTCAGTGTGCATAGGGTCACGCTTGACAGTCAGCCGATATGTTTAACAATTAAACAATACGATTATACGCAAGTAAATCTTCATGTAAATTTAATATTATATCATGACATTTGTTAGATAAAGTATTATAAAAAAATGTAGACTGTAAGGTGACATCTCAAAAGTTAGCTAGATTTTAAAAATACCGTAAATAGTAAATAGTTGTAAAAACGTAAAGTCGGCATTCTTAGGCTACGTATTTTACAAGCTGAAATCAACAACAAGCATTTAACACGACGCGGAAATCAACAACATGGCGCAAATTACGAAATTGTTGGGGTAGGGAATTGATGGGTTACTTTAAAAAAAAGCAGTTCAAACCAACATAAAGATTGCTATTTCAAAGAAATAATGTCATAGGCCTTAGACGTTGGGATGGGTGTTTGCAGAGGGCACTGGCTTTCAACTCTACATATCTCTCACCCCCCACCCCCCCCACTGAAAAATCAAAGTAATATATTAACTGCCCCTAACCCAATTGCTATCTTTGATTTTGATCAGGGACCAGTTTTATTCCAGTTTGTACATAATTAGCTGAAAAAGATGCATTTTCATATTCATATATAAATACTCTATACAGTACTGCACAAAACAATTTTGGCTAAACCATTTTCATTATGTCTAACAAAAATCCCATTTGGCATAAAATAATAATTATAATAATAAAATTAAATAAATCATATAAATTAAATAAAAATAATAAAAAATATAAAATAAATAATATAATAATATTAATTTAAAAATAAAATAAAAAACATGATTTGCTGGATTGACGGCAAACAATTGTTTTCAACCCACTACTCCACTTATTTTGGCTTGATTTGTGTTACATTGATGCTAAAATGTAAGCGCCTTAAAAAAATCCTGGGGAAAGGCCTGCGGCTCTTGTTTGAGTTTACCCTCCCTTTAACTAATACACATTCAACATACCAAATGTACCCAGATTTATTTGCGGTCAACTGACAAAAGAAACAAAGATATATTTAGCCACAAATTATTTGGGAAACCCTTCTTGTTCAGTGCCAGACTTTTTAACATTATTATTCTAGAGTTAATTATGAAAAGATTATGCATGGGATCGATTAATTTGTAGTTATTTTATTACAAATAGATGTACATGCATGTAAATGTGAAAATAACAAAATATTGTAGTAACTGTTTCAACTTTGAAATAGGACCTTTTATTTCACAGTTTTGTGGGATTTGTGTTATGACAAGACCTGTAGCCATAATGTGACTTATGGAACTTTTTACAGTTTTTTCTTATTCGGTGGGCCTATTGGGCTATTTCTAGTTCCAGTCAGTGCACCACAACTGGTATATCAAAGGCCGTGGTATGTTTCTACCCTGTCTGTGGGATGGTGCATATAAAAGATCCCTTGCTGCTAATCGAAAAGAGTAGCCCATGAAGTGGCGGCAGCGGGTTTCCTTCTTCAATATCTGTGTGGTTCTTAACCATATGTCTGATGCCATATAACTGTAAATAAGATGTGTTGATTGCGTCGTTAAATAAAACATTTCTTTTTAATGACATCCCATCTGACGTAATAACATCAGTATCTGAGATTTATTGAAGGATAATATTAAGTTTTTAAAGCGACGTCGTCTATTTAGAATAAAGTAAATCGGATTTGTAACTATTAATATATGATCTTGTTTCTCTGTTTCAGTCAACCTCTAGGTTCTTGACAAGTGATAGCATCACCTGCATAGCTCTTTGTGAAGGTGAGTGCTTCAGGAATCACAAGTCTAACTGCAGACCATCAGTTTTCTAGTTAGTGTAAAATATGCTGAGAGAAATAAATTTTAAAACCCCACTTATTGTATTGTAGACCACATTTTAGTCACTGTTAAGTAGCCTGTCCACTTGTGCGTATGCAGTGCATACACATTTTGTGTGTGTGTGTGTGTCCATTTATACATTAATTTAACAGTATGGTTTTGAATCCACTTGTGTGTTTTCGTAAACATTTCCATATATAATGGCGTAGCCAGCATGATGCAGATGAGGCGCTTGCCTCGTCTGGAGTTCCCCCAGATTTATTTTATTTTTCCCATGACACTGATATAATTTATTTTATAGGTCTGGGTTTGCCTTGGCATTTTTTCCTTTCTGGCTACGCCCCAGATATACATTTCAGTACCTACATGTACATGATCTGGTCAGCAAAAACCTATCTGTAGCCTGTATGCCAGACCACACTCCACACTGGATTTATAAATGGACACAGTCTTATGTTATTTCATTGTTTGGGATTTTAGCCATATCTGCGTCTGTGTCTGCATATGCACAAGTGGACCAGTGGCAGATCCAAAACATCCATTTAGGGGGGTCCCAATGCCATGTGGTGAAATGCCAAGGGAACTTTGGGCAAGGTTTAGAGGGGGATGGAAATTAATATGTAATAAAATTATAACTCGCAAAATTTAGTGGTGGCTGGGCCCAGGGCACTCCCCCCCCCCCCCCCCCCCCCCCCCGATCAACCTCTGTGAACGCGCTACCCTAGGGTCTAATTAGTCTGGTTAACACTGCTGATTTTATATATTGATAATCAGACCTCACAGATGGATTATTAATCAATTATAGTATAGTTTAGTATAGTTTTGACTATTGCCATGTTTTTACCACCGACTTACCCATTACTGTGAGTAAACAGTACTTGATGGAAATGCAAGATAGATACAGTGATTACATTCCTGTTTATTAACAGATGTCTGATAGACAAAATACTTTGTATATTCTTGTGTAAGGTTTCTCTTGGTTGTTTTGCAGTAATAACATCTCCAGATCTGAAAAAGCATGGTGACATTTGGGTGTGTCCAAAAGACTGTCATGTCTGCACAAGATTCTTCTTTGTGTGAGTAAAACAAGGATTGAATGGCACTTTCTTTCTTGGGGGAAGAAAGAAAATGTTTTATTTAACGACACACTCAACACATTTTTTATGGTTATATGGTGTCAGACATATGCTTAAGGACCACACAGATATTGAGAGAGGAATACCCGTTGTCGCCACTTCATGGGCTACTCTTTTCGATTAGTAGCAAGGGATCTTTTATATGCACCATCCCATAGACAGGATAGCACAAACCACGGCCTTTGATGTACAAGTCGTGGTGCACTGGCTGGAGCGAGAAATAACCCAATGGGCCCACTGACGGGGATCGATCCCAAACCGACCGTGCATCAAGCGAGCGCTTTACCACCGGGCTACGTCTCGCCCCTTTCTGGGAGGAGTTGAGTGATGTCAGTATTGATGTTCCAATGATTGATTTTAATAAAAACTGATTGGTCTGGCTCTTTTTTTTTTTACCACTTGCCATCGGGATCACATAAAGTAATTTTTAGTGGCCCAAATCTAAAAATCACTGGCCTCGTGGGCATCGGGCCACTATTTTAGATTCTAGAACCTCTGGTGATGATCAGTGATAAAAATCCATAATCAAAAAAAAAAAAATTCATAATCAATTACAGGGCTAGCTCTGGGTGAACACAAAGTTTCGCCAAATTATTTATTAAATTTCAAAAATGGCAGAAAACCAGTTATTTTATAAAAAAAAAATGTAGTAAAATAATTTTGCCAACTCAAAATAAATTTCCCAGTTGTTTCAAAATTCGCAATTGGCGAATTTGGCAACTGCTAGAGCTAGTCCTGAATTATGCAGGAAAATGTTAACTAATTGTTCATCCAGTTTAGACGAGTGAATGGATGTAAATACAGTAGAATCTTGTTGGGTCGAACTCGGAATGGTCGCATACACGGTATTATTAACGCTCAAACCAAAAACAAAGTCCCGAGTTACACTTACACGTCACTGACTGAATGGCTAGCTCGGACTATCCGATGGGTAGAACACTTTTTAAACGATTGTGTAATATATGGCTATAATTAATGTATTCAGTATCACATTGAAAATAGCTATTTGTTTCCTCATTCCCAATCCCGAGGGGTGTGATGTAGCTCAGTGGTAAAGCGTTCGCTCGATGCGCGGTCGGTCTGGGATCGATCCCCGTCGGTTGGCCCATTGGGCAATTTCTCGCTCCAGCCAGTAAACCACGACTGGTACATCATAGGCCATGGTATGTGTTATCCTGTCTGTGGGATGATGCATATAAAAGATCCCTTGCTGCTAATTGTAAAGATTAGCCCATGTAGTGGTGACAGTGGGTTTCCTCTCTCAATATCTGTGTGGTACTTAACCATATGTCTGACGCCATATAACCGTAAATAAAATGTGTTGAGTGCGTTGTTAAATAAACCATTTCCTTTCTTCCTTCATTCCCAATTCCAGAATTCATAGCTTAACATTGTGAGGTTAATTATGGTGTCCTGTTAATGCTTTTTTGATTAAATATTTTAAACTGATTGTTCCCTGCAACAGCAAGGTTGTTACATTTTTAATAATTGTGTTCATAGAACATACAGTGAAACTCCTCTTAACTGGACACCAACTGAACCAAGTAAAATGTTTGTTTTAAGGTGGTATTTAGTTTATAGAGGTTCTTTTTTGTTGTGATATTTAAAAAGGGAGTGAAAAACTTCAAGTTTTGGGGAAATTCTGGTTACTGAGGGTCCAGTTTAGAGAGGTTTCACAGCACATCGTCTAGCTAATCTGAAGGCTAAAACCATTAAATATTTTCACAATTAAATCTGCCAGTGTCCAAAGAATGTTTTTACAAGTTCGTGCCTAATTGGATGAAGTTTCAGCACATTTTAAGACAGATACATAATATTTGCAAAAAGAAATATTACTTACATGTATGTAAGCTAAATAAGTATATATATATAAATAATGTAATAATGTTCTGTGGGTCTAAAACATCATAGGGATTTTTTATAATTTAAAACAAATGATAAAAGTTTTGACTACTAAAAGGCTTAGAGCTGGGCGGTATTGATATTTCAGGTTTGGTAGTGGTATTTGGGGGGGGGGGGGGGGGGGGGGGATTTATCTCGGTATTGGTACAGTATTCGATATTCATACAATACCAATTCTGATATCAAGCAGTATTTTTGGTATACTCTACTTTAAAGTCTTACCTGCTAATTTCATGTAAATAATATTAAATTCCATACACAAGGCCCTCATCTCTTCTTTTCAGATATTTTGCGTTCGTCAGATATATAGTTAGTGCTTTACTAAATGGCGGATAACATTTTTGAATACCGAAATTTCGGTATTTTGAAATTTGCTCAGTACGGTAAATTGGCACTGACATGATACCGATACTGAACGGTATATACAAATACGGTATACCGCCCATTTCTAATAACACTTTTGTTTTGCTGATACTTGGTCCCAACTTTGCTGCAATTGTAAAAAAGACAATTGGGCTAATATAGCCTTGTTAGACTCCTACCACTGCATCCGGATGGGATTATATATAGGTTTCCTCTCCCATCTTTCTGTCCATCTGTCTGTCCATCTGTCCATCTCTCACAAATATAGTTTTCCAGACTTTTCATTTGCATTGTCTCAAGATATGAAATTTTGTAGAAAGCTTTATCATAAAGAGTTACAGATCACATTTGTGTTTCATGGGGATTTACCCATTCTCGGCAATTACGACCAGATGATTTATTTCATTTCAACTTAGTTTCATGCTTATATCCAATTAAGGTTCAAGCACGCTGTCCTGGGTACACACCTCAGCTATCTGGACTGTCTGTCGAGGACTGTGTGTTAGTTGGTTAGTGGTTAGTGAGAGTGGCCTTATACACCTACCCACTGAGCCCTTAAAGGTAGGGTCAACTCAAACAAGAGCCTTATGTGTTGGAAAGATGCATACCCAGACACATACTGACACTTTAACAAATGAAAAACGCGTAATTTTAGAGTTAATAAAAAACCCATGATTATTCCTGCTAACTGGGGGCAGCCATTTTGTTTCGTTTTTGTGACGTCCGGTGGGATAGCTTGGGGCGAAGTGACGTCAGCTCCTGACCATCTCCTGTATGTACAGTGTAAACAAAAGCAGTAATTTTCGACAAGGCGATTCTCTTTGATCAACCTGACTTGTAAAACAGCATAAATGACGTAATAATATAATAAACTATTCAACTAAATATATTTCGAGTTGCATTAACGGAACAAAATGGGGTTATAGTATTTTTCTCTGTTTAATAATCCAAAGGAAAAATGTACACTATTAGGCCTATTGATATGCTACGTTGGAGCAAAAACGACAACCCACAATACCCAAGTGATAATTTTTTAGCTTGGGGCGAAGCGATGTCAGCTCCATCCATCTCCTCTGCACAGTGTAAACAAATGCTCTAATTTATGACAAGATGCTTCGCTTTCATCAACCTGACTTGTAAAACAACATAAATGACTTGATAGTACAACTAACTATTTAACTAAATATATTTCAATTTGCATCAATATAACGAAATGGAGTTATAGTATTTTTTTCTTTTAAAAAATCCAAAGAAAAAATGCATATTATTAGGCCTATTGGTAGGATACGTTCAAGCAAAAACGACCATTCACGATACCCAAGTGATAATTTTCTTTTCTTTGGGATTACGTAATTGGTCGGTTTTGTGATTTTGGATGGGAAAGTCTACTTAATCAAGGGTTTTACAGAATTACTTACAGTAATAAAGCAGGACCGTCCATTACGTTTTGAGGTTATCACACAATACCCTGTGATCTTAATAAAAGAGGCATGTCTTTTTAGTGTGTCTAGACACAGTGTCTGGGGACCATCTAAATATACACCTGCCAATCAGGAACCACAGGTACAGGCCACGGAAAGAAAAGACCAATTGACCAAGAAAACACTCCGATTATTATTTCAGTACATGGGTTAATTTATGTACAAAACATAATACAGTCACACTTTGACAATGGTGGTTTATTTTGTATTGAATCATAATATATAATTGTTGCCGGCTGACTGGGATGGCTATTATTACAGAACATTGCGATGCATCCGCAAAAATCAGGTATGTTTTGTTTCTTCAGTTCGAAGACTAATTCCTGACGTGACGTGTTAGGCATTACGTAACCACCAGCTCGCCAGAGGGCGTATTCACTGGGATGGTACAAAATGGCTACGCCCGTTATATATAGTAGCCATCACATTTAACCGTTTTATTAATTAACTATACGATTATACTTGTTGATATTAAGGAATAATGTGCATTATATATCGTTGAATATGCATACCAGGCCAAATGCCTTAATTGTCCCTTCCTTTAAGAACTCGCTCTGGGTTGGAGCCCATACCGGGCTGCTATCCCTGTACCTACCAGCCTGTAGTCTGATGGCTTAATCACTGCGCCACCGAGGCCGGTGGCCAGATCAAGTTTGACTTTAATGGCTGGCTGGCTGGCTAATTTTTACATGCTCATATACCACGAAGGTTTCGAGAATGTCTATCTCAAGTCCTGTCTCTGGATAGCCAGAGGCTTGACTCGGACAGATAATTTACCGGGCAATTTGTACTTTAATGGGAATTTATTCAAGGGTCACAACTGTCAGAAAATGTGTGACAGAGTTATGCCCCTTGAACTTAGTCCTGCAAACATTTGTGAGGCCAATATGATAATGGACGTCATGCTTTAGCACTACTGTTAGTAAGTTTGTTAACAATAATATATATATTTTTTCATATGTAAAACATTATTCAGAAATTTAATCCAGTTTGGACTACTACAAATGTTGAATGGCCAGAACCACATTGTATATACATTTATAGACAACTGATATTCTGAACAAGAAAATGTGTCATTTATAGGTCTCTTTTTGTTACATGTTACAATCTCTGGACTGTCTCTAACTTTTTGGGAGGTGTGGGATGTAGCCCAGTGGTAAAGCGCTCGCTTGATGTGTGGTCGGTCTGGGATTCATCCCCATCGGTGGGCCCATTGTGCTATTTCTCGTTCCAGCCAGTGCACCACATCTGATATATCAAAGGCCATGGTATATGCTATCTTGTCTGTGGGATGGTGCATATAAAAGATCCCATGCTACGAATGGAAAAATGTAGCAGGTTTCCTCTCTAAGACATGTATATGTTAAATTATCAAATGTTTGACATCCAATAGCCGATGATTAATAAATCAGTGTGCTCTGGTGATGTCGTTAAACAATACAAACTTCTTCTAACATTTTGGGAGGGATCTAGCTCAGTCGGTAGAGTGTTCACCCGAGGTGATTGTGTTGTAGGATCAAATCACTTCAGTGGACCCATTTTCTGATTGTTTTTTCACCCATCCTAACCAGTACCCCAGGACTGGTATGAGCTGTCCTGTCTGTGGGATGGTGTATATAGAATATCCCTTGCCACTAATGATCACCCATCCTAACCAGTACCCCAGGACTGGTATGAGCTGTCCTGTCTGTGGGATGGTGTATATAGAATATCCCATGCCACTAATGATCACCTATCCCAAGCAGTACCCCAAGACTGGTATGAGCTGTCCTGTCTGTGGGATGGTGTATATAGAATATCCCTTGCCACTAATGATCACCTATCCCAAGCAGTACCCCAGGACTGGTATGAGCTGTCCTGTCTGTGGGATGGTATATATAGAATATCCCTTGCCACTAATGATCACCTATCCCAAGCAGTACCCAATGACTGGTATGAGCTGTCCTGTCTGTGGGATGGTGTATATAGAATATCCCTTGCCACTAATGATCACCTATCCCAACCAGTACCCAATGACTGACATGTGCTGTCCTGTCTGTGGGATGGTATATATAAAATATCCCTTGCCACTAATGAAAAAATGTAACGGATTTCCTCTCTTAGACTATATGTCAGAATCAGAAAAATGCTTGTGTCAATTCTTTTAATTAATGTGGGGCAGGACATAGCCAAGTGGTAAAGCACTCACTTGTTGTGCAGTCATTGGGCTATTTCTCGTTCCAGCCAGTGCACCATGACTGGATGGTCTATAAAAGGCTGTGGTATGTGCTATCATGTCTATGGGATGGTGCATATAAAAGATCCCTTGCTTTTAATGGAAAAATGTAGCAGGTTTCCTCTCCAAAACTATGTCACAATTACAAAATGTTTGACGTCCAATAGCCGATGATAAATAAATCAATGTGCTCTAGTGAGGATGTTAAACACAACAAACTTTAAAAAAATTTTATTTAACTTATTTACAGGCATGAAGAGGACCAGGTGGGTTATATCGATGTGCATACTCAAGATCAAAAGTACAAGGAGGAAATTTCTAAAGCAGTCGGCTACCATAAGCACACTGTCAGGTGAAAATGTAACTTGCCAAATATGTTGAATTGGCCGTTAACTGTGTTTAACTGGGACATTGATCTTGCATTCAAGTCTTTTAAAGTTGCAGATCTTGCAGTTTAAATCAATGAAAATGGACACTAAGTTGGGTTAATTTATAAAAAATATAACACATATCAATAAAGACCCTAGTTTCAACCCACGAAAATGAACACTAAGTTTGGTTAATTTATAAAAAATGTAACACATATCAATAAAGACCCTAGTTTCAACCTATGAAAATGGACACTAAGTTGGGTTAATTTATAAAAAATGAAAGACATTTGAATAAAGACCCTAATGTAAACTCACTGGCTACCAGCGGAATTTGCTATTTATCAAACATAATCAAACAACCAGAAATTATGCTAAACAAATTGACATAATAATTTCAGACTTCATTTGGTCTTATAGAAAACATTTTATATCAAGAGAGCAACTTCTTCAACTACCTAGGTGGGTTGGGAGTTGTAAATGTTTGATTAAAAATTAACACTCAAAGAATTAAATTCATAACACGGTCACTCAGGTTAGAGGGATCGATGGGCTTTGGAAATCACTAGCCGGTTACTTTTTAAACCAGTATAAAAATGTAAATATCGAAAGATATGCTTGTAATGTAACATTATCAACAGAAAACAGGGCCCTATTTCACAAAACATCGTAAGTTACGTCTGCTACTAGCAGTTACACCGGCCGTGCGTTTACACGTGTTTGGCATCAATTTCACGCAGAAACTTACATCATTACGAAGGCTGGAGTATTTTAAAGACAAAAGAAAATGAAATATGGGCTCTTCTAACTATATTTGTTGAACTATAATAGTAATAAGAATCGTAGATTTACGTTTACGTTCAAAACGTAACTTACGATGTTTAGTGAAATAGGCTCCTGAACTTCAGATCAATGCTGAACATTTACAAACAAATGTTACTAGCTTGGACAGACTTGGACTTGAAGGGATGTACCCTAGTTTTTAAACACTAAGGCATATATTTTACTATTAGAACTGAAATCATACTTTATTTAGATTTTATTGTTTAGTTTATCCATTTCCATACATTCAAAGAGTTTTTGGCCATCCTGCTGTTTTTAATATCACAAAATGCATTTCTCATATTTTTAAAAACACACGTGCATCTGAGAGGTAACAGTTATGGAGTTGAATTTTAGTGAGGGTACAGGTATTTCACCATTTCAAAGTCACAAACTCATGTTTCATTCAATTGTAACTTTATCCAAATATGTTACAGGTTTGTAGATTAACTAAACTTTGTGTTACTTTTCATGGGCTGAAACTAGGTTTTCATGGACATATTACATGTAGTTCAGAGATGTGATTTTGGACCTTGTAATGACTTTGCAATTTTTATTTATTTTATTTTGTTTAATGTGATTTTATTTTAATTTTAGGGACATTCCTGACTTTGTAATATCAGTGCACTCTTTTGGAGTACCATAAAAATTTAATTAAAGAATAATTAGTTAATGATGTAGGGTATCAACTTTATCCTGTGAAGGTAAGAATGGTGAATTCCCCATTTGGTCCGGCCATGATAAACCAGATATCCTATATCAATAACTAGCTGTTATTTCTATTATGTACCGTAATTCTTAAAAAAAACTAGCTGTTATTTCTATTATGTACCGTAATCCATAAAAACACTAGCTGTTATTTCTATTATGTACCGTAATCCATCAATAACTAGCTATTATTTCTACTATGTACTGTAATCCATAAAAACACTAGCTGTTATTTCTACTATGTACTGTAATCCATAAAAACACTAGCTGTTATTTCTATTATGTACTGTAATCCATCAATAACTAGCTGTTATTTCTATTATGTACTGTAATCCATATAAACACTAGCTGTTATTTCTATTATGTACTGTAATCCATAAAAAAACTAGCTGTTATTTCTGTTATATACCGTAATCCATAAAAAACACTAGCTGTTATTTCTATTATGTACCATAATCAATTTAAAAAACTGGCTGTTATTTCTAGTATGTACCGTAATCCATTAATAACTAGCTGTTATTTCTACTATGCACCATAATCCATTAAAAAAATTTTGGAAACGAAACAATTATTTCAATGTATTTCAGCTATATTGTCCAATTATCTAAGTCAAAGGATGGTTTTGCAATTTATCTATGGATGTGACATAAACATGTATGTACCTTTATGACTTTGCCTAATTGTTTATCATAATTGGCCAATAGAAACAGTGCTTGCAGAATAAGGATGCTTTTTACTGATACAGCGACCAATTCAGCAAGCCCTACTATGTGCTGCTGATAAATATCATTAAAATAAATAAATAACCAAAATTTAAAAATTAAAAAACCCCAGCAAAACATTAAGTACTGATTAAGTGATATATATTTTTGTTATACATTTATTATAAAGGTTTTATGCATATTCATCAGTTCTATTTTTCAATACAGGTTGTATATACACATGTACTTATTTATTCTGTGCATTAAAAAAAAGAAGTCTTTCATTGTTAATATGTGTATACTTTATTGACATCTATTTATTTAACTTTATAATAAAGTAAATTTAAAGCCAGACCAAAAAAAGGAGAAAGAAAACGTTTTGCCAAGTTGTAGTCAAATATTAGGAGATGACTGTTTTCATTTGCAATAAAGGCTATTTCAATTTTATTAAAATTATTGTAAATCCTGCATTGAAATTGTCTTTGTTTGTTTTGGGTTTGTTGGGTTTTTTTGGGCTGAAAGGGAAATGGACCAAGAGTTAACTTTCTTAAAATAGTGACGTATTCATATAAATAGAATACTACACTCGTTCACTAGTTTTGTAAAAATGATATCTAGAGAAAACGAGTATGGTATCTTATTGATTACCCACCTTCAAGTAATATAAAATCTTACAATTACATCTAACATAACTCAATGATACTAAGAACAAAGAAAGAAATGTTTTATTTAACGACGCACTCAACACATTGTATTTACGGTTATATGGCGTCAGACACGTGGTTAAGGACCACATAGATATTGAGAGGAAACCCGCTGTCGCCATTTCATGGGCTACTCTTTTCGATTAGCAGCAAGGGTTCTTTTATATGCACCATCCCAAAGACAGGATAGTACATACCACAGCCTTTGATATACCAGTCGTGGCGCACTGGCTGGAGCGAGAAATAGCCCAATGGGCCCACTGACGGGGATCGATCCCAAACCGACCGTGCATCAATCGAGCACTTTACCTCTGTGCTAGTCTCGCCCCAGACTATATAAGAAGTAAGACTACGTCACTTTACAAAATGATGTCATTTACCCATTTATCAACTAACATATGGCGGTGCGTACGACATTTGTATGGCAAACCAATAAGTTCACCGAGTGTGGAATAAGGTTTCACTGGAATAGTGGTGTAATTTGTATGTTTTTCTCCATCTGCTCTACAGTGTATGCGTACTGAAAACAATAAAATGATGTGATGTTTAAATCGTCTATGTTTTTGATAAACTTTGAAACGTTTAGCACAGGGCTGCGTCAGCCGGAATGAGCAGAAAAAACGTCTGCTACACTGGGACCTATTTCATGAAACATCGTAAGTTTACGTCTGCTACTAGCAATTATACTGGTCGTGCGTTTAAATATGTTTGGCATTTATTTCACGCAGAAAATTGCATCATTACGGAAGATGGAGTATTTTAAAGACAAAAGAAAATTAAATATGTGTCCTTCTAACTGTATTTGTTGAACTATAATAGTAATAAGAATTGTGGTTTAGTCGTAGATTTACGTTTACGACGTTTTGTGAAATTGGGCCCTGGTTTATGCGCTTCATGTTAAACCAAATGGCCACGTCGGGAACCAGTCAAATAGTTCACGAACATTAGTGAAACGTTCGCTGACTGAACTTCGGGCTGGTATTTTGTATGGCGATTTGCATCGCTTACGTGAAAGTGAAAGTTAAGTAGGAATAATACAGTTTACAGTAAACTAGATTTAAACATTACAGCTCATAATTTTATCATAATGTTAACCTTAAAAGACTGACCATGCAAGTCCATACAAACGGCCAGACCAATATTTACTTGTAACGCCAAAACCGCGTTCTCTTGAACTCTACTAAAATTGCTTTGACAACACTAGGACCGTACCCCGAGAATCTCACTTTTTTCTCTTTTTTCTCCATAAAATAACATACACATTTCAGGGTTCAATTTATATAGTGTTTCATTCAAACCGGAACGTACACCGCAAGCCTAAAGAAACAGAGCAATGAGACAAACCGGAACGTACACCGCAAGCCTAAAGAAACAGAGCAATGAGACAAACCGGAACGTACACCGCAAGCCTAAAGAAACAGAGCAATGAGACAAACCGGAACGTACACCGCAAACTTAAAGAAACAGAGCAATGAGACAAGCCGGAACGTACACCACAAACCTAAAGAAACAGAGCGGTGAGACAAACACCGCAAACCTAAAGAAACAGAGCGGTGAGACAAACCGGAACGTACACCACAGACCTAAAGAAACAGAGCAATGAGACAAACCGGAACATACACCACGAACCTAAAGAAACATGTTGGCCAATTAAGAATCCAATCATCCCACTTGTAACGGCCATTACGCAAAACAAGAGAAAACCAGTGTCAAGACAATTCTATCCATTGTCTTCGTGGCATTACTGTGGAATTATCGGATCTGTCTTTGTCCGACATGTCGGGACCACAGTGTGCGACCACTGATGGATAGAGATGATCTGTGATCCTATTATACGACCACCAGCTTTCAGACTGACAGCCGACACCTTGACTTCCATACGATCAGACGTCAATTTGTACTGCGGTCGGATCCGTCACATTTTGTGTCAAAGACGTTTAATGATTAAGAAAAACAAAATGACTGGCTGCCACGCATGCAAGAACAAGATATCCGTGTTTCACAATATTTATTTAATGCCGAAGCAGGAATAGTTTTATCTTTCACCTTCTTGGATTGAGGTGCCTGCCTGGTTCAGCTGCCTCACGGGTGTAGTGATTTAGAGTGCAGTTTAGCACGCACCAACTGAACTGAACTTTATTTACTCTCCAGCCGTAAACCACGGCATATGAGGTACATAATACAATTGTACATATATTTTTTCAAGATGGCAAACGTATAAGTATTTCACATAAATAAATAAACAAATAAATAAATAAATAAATATAAATATATATATATATATTATATATATATATATATATATATATATATATATATATAAATATTCGTAATAAATATACAGAAATACAATTTACGATACCGGGTTTTCTGCATATATTATAAAACTATATGTACTAGTATTAGGTTTTGATACTATGGTAAGTATATATATAGGACATATTCCATATGGTATCTACCTGTTTTCATTGAGGGGTTAATTTGAGAGTTATATGTCTCAAATATTTTTAACAGTTTGTAATTTGAAGCTTTTTCCGGAATTATCGATATGACTGTACCATGTTTGTAGGAATTGATCTGTAAGTCTTAAAGAAAGAAATTCTTTAAAAAGTGTAGCACTTGCAATTCTATTACATTGTGACATCCATATATATGTACAACCAATGTTATCCATATTGCTTTTACAAAGTCTATCCATTTATGTTTGTAAATATTTATTGTAGTCATTCAACAACAATCAATAAACAAATAATGAAAACTTGGACTGCTTCCCTGTAATTAGTCTGAAAAAGGTAATCATTTAGCTTTACAGATATAGTTACCGGGAAACGTCCAAGTATACAACATGTACAATGGTGTAGATTCCTCACTGGTAACAGTAATTTTAAAAATTTATTATGCAAGTTATCTATGGAAGCTAAACTTTAGAAACTCCAATAAAAGGACTGGTATAACCAAGCAATCAAATAATTTAAGTTGACAGTGAATAGATATATACAACGTTTTCCTTGTTTGAGAATGAGTACATAGCTTTATGTGCTTGTTCGTACAACATTTTTCTTGCATTAGTAAATTTATTTAATTTATGGAATACAACACCAAGGTATTTATAAGTATCTACTTTATCAAGTCTAGACTTTCCCAAATAAAACATTTTGTTGTAGTCCTTCTTGTTGCCACTAAAAATTAAAACTTTTGTCTTTTTACAATTGACAGTTAGTTTCCATTCTGTACAATATGAATTAAAGGTATTTAGTAATGTCTGCATATCTTCAAAATTATCTGCGAAAAGCGCTGTGTCGTCTGCATAGAGTAAGACAAAAAGAACAATAGTGTTAATCAGGGTGGCATCTGTGAATAATCCATCTATTTGGATACCATTGCATTCATTCTTTCTAAAAGTTTCTTCAAGGTCGTTAAGGAACAAGGAGAACAATAAGGGTGATAAATTTTCACCTTGACTAACACCAACACAACAAGGAAAATAATTTGTCCGTGCGTTATGAGCAGTAACACAAGATTTAATATTCTGGTACACACTATAATATGACTTGGAAACATTTACCATTTATACCGTTTGTATAAGTTTACTCCAGAGTCCTATTCGCCATACTGAATCAAATGCTTTGCTAAAATCTATAAATGTACAAAATAGTTTTTTCTTTTGTGCTTTTAATAATTCGATAAGTTCATAGAGAGTAAAAATATGATCGTTCGTAGAATATTCCTTTCTAAATCCAGCTTGAACTTCTGAGAGTAAATATTCGATTCGAGATATAATTTCAGCCTATTATTCAAGACAGCAGTAAAGAGTTTCCCAAGATAGCTGAGTAATGTAATGGGTCTATAGTTTTCGGGAGCCTCCCTATTGCCGCTTTTATAAATAGGTTTAATTATACCAATCAACCAGGAATCTGGGAAAATACCGTTATCAAATACTAAATTAAAGAGTTTGACATATACAGAACTCATGCAATCTATTTCTGCTTAATATATTCGTTAATAATTTGGTTTGATCCAGGCGCCTTTTTTTTTTTAGACTTAACAACAGCGAGTATTTCTTCTTCTAAAATGGGTCCATTTAGGGTTGTGTTATTTTTTGAGTCTGTATTGACATTTAGTTCATCTGCTGTGTGTTCATCGCTGCTGTTTACATCTTTAAAGTAATTGTAAAGCTTATCTAAAGGTGGTAATTTACAGTCATCTTTGTTTTCTTTTAACAGTTTCCAAAAGGCTCGCGTATCGTGATGACCGAGTTCTGTAATCTTGTGCCCCGTCTTCCAGTTTTGTCTGTTTACCGATTTGCGAATTACATTTTTATATTGTTTGCTGGCATTCAATAGGCGTTGTTTGTTGTCCGGTGTTTTTATTTTTTTGTACATTGTTCTAGCTTCCATGTACTTTCTTCTGAATAATCTGCACTGATTTCCAAACCATGTCTTGTTACCCCCACCCCCCAAAAAACAACCAACCAACAAACAAAAAAACCCACACACTAAAAACCACCAACAAAACCCCAAAATATCTTTCTCATAAAGGTAAACATTAAAACGGTAATAAATAAACACCAAAACGGTATCTCTACACAATGCAGAGTCGAATTGATATTTTGCAAAATAGTTGTTGATCCCAATCCGAGACTAGTTTACTAAATCTCTAGTGTCTCGTCTATAGGACAGCCACTCCCGAGTTCCAGCACCATACAGAGGACTGCCACTCCCAGACTAATTTACTCAATCTCTAGTGCCTCGTCTGTAGGAGAGCCACTCCCGAGGAGATCCTTTATTGGACAATGTATCCTTCCCACACCGTACAGAGGACTGCCACTCCCAGACTAGTTTTCTAGAATAAGTACAGCTGTGATGACATGTACTCATAAATCAGTTATAACGGTGATAATATCAGGGCTGCGTTCAGCCAGACCGAGCAGAAAAACGTCCGCTAGACTGGTTAAACCAAATGGCCACTTCGGGAACCAATCAAATAGTTCGCGAATGTCAGCGAAACGTTCGCTGGCTGAAATTCTGCCTGGTGATCGCGAAAGTTGAGCGTATCCTGCCCCACCGGTGGTGCCGTCATGAGTACTACCACCACAGCTATTGGCTGTCATGTCATCTACAATGATGAATACATGTACAAGAGCCTGGACTAAGATGTTAATTTAAAAGACATGCTATATGCATTACTTATTCGAAGGCTGGTATGTCAGTGCAAAGACAGTGGTATGTGCTGTCCTGTCAATGGGAATTGCATATATAAAGGATCCCGTGCTGTTAGTCATAATGGAACAATGTAGCAGCTTTACTCTGTGAGACAATATGTAAAAAATTACCCAAATGTCTAACATCCAATAGCCGATGAGAATTAAATTTCTAGTGGTGTCGTCAAACAAAACAAATTTAACTTAAGCGTCAACTTTTGCTTTAGCAGTAGTAGCAGGGCCTATATACCGTATCCAACATTAAACATGACATCTTTAATTCTGATGGAATACAGTACAGTTTGTCCTTTATGTCTGTCGCATAGTCATCGAGGGATATACTCTATATTGCATAGTCGCTTGGTGGCTATACATTATGTAATGGAATGCTAGATTCCAGATTCGTCACACGTTGGAACGACATTGTGATGGTCCAACATATGTTATCCCGCAAGCGTCTGGTCTGGCCTGGCCTGGCCTAAGGGTTTAACTTGTTCATTCAGAACAAGCTGTTGTAGCGCACGCCTGTCATGGACACAGGTGTCGACCCATGCCGACTCCTCCTTCCAGGACAGGAAGCGATGCTATCGCACGTCATTTCATTTATACTTATTTTGGTGTTGATATATTCAATTAAGATTCAAACACGCTGTCCTGAGCACACATCTCAGCTATCTGGACTGTCTGTCCTGGGTTAGTGGTTAGTGAGAGAAAAATCGGTGCAGCGATCATGCACCTAGCCATTAAGTGGTTAAAATCGCTCTGGGTGGGAGCCGGTATTGGGAGTTGAACCCAGTACTTACCAGTTTTTAGTCCAATGACATATCCACTATACCATCGAGGCCGGTATGAAACGTCACAGGGTCGCTACTTTCTGAAACGATAATGCTTAAAGACGCAGACCCTAGTTTCAACTTGTAAAAATGGACACTAAGTTTAGTTAATCTACAAAACTGTAACACACTTTGATAAAGTTACAACAGAGTGAAATAAGAGTTTCTGACGTTAAAACCGGAAAATATTCTTAAAAATAGACTAGAACTCGAATCAATAACAGCTACTTCTCAGACGCACATGTGTTTTTAAAAATATTAGAAAAAACAGGATGACCAGAAACAAAACACTAAATTCTCCAGCCAGATCAAAGCACGGGCATGCGGGTGATGGTTACAGTTTCTCAGCGTTTAATTAGTGTGTTGATATTACTAGATGGAACGAGTCTACCGCGTTATATGTTGTGTTGCGTCACCACACGTATTACGGCATAGCGCTAATGACTTGCTTCATCTAGTAATATTAACACTGAACACCCAAAGACTCCAACCAGAACCCAAAATGGCCATGGATCAAAGAGGAATTACGGAACAAAGACGTATTGAGGGGGTATTTCTAGGCTAAGAAGATGTTTCAAGAGGTGAAAGATTACCTGAATCAGCTGTTGGCTTGTGGCATCATAAGGAAATCTCATAGTCCATGTTGTTCTAATATTGTATTTGCAAGAAAGAAGGATGGTAGTTTGCGCATGTGGGCTCTTAACCAGTGGACAGTGAAATATTCTTATACATTGTCTAGAATAGAAAAAAAAATCGTGATTGTCTTGCAGGAGACAGGATTTTCTCTGTTCTTGACATGAAGTCAGGTTATTATCAGATGAAGTAGATGAAGAAGGTAAGAACAAGACTGCTTTCACTGTTGGGCCATTTGGATTTTACGAATATAACAGACTTCCTTTTGGTCTTGTGAATGCTCCAGCAACTTATCAGAGACAGATGGAATATCTCTGAGAAAATCTTCATCTTAACATCTGCATAATCTATCTTGATGATCTGATTATTTTTGAAGATACTTATGAAGAACATCTTAATAGACTTGAGAATATTTTTCATTGTTTGGGAGAAACTGGAATGAAGCTTGCGCCTACAAAGTGTGAAATTTTCCAGGATAAAGTCAAATATGTTGGTCACATTGTTTCAACAGAAGACATTCAAGCTGATCCTACAATAATAGAAAAGATGGTATCCTGGCCAACTCCAAAGAATGCTGAAGAGATTCAATGGTTTTCGGGTTTTGCAGGCTAATATAGAACATTTGTGAAGAATTTCTCTCGTTTGCTCGTCCTAACTTCTCTTTTGCCTTCTACTATAAAGAACAGCAAGAGGATCTGCCAGTCAGAGATTGAATACAGCTGAAAAAAACTATCCAGCTCATAAACTGGAATTCTTGGCTTTGAAATGCGCAATTACAGATAAGTTTTATTTGTATGGAAACCGATTTACAGTTTTTACTGATAATAATCCCCTCACCTATGTGTTGACCACAGAATAACTGGATGCCACTGGGAACAGATGTTTGGCAGCACTAACGTCTTTTGATTTTGATTTAAAGTACAGACCAGGAAATGTAAGGAAATGTTTTATTTAACGATGCACTCAACACATTTTATTTATGGTTATATGGCGTCGGACATATGGTTACGGACCACACAGATATGGAGGGAGGAAATCTGCTGTCGCCACTTCTTGGCCTACTCTTTTTCGATTAGCAGCAAGGGATCTTTTATATCCACCATCCCATAGACAGGATAGCACATACCACGGCCTTTGGTGTACTAGTCCTGGTGCACTGGCTGGAGCGACAAGTAGCGCAATGGGCCTACTGAGTGAGATCAATCCAAAACCGACCACGTATCAAGCGCCAGGAAATATAAATGCGTATGTTGATGCTTTTTCAGGGTAGCAAAAGGTAATAAGTAGTAAATTTGGATGTTGATTCGGTACAAGCCATTTGTGGTAGTTGCCAAACCAGTAATTATGTTGAAAGTCTGTGTTTGAGTGCTGACGTTCTTGATGATGATACAGCAGAAACTAGTTGCATGTCTGCTTTTACTGCTAGAGACTGGAGAAAAGTTCAGCAGAAAGATCCAGTTTTAAAGCAGGGCTCGACAGTAAGGATTGTCCGCCTGTCCGGGACAGGTAGAATTTACTGGGGACATATGTGAATACCCCATGTCACATGTCCGACTGGACAGGTGCTTCAAAATCCGATGATATCGCTAATTTTTCGCATTTATTCAGCGTGAACACGATCTTGTTGATTCTGTCCCAATGTCGGAAGTTGATATTTCGGTAACTTCCAATATGCATGCGTTAAAATGCCATAACGCAACAGATCAGTCACGATACTTCTTATGGCAAGTCATGGCTTTATGTAGCGCGCTGTCATTGGTCAATTGCTGTCGTCTGCAGTACGTCGTCTGCTGGACTGGGAAAGTGCCATGGGCGGCATATATATTTACGTAAGTATTTTCTCACAAAACGACCCTTCTTAATCAATAAAAAACCATGCAATGATTTCAGTAGAATTCGGAAGTAATTGGCAGAGTAGCAAATGTAAACGGCAAAAGACCTACGTACATCATACTTCCATCTGTATAAATAGTTGAATCGGCAAGATTGAAAGTATAGCCGGAAAAATTATTTAATTAGGTTAACATAGACGGACAATTTCGCACCATAGATTATAAGTTGTCAATGCTGGCACAATAATTGTTTTATTGAAAACAATAACATGTGACATCCAGTAAAAAAAAATACCCATCAATTATCTGCCAAATAATTTAATTTTTATCACTTTCTGACCAAGCATAAACTTGTGTTTTGCATGATAATTAATATAACCACATCATGAAAACATGTTTAGAAGTCTGTGGTGTGAACTTTGTTTATTGCGATATGGATGCGGCTACAATTGATGTTTGGTCATCTTATTGAACATAATATTCATCAGTTGATTGTTGTCATTTGATTGTGGGTTGTTTTTTGTTGTTGTTTTTGTTTGTTTGTTTTGTTTGTTTGTTTTTTTGTTGTTGTTTTTTTTGGGGGGAGGGGGGTTATTGAGATTTGTGACTCCTGGTTACTGATTTCTAACTCATGTCATGTGATGAATGCGGGAAAAAAATAATATATATATATATATACTTGTATATATATATATGCATGGACATGTGGTATATCTGATGGGACAGGTAGTTTAATTTTTTGCATGTCCTACAGGACAGGTGCCTTAAAAAGTTAATGTAGAGCCCTGTAAAATATATTATTTCTGGTTTCCGACAAGGTAAAACCTTTTGAGATGACTGGAGAAAGGGGTTTTGTACCACTTTACTCTTGTGGAAGGTGGAGAAAAGAATCAAATAGTTTTACCAGCAGAATTAATCCCTCAAGTATTAAAGGGATTACATGATGATGTTGGCTATTTTGGACGTGATCGTATCCTTTATCTCTGTAGAGAAAGATTTTTTTGGCCAGGTATGTCATGAGATGTTGACCACTGGATTACAAAGTGTTAGAGATGTATCAGAAGAAAGTCTCCAGCTGATTCAAGAGCCCCACTTACCAGCATTACTACTAGTCTACCTTTATAATTAGTATGATGTACATTCTAGTATTAATTGATAATTTTACTCGATATGCCCAGGAGTACCCAATGAAGAACATGACTTCCAAAACAATATGAAGGTAAGAGGGGCGACATTACAACCTGGTGACAGGGTATTGGTAAAACAACTAGCATTTGATGGTAGACATAAAGATAAACTCTCTTACACGTGGAAAGAGGAAGTTTATGTTGTAGTAAACAACATTCCTGTTTTTATTGTTATGAAAGAGAATGGAGAGGGACGAGTAAGGACATTACACAGAAACCTTTTAGTACCTATTGCAGGGCTGCCAACCATTACGATTTATGCGGAATCATTATGATTTTCCATCTCTTATTACGCCATTACACTCGTAATCTGAAAGATTACGGCAAATCCACGTTTTCCTGGGTTTTTTTTTTTTTTTTTGTAATAACCTACCCCTACGAATCACATAAATTGGACTCGCCCATCTAGCCGCAAATGCGCACGGAAGTTTGTTTGCGTGCGCAACGCACTTCGGGATAGACGTAGCTTGTGAAACGACGCCATTTTGTAAAGATGTCGAAAAAACGCGAACTATCAGAGCCATATGAACTGTGCAAAGCTCAGAAAAAGCCAAAAGTAGTACAGAAGTATAAACAGGACTACAGCAATGAGTGGCCTGTTTTGAAGGCCAGTTCTGTTAGTAATACTAGTGCTTTTGCACTTTATGTCGTGTTGATTTTTCTGTTGCCCATGGCGGGAAAAATGATTGCCAAAGGCACATCAAAACGAAGAAACACCAGGACATCGTTGAGGCCAGCGATAAAACAATTCATAAACAAATATCTAGATATTTTACACAGCAAAAGGACACTACAACAATACAAGCTGAAGTCTTGTTCACCGAGTTTTTGATTGAGCACAATCTACCAATCGCTGTTTCCGATCATGCTGGCCCACTCTTCCGTGCTATGTTTCCCGATTCGGAGATTGCCAAAAAGTATGGAAGTGGTCGCACAAAGACAGGTGTGCTGATAGACACGCTAGCCGCTGACGATTCAAATGACATTGCCAACCAGATGCGAAATAAGCCTTTCAGTGTAGCGACGGATTGATCCACTGACATGGACAACACGAAGCTGTATCCCGTGACTGTTCGGTAGGTAATAAAAATGAATTGTACAACAAAAAATGGCGGCAACCAATGATTGTATTTCATTTTATATATCTTTTTTAATGCATATAACTTGCTACGCCCAATCTCCAGGGTTATTGAAACAAATAAAAAGTAAAAATTATTTGAAGTAATTATTGGTGCAGTAGTTTTTACTTTTATTATAACCTTAAGTTTAACAGATGACGCAATCAGTCTGGAAATCAGTCATAAATGTCAATCTTGTTTGGTATTGGCATTAGCAAAATAAACAATTAGCTGTCCAAGTTGCATGTCAGTTATATCAAGTAATTAACACTGCGTGCGCATTTGCTACTTGACCTACGAATTTATGGAGGGTATTAAAACAATGTGAATTTGCCCGTGTTACATTTTATTAGAAAAATTTCATTTATTTCGGTGGTATTTTGTTTAAAGGCTTTATTTATTTATTGTTAAATATATGTTGCAAATACTTCGATCGCAACTTGGGCGTGTTGTTTGTGTACTACTAAACCTGCTCGAATGCTCACAGGATTCGACTGGCCGTAACATCTTCGAGCTAATGGACAAAGAGCTACAGCGTCGTGAGTTATCGTGGCAGAATTGCCTGAGTTTCGGTGCAGACAATGCATCTGTCATGCAGGGGAAACATCAGGGTGTTGCGCACTGTCTGCATAAAGAGCATAGTGATATGTATATCCTCGGTTGTCCCTGCCATCTGATGCACTTGGCAGCACAGAAAGCCTGCAGCAAGCTGCCAGCATCACTGGATGAGCTGCTAGTTGATATCTTTTATTACCTTGATAAAAGCAGCAATCGTAAACAGTCTCTCCAATGTTTTCAGCTGTTGAATGGAAAGGAAACGAGAAAGATCTTAAAGCACGTCAGCACGTGCTGGCTATCACTAGGCCAAGCAATAACAAGACTGCTCGATCAATGGGAGCCAGTCACCAACTTTTTCGAGTCCGAGCTCGACAAATCGAGGCCGAAAAAGAACAGAACTGCTCTGCATCCGACCAGTGCTGCAGCAAAGGCTACATCAACATCAAAGATTCGATCACACACTCACAGTTCTGCATCCAAGGCTTCTTCATCCACTTCACCCACAAAACAAAAGAAAGACTTTGATTTGACCTCGTTTCTGTTTCGACAAAATGAAGTAGCAAAAACCGCGAAAGACGCAAGTGATAAAAAAAGAGAGAAAGCAAAGGCTAAAGAGTTGCATACACAACTCTCCCCGTCGGTAGGGCTGATCAAGCCAGTCAACAAAGTGGAGAAGGTGCAGCAGCTGATGTCAAATCCACACGTAAAGCTGTATGCACTATTTTTGAAAGCTGTTCTGCCCATATTTGACATGGCCAACCAGGCATTACAGAAGGATGAGCCAGTGATATGTAACCGTCCTAAATCTAGAACAACAATAATAAGACCATCAACGAAGATGGAACAGCCACGAGTGAGCGTCAATCTCCCCTCAACCCTCAACAAGTGAATGTCGACAGAAGATGAAGGCTCCCTCACGGGCGCTCATCCACGCAGATTCGAAATTCATCCGGATGCCGTAATACTACATGTAATAAAACACAAACACCAATTGAAATAATAATATTTAGTACATAATTATCAAAACACAAAACATAACATAATCGCAGTGTTCACTGTCGAATATATTAAATAACAACTACAGTAAATTACGACCACCCCCCCAGCCCCAATTAACCTAACGTTTATTCATTCTGTTTTACCTACCGACCCAATCACGTTCCCAGCAGAAGACCCCGAACACTCGTCGCTAAGAGCTTTTATTTGTCTCTCACTGCAGTGCAGCCGTCTCCCATTGACTGGAGATCACTGCCCTCGCAATGCACGTGCGACCGTATAATGCACATAATGAAATGCATTGCAGCCAGTAAAAATAACCCAGACTTTCCACTAGTCTATTTCATTACAGACAATAATAGACTTTCCACTGGTCTGTTATAGATACACCTACTGCACAACACTCTCACTGATAAATTAAAGGATGTTTTGACGCGTTTTGTTGTACCAAATGTGATCTGTCAGAATCAAAATGCCCTACACAAGGTGCCATTTGCACGGTAGCTCCCAAGTGCATGATGCCGATCTGTTCATTGGTACAGATACTATGTCATTCATCAATCAGCATAAATCGCAGTTAGACACAAAATCATTCTATGCATCCGTGAGAACATTCTATGTGACAGCAGCAACATACATGGCAAAGAACTTCCCATATGATAATCCAGTCCTGGTAAATGCCTGTGTAGCAAACATAGCAGAGAGGCAGAATGCCAGTTGGGAATCTCTCTGGTACTTCGTGAATCGGTGGAAGTGCTTGTTGCCAGCAGACCAGTCAATGGATCAGCTGAAGACGGAATTCATCAGGTGGCGAGTAAGCACAGCATTCTGACAGCCCGGAATGATGTGGCCTGGGGACTAATTCAGCAGCTGAAAGATGTCAATGGACAGCCAAAGTTCGCTATGCTTTTCTCTGTGATGCTGGACATTTTGGTGCTGTTCCACAGCAACGCTGACTGTGAAAGCATTTTGTCATTTGTCACCAAAACGAAGACCACCTTCCGACCAAGCATGTCCACCAAAACGCTAAGCAGCTTGTTGGTACACAAAGTGTCCCTCAATGCCAGAGGAACAACATGTTTCCAACAGAAGCATTCTGGAGCTTTTCTGGCTACGGCCAAAAGTGCCATGTACCAAAAACTCCACGAAAAATAAACGTTTTGCTGTTAAACAGTAAAATAATACAATGCGTATTGAGGATTGTGGTGTTAATCTGGTGAAGCTGATGATGTACATAGTATACTTGTAATAACAAATAAAATGTATTAGTTTAAGCGTTGTTTTACAGTTCATTTGAAAATGCACCCCATGGTTAATAAATAATTATTGTTGGGTTTATACGACGGGTCACAATTCACGCGAAAATGATTACTCTTTCCCGTTTTTAAATGTTGGCAGCTATGCTATTGGTGCTTTGTTGCCCAACTCTGATGACAAACCACCAGTACCAGTTCCACAACCACGGAGACAACTCCAATGAAAATCGAAGAGGAACATTCACTAGTTACCGAAAGTGAGTCAGAAGATGGCTTGTCTTTGCATGATAAGGAACCTATCCATAAGGCCTCAGTGGTTATTGTTAATGACAACAATAACCCACAAACTGATGAAGACTTCCTTCCTAACAGTGAACTCGGTCAATCAGACAGAAAATATGTTCGACACTGATGTTCAAAGTGGAGTGTCTGAGGTAGATGAAAGGACTGCAGATAATTATCAGTCTTTGGCTGAACATGAAGATGAGCTTTCTCAGCCATTGGAACAGAAAGAAAGAACGACAGAACCTAATGGAATATCTCCTATTCCAGTTCCTAGACCTTCAGGTCGTACAACACAACGCCCAGCTTGGCAGAATACTGGTGAATTTTGTTTTCGCCAGGTTGCAGATTCAGTTAATTCCTGTGGAGACTGGCAGACAAGAACTCAATTTCTGAGAAATCTTATTGAAGAACGTTTGCTTCAACAGTGTCCAGATGAGGTATACAAGGCTATGTTGATATTGATTACTGGTCACACATATTAAATGTCGGGAGATCATTTTCGTGTTGGGAGGAGTATGTAGCAGAATATGTATATAGCTTTTATAAACAGCAAAGTTAGGTATTAACATTTTATTGTCATAAACTATTATAACCTAATTCTAAATACAAGCTTATATGTAATTCAAACTCGGTATCCAAGCTTAACTTGTTTATTTTTCTGGGTTTTTGTTTCTCAGTCTGGCTATGACAGCTTGTTTTTCTATTGTTTCTGCATTACTTGGATAGTAAATATGTCATTATATGATTGTAGACTGGAGACATTTACTGGGTGAGATATATTGAATATGTGAATATATAAACACTTAGCAGAAGTACAGATAAATTATATATATATATTATTAATGTTGTATATGTACTTAAGAATATATTTGTTTTATTTATAGGGTTTTAAAATAGTCCGGATCATATCCAAGATTGAGGCTAACAGTTCTGAATAAACGAATTCGAACCAAATCACAGACTAGTTGTATTGCACAAGATAAAAGTACAACCTGTGATATATTAAAATAAATAGTTTTGCACAGGAAGACAAATAGACGTCTAGACATCACTTTGATATTGATATATTTTTAACCACTGATTTGGATTTAGGTGAGAAACTACGTGTACTTCAAAGAAAACAAACAAGGTCAGATTGATCTTCTGTCATGGACGGTCAATGCATTAAAGGGGAAGTAAACTCAAATATGAGCCTTATGTGTTGGAAAGATGCATACCCGGACCACCAACACATACTGACACTTTAAGAAATGAGAAATGCGTAATTTTAGAATTAATATAAAAAAAAACCGTAATTATTCCTGCTAACTGGGGGCAGCCATTTTCTTTTGTTTTCGTTGCGTCCGGTATTCTAGCTTGGAGCGAAGTGACGTCAGCTCCTACCAACTCCTGTATGCACAGTGTAAACAAACACAGTCATTTACGACAAGGCGCTTCGCTTTCGTCAACCTGTAAAACAAATAATATAATAAACTATTACCAAAATATATTTCAATTAGAGGATAACCCTACTGTGTTTTCCGATTTGCGGACGTATATCGGTGGTTTTACTGTCGCAAATGTAGTTTTATTGGCGACGCGATATACGTCCACAAATCGGAAAACACAGTAGGGTTATCCTTATTCTAATTAAACTGTTTGCTGGTTGATTTTAAATAGGAAATTGTCACATTTTTTAGTAAGAATAAGCTTATAAACGTCACCAGCTGGTGACGTCATTAGGCAGCCCATCAACAGACGATGGGTTGTTCGACAGTTAGAGGCTCGAACATAGATGTGTAATTTGACATATTTAATCAGCTCTCATGATTAGATAACGACTGATAAAGAATAATATGTTCATTTCTGACATAAAAACTTCTCAGTATTTAACGACTTCTATACGTAATATGAAATTGTCTTTATGACGTCATTACAAAACAACCCTGTTCTTTGCTTAACCTATGACGTATTTCTGCCTGAAAATTTGCAACCTGTATGTCGGTGATTTTACCACCTGAAATGTTTAGTAGAGATCCAATCAGATAATGTGTTGAATTATAATTTGCATTAATAGAACGAAATGGGGTTATAGTATTTTTCTCTCTTAAAGTTCTTTTTTCTTTATTTGTTGAATTTGCATCCGAAGTCCGGAATAGAAGGCATCCAGTGTCGACAATTTTTTATTCCTAATAAATTAACGGTAGCTGAACGGGACTTTAAAACTGTTCTGTTTTACACATAATGTCGGTTTGGACAGAGTCCACTGTATATATATATAGATATATATATATATATATATATATATATATATATAGAGAGAGAGAGAGAGAGAGAGAGAGAGAGAGAGAGAGAGAGAGAGAGAGAGAGAGAGAGAGAGAGAGAGAGAGAGAGAGAGAGAGAGAGAGAGGGGGATTCGTCACGAGTATTTTTAATATGGGAAATATCAACCGAGGCTTCGTTAATCTGTATTTGTCGAGCCTTTGGGGAGACAAATACAGATTAACAGGCCGAGGTTGATATTTACCATATTAAAAAATACGAGTGACGAATTCTATTTATCATATTACTGTCAATTTTGTTTATTTTTCACTTAAATGATTAATAAACAAAACCCCAACGCTCGGAGGTAACAATTTGTTATGACGTATGAATACATGTACATGTCAATCACTCAGCTGGTAACCGGTTTGTCAATACACCTTGAAGGTTATCTATGCTTTCTGAAACTAGGTTAAAAACGGACAGAACGATTGTAGCTATTTAAACAATTTAATACTAATTTAACAATGAAATTATAATAAAATAACTGACAATAGCCAAATTTTTCAAAATAACTTTTCGCGGCATTTTGCTGAATACTACGTCATTGTCAGACATAGGCGTATCGACGTCACTGACCTATTTAAGGGCTTCATCAAATTCAGTCGCCGTCGGAATCTACCAAAATTAGGTACCTCAGACCAAAAATATATTTTACTTTTTTTTTTCTTTATGGTCATAGTTTCATTAAATATGTTGCTCTTATTGAAAAAACATCACTATATTATCCAAATGAAGCAAAATAAAGTCGTAGTAGCCTTGTACTTCTGTGACCAAACATGGCCGACATGACGATTTTAATTGTCATTTACGTCCACTTTTGTAAACCAAAAAATAACAGAGAAATCTCTGTTGTAAGCTTATACATGTTACAAGCAGTTATCAATGTTGCATCTCTGAAAATTTCAAGTGAAAATATAAAGGGTTACTATTATTTCTGATAACATATGTATTCTTGGGGTAGGTTCGAAACCGCTCCAAAATGACAAAAAAACACAGAAATCTTGGAATACGTAATTTAATGACATAATAATTGATGCAAATGTTACATCAGAATAACATTTTCAGTTCACATTTATTTACGCTGATACAATAATGTACATCCAGACCAATAATAAAAAGGAAAACATAAAGGTTTAGATCGCAGATGGAAAGTGGATACACGTTACATAAAAAAATAAGCTTCTTGTTTCAAAATATTTTATTTTTTTTTACCTAGACTCATAATAATATTGAATACTTGAAGATTTCAATAAAAGATGCAATAAAACTTATCATATGTACCAGTCTTTTAACTCAAACCAGTAAAAACTTATCACACGACGAATGCCAATGATTGGCCAATATGTTTAATCAATTTCTTACAAAAATATTTACATACTTTACACATTCAATATCATTATTAGAAACAAAGCAATATAAGTAGCCATATTTCACCTTTGAAAGGAATGTCCAAACACTCGTACAATATCAGAAAGGTAAATTTCTATCCAGAAAAAATATCCCCAAAACATATTTTAGCAGCTGAAACACTTAAGGCATGAGACAGCAGTCACACGTGTGCTAAATAATTTACTAAATGCAGCTATGATTATTTTAGTTCAATAAAGTGCTTTATAAAAACAAATTCAAACAATGAATTATTATAAATATAACTATATACCACTTTGAATTATAATAAAACATTTATGGCTAGATCTACCAAATTTAGCATCCATGAAAGAGTATTAGTCTAAATTTGTCTATGAATTATTGTCACACACTTCATTTCTGTTCTAGGTTCTGTCACAGTTGGAAACAGAAAACATAACAGCATCAAGCTTGAAGTATAATTGAATCTACTGAAAGTTGTCTCATAACCACGTGTACTCTCCCACTCCGTTTCCATTTCAGGTTTCTCCATAGACGCACAGAGACTACACATTTCCTGAATAAAGAAAAATACCCATTATGACCATGGTTATTTATCTTTTTGTTTCAAATATTGTAATTAGTTTGACATAATATTTGTAAACAGAAATATTCATTACATCAGATGAAACAAACCTTCAAATGTTTTTTCTGTATGTAGTTATTTTCACTTTACTTTTAGTATCTTTTACAAATAATTAATTCTTTACCATTTTTAACAGTAATATTCATTGATGAAGTGATGAAAAAGTATAATTATACTTAGAATTTAATGTTACTTGGTTACCCAAAAATTTAAGTTTGTGTCACAATGTGAGAAGTCATGGTACCTGAAACATTTTCTTTCAAAAAGGTATTTACAAATGTAACAGACTTAAAAAGTACAAATTCTGTTTAATTTATTTCCATTGCATTAATACTATTCTTTTGTATAAAACTGATCTAGTCATATGCTAAACTCATTCAAATGATTTACATAAAAATAGATTTACGTCTATATTTGAATAGTTATGCATTATCAAAATGTTTTTTAAAATCAACTTCAGCTATCAGAAACTGCTGAGTCATCATGATAAGCAAAACATTATTTTAAGTTATTTTGAATTAAATATGCATTGTCTTCTAAAAATAACGCTTCAGTATGATATATATTCTACCCAAAAAGTTAATAATGGGTGGATAAATAATGACAAAGCATCAAATACGTTTAATTTTATCAAAATGTGTCCCTGCTGTGAAGTTCTATATTTTCGCTTTTGCGGGTCAGTGGGTCAGAGTTACCTCCCTTGAAATATTTTCGATGTCGAATTAAACTAAATTGCTTTTTTTCTTAAATTACCAAAAAATCATTTTTATGCTGTTTTATTATATTACTATATATATCTATCAATATCTCAGTGAAATCGCCCTTTTTGGGGCAAAATAAGACGTATTCAAAGTTTCACTTGCCTCAAAAAAAGTCTTTTTGTAGTCGTTCAACTTCGGAAACAGGATATACATCAATCGGAAGGTGTGTACTTGTCATAACAACAAAAAAAACGTGCAAAATCGTCATCAAAATAAGCGTATTCTGGCCTTGAACAACACTACCAATTGTGAACCAAACTCGTGACATTTCGGAATATGGGCGCAGCTGCGCCCCTAGCGGCGGCTGCGGTCGCTACCAAAATGATTCTTCGTTGTTTTATGGGGACAACAGGACTTTTAGGCTGAGCCAGATTTATTACGATGTTGCCCCCACTGACATTGCCTCCAAACATGGTGTTCACACCGCCGGAAATATTGATGACCTGTGATTGTTTCGAATTTTAAAAGTGTTGTCGGATTTCCTTCGAAGACGAACACGCGGGAACCAAACTTGAGGATTCACCAGATGTAGATATCGCGGACAGAATGTGCGACAGTTCTTTGTGTTGGTCGTGATTTATATGGCTGTATGCATTAACTGAATGAATATTTTTGTGTCCTGTTATCTGCATGTTTTAATGAGCAGGAACGTGATTGTCGTTCAGTTTTTGGACCAGATATTTGTGTGCAGAGTGGTTCGTCAGTCGTTTAGTGGTACAAATATTACCACTCGAACACATGTTTTTCATCAGTCCAGCAAGTTTATTTCTACCAATGCATTGCCCGAGGAACCACTGTTCTCCTGCTTTCGGCATACCGAGTGTGTGTTTGTATGTGCGTGTGTAGCAATGTAGAATGGGTCGTCAGCACAAAAGTTTCGCGGTCGTTTTGAAGAATAAAACTTGAAAACTTCAACGGGACATCGATGGGGATTTTGTGTGTTTGCCCACATTTTTGGAATAACGTCTCTGCAATCGCGGGGATTTTCTCATACTTTGCATACTTGCAAAAGACAACTTCAAAAGATGCCATGTTTGTTCGTCAACAATTTTGACAGGTGAAAATAGTTCCACGTTTTGGTATACAATTTGCATAATAATGTAATTTGCATACTTATGTTCTAAATATTTGCATACTTGTGTCTTAAAATATGTGATTTATGTAATGGGCATGCCCAATGCTATTCCTTAGTAGTGATATGATATATATATATATATATATATATATATATATATATATATATATATATATATATATATAGATATATACTGAACAAAATAAGAAACTTCCGCTAACTTTGCTTGAACATAACTTGATGAAAACAAACCGGGGGAATAATTGTTATATATGCGTTTTAAGAGTGTTCCATGATGCATCGTTTGGTGTAAAAATCATGGCCATAGGTTAACAGAAACTGGGAGAAATTTTGACCAAGTGTGGTAGGGGTTAAAAAAAAAAAATACCCACTTAATAACGGGTATGACAACCTCTTGAACTGACCACTGCAGTGCATCGCAGGCGCACAGAATTGACTAAAGTGTTGATTTCTTCCTGTGGAATATTGTTCCATTCCTGAATGAGCGCTTGACGAAGTTCGTTGACGTTAGCGGGTGGGTTGGGACGACGCCTCAATCGTCTTTCTAGACTATCCCAGACATGCTCGATGGGGTTGAGATCAGGACTTTTAGCGGGCCAGTCATCAATGAAATAAATGTTATTTGTCCTAAGAAAATGTACAGTGTGTCTAGCTGTATGAGAGGTGGCATTATCATGCTGAAAAATCGAGATGTTGACGTTGTTATGGAACAGAGGAATGACGTGATGAGCGAGAATGTCATCGCGGTAACGTTGAGCATTTAAATTGCCGTCAATGACGACTAGTGGTGACCGATAACCATGGGCAATGGCTGCCCAGACCATGACACAACCCCCACCCCCGAAACGATCTCGTTCAAGAACACAACAGTCAGCATAGCGTTCATTTCTCCTACGATAGACGCGCACCCTGCCATCACCACGTTGTAAAGAAAATCTGGATTCATCCGAAAAAAGAACGGTATTCCAGCGTCGCCGTATCCAACGAGTGTGTACACGTGCCCAATTAAGACGATTTAGACGATGACGTTGCGTTAAAACGCATCCGACGTAAGGACGTCGTGCATCTAAACCGTTCTCCCGCAGACGATTACGAACAGTTTGCTCACTGATTCGGTTATTATGAAGCCCAGGTGTGTTAGCAGCAGTAGCAGTGGCAGTTTGGAATCGATTGCGCAAATGCGTGTTCATGATATAGCGGTCTTGACCACGCGTTGTAACACGCGGACGTCCACGACGTGGAAAGTCGTTGGTGCTTCCTGTCGTTCGAAATCTTACGCGAAGATTTCGTATCGCTCGACTAGAACTCCCAACATGCCTTGCAACGTCTTCTGTCGACATGCCAGCATCAAGCATGCCAATCGCCCATTCGCGTAAAAAATTGGGTATTCTTGGCATACTAAAAATGCTACAATGTAAAACACGTTATTTGTTTTACAAATTTTAAAGCGTTTTCGTTCACTTGACAACAATGTCAGTAAGACAAGTAAAACAAATTGACCGAATTGACAAATTGTTCAGTATATATTGCCTTATCCAAAGGAAAGTAAAAAATTACGAGACACAGTGCTGGAGGAAAACATCAAATTCGGGGCCCTCAAACAGCCAGCCAATTGTTATTACACCATTTAGGCCTGTCAATAACAAGAAAAACAACAAACGAAAAGTCAGGAGCCCTTAATTAATTGTTAAAGTACCAACTGCTAAGGATTTCGTAAAAAATCTAAATGTTGAACAGCCAACTAAAAAAACAAAAAATGTAGGACCAAGCGAGGCGCCCAAAACCGGTTTACAGCCAGGTCCCCAAACTCCAGGGCCTTTCTACAAGGAAATTCCAGTTAAAGCTGGGGGACTCAGACAATCCCAACCTCAAATTAACAGGGAACCCCCAGCCCCCGCCACAACAACTGGAAACACCCCACCCCCTCTCAGCACCAAGTGGATTATCAAACTAAATTCCCTCCCAGCAGAAGCGACCACATTGAACACGCTCAGAAGGGATAACCCACACTTGAACCTGAGGAAGGCGACCACTTGGTCAAATGGGTATGTCTTAATAGCTGCTTCAAGCAGCAATACTGACCAGCGCATATGCGTTCAAGGGCGCCATTACCAGCTCACGCCCTATGAACGTAAGCCCAATAAATGTTTCCACTGTCAGCAGTGGGGACATAGTGCGGCTAAGTGCCGCCATCACAGAGAACTTCCCACCTGTCACAGGGGTGGACAGAAACATGAAAGATCATCACGCAACTCACCCTGTACCAGACCTGTGCAATGCCCTAACTGCCTTAGCCAGCACATGGCTCACGACACCAGATGCCACCACTACCAGAAGGCGCTTCGCAAATTAAACAGAACTAGCGAACAAACAAATAAACCAGGCAACCAAAAAACTTTTAGCGTTAAGTCAGTTCCAACAGTTAATCAAAACTGCTCCTATACAGAAAAACTAAAAACCAACTCCCGTCAGAAGTTAGTGAACTCAAATCCATCATTCAAACTCTAGTACAGGAGATATCAACATTTAAAGCTAGCCTAATTACCCCCAAAAATTAACCTAATTAAATCTAAAAATAACTAAAAACGTCAAAAAAACATCGGGCCAGCGTCATGGGAGACAAGTCTCCATACGCCCCCGCTAATAATTCAAACATAGGAAATAAGGACCTTAGCGTTCTCCAGTGGAACGCTAAAGGCCTCCATTCAATGGCACATGGTGCCGAACTCATTCAACTCACTAGCACTAGCAACATCAAGCCAGATATAATTTGCCTGCAAGAAACTTGGCTAGGAATCGGCACTAAAGATTTTAAAAAACCCCAACTAAAGTATTTAAAATTCCAGGATATACAAGTTGTTATAAAAATAGAGAAAATAGTACCAGAGGTGGAATAGCCACTCTAATTAAAAATACCATACCGCATACCGAAATTAAATATGATTCTATTGATCAAAACTTAGAAGTCCTAGGACTTACTATACAAAACGATAAAATGCCTATTGATATCATCAATGTTTATAGCCCACCGGGAACAGCCCATAATCAACTAACGTTAAGAGATTACAATTAACTCATTAACTCAAACAATAACTTAATTCTTGTAGGAGATTTTAATTGTCATAGCACACTGTGGGGAGGTCTGCACTCCGACGCACAGGGAGACATACTTGAGGAATTCATCAATACACACAATCTAGTATGTCTCAACGATGGCAGTACTGCTTTTATTCATGACTATCTGGGCACATCCGCCATCGACCTAACTATCACCTCTTACAATATAGGTGCAAACGCCCAATGGGAGGTGTTAGATGCTCTCAATAGCGACCACCTCCCTATTCTAACCAGCTATAAATGTAATACTACTTATACAGAAGAAGAAAACTTTATACCTAAATTTAAATTTAATAAAGCTAACTGGGCTGGCTTTACAAGCGACTGTAGCAAAATTAAGTTAGAAAATAGCCTAAACATTGACGACGCCACTAATAAACTTACTAATAAAATAATAGAAATAGCTGAAAAGAATATTCCTAAAACTAAACCCTTCAATAAAAATAGACCAGTTAACTGGTGGACGGACGAAATTAAATCCAAATGCGCCTTTAGGAACAGGATACGTAAACTTTAAAAAAAACCCCAGGGAAACAAGACTATCACACTAAATATAAAATAGCCAAAAACGAAGTAGGTAAGCTTATCAATGCTAAACAAGCCAGCTGGCATAAATTTTGCGGTGAAATTAACAATAGAACATCTATTAGAGAAATGTGGAAAAAAATTAAGGCTATTCAAGGACAACGCGCTAATTCCACAGTCCTTCAAAAACATAAAACAGCAACTACTAATAAACAAAAGGCCGACCTTCTCAGTAAAACGTTCAGTAAAAACAGTAGCAACGAAAATTTTCCTAAACAATTTTTTGATAAACTTAAGAAAGATAACTCTCTACCAACTAATGATACTAAAACAGCAAATCACCCAACTACTTATAATTTAGAATTTAATAAACCGATAACAATGTTAGAATTAAAAACAGCTCTTAAAGCTAAAAAAAAAATGTACTGCCACGATTCCAAACTGCCACTGCTACTGCTGCTAAAACACCTGGGCTTCATAATAACCGAATCAGTGGGCAAACTGTTCGTAATCGTCTGCGGGATAACGGTTTACATGCACGACGTCCTTACGTCGGATGCGTTTTAACGCAACGTCATCGTCTAAATCGTCTTAATTGGGCACGTGTACACACTCGTTGGATAAGGCGACGCTGGAATACCGTTCTTTTTTCGGATGAATCCAGATTTTCTTTACAACGTGGTGATGGCAGGGTGCGCGTCTACCGTAGGAAAAAATGAACGCTATGCTGACTGTTGTGTTCTTGGACGAGATCGCTTCGGGGTGGGGGTTGTGTCATAGTCGGGGCAGCCATTGCCCATGGTTATCGTTCACCACTAGTCGTCATTGATGGCAATTTAAATGCTCAACGTTACCGCGATGACATTCTCGCTCATCACGTCATTCCTCTGTTCCATAACAACGCCAACATCTCGATTTTTCAGCATGATATTGCCACCTCTCATACAGCTAGAGACACTGTACATTTTCTAGGAACAAATTACATTTATTTCATTGATGACTGACCCGCTAAACGTCCTGATCTCAACCCAATCGAGCATGTCTGGGATAGTCTGGACAGACGATTGAGGCGTCGTCCCAACCCACCCGCTAACGTCAACGAACTTCGTCAAGCGCTCATTCAGGAATGGAACAATATTCCACAGGCAGAAATCAACACTTTAGTCGATTCTATGCGCCTGCGATGCACTGCAGTGGTCAATTCAAGAGGTGGTCATACCCGTTATTAAATGGGTGTTGTTGTTTTTTAACCCCTACCACACTTGGTCAAAATTTCTCCCAGTTTCTGTAAACCTATGGCCATGATTTTTGCACCAAACGATGCATCATGGAACACTCTTTAAACGCATATATAACAATTATTCCCCCGGTTTGTTTTCATCAAGTTATGTTCAAGCAAAGTTAGCGGAAGTTTCTTATTTTGTTCAGTATACATACCACGACCTTTAATATACCAGTCGTAGGGCATTAGTTAGGATGAATAAACCCCGCAAGTCCACATATGGCGATAAATCACGTGACCTGTATTGTAAATGACGTATTTATTGTCAATAATCGTGTTACATAGAGAATAATACATGAGTGGCCGTTAGATTTATATCACAACGAGTTGTTTTAAAGTGTATCTAACGAGCGAAAGCAAGTTTGATATGTTTTAAAACATCGAGTTGTGAAATAAATGGTATTTAACGGACACGAATATATTATTCTATTACTTACATATCCTCAAAAACCAGGTTTTTAAGCAAATTTTAAAATCTTTTTCGACAAAAGGTTATTTACAAGCGTTGTACTTGTAGCTAACTTACGCGTCACAGACCCATGATTGTCAGGTTAACTATACGTCACAGTGTAATCGATTTCCATCGTGTAGTTTTTCATTGGAATTATGGCATCGGTTACCTGGTCATCACCTATGAGCAGCCAGTCATATGTATTGAAATTGTTAACACACGTATATGTTTAAACAAACATGTTTTATACAAAATAACGCATGATGTTCTCACCAACGGGTGTGTAAGAAAAAGTATTTATTTTCTATATTCCTTCTCGTGGTTGTAATTCTATAATTATAACGTTGGTCCAAGTATTATTTATACACTTATAAAAATTAATATATAATTTTGGCCACTATGCAACTTTGATACAGCCTCTTTAAGTAACGCCGTTTTCTTTACAATCAAAATATCTAAAGTTACGCGTACACCACCCGATTCGGCGATGTAGTCGGCAATAGTCTGAAAATATACGCGACAATATAAATTAAGGACCAACAGAAGGTTGTTTTGTTTAACCACATCACTAGAGCACATTGATTATTAATCATCGGCTATTGGATGTCAAACATATGTGTGTGTGTGTGCGTGCGTGATATAAAAGATCCCTTGATGCTAATCGAAAATAGTAGCCCACGTGGCATCAGCGGATTTCCTTTCTCACTATCAGAATGGTCCCTAATCATAAGTGACGCCATATAACCGTAAATAAAACTCAGTCTGTCTGTCAGTCAGTCAGTCTCTGTCTGTCTGCCTCTCTCTCTCTCTCTCTCTCTCTCTCTCTCTCTCTCTCTCTCTCTCTCTCTCTCTCTCTCTCTCTCTCTCTCTCAATGGGTAATTTGTCTTGGTATTTAATCCAGTATAAAAAAATTCTATCACTATTTTCCCTGCCTGAATATAACGGAAGAAAGAAAAGAAAGATAAAATGTTTAACAGACGAGACCAAGGCTGCAGTCGTCTATCTTAAGTGTACACACCGCGGCAATAGTGAATTAGAATAGGAACCTAAGAAAAAAAGTATTTGTCTCGTTTCGGTCCACGACAGGTTTATCGTGTTTACATACAATTTAGAATTTTTCAAATCTAACCAGATATAATAAAGTTTTCCACAAATGGACGTTTTATTCACTAACATTATTTATTGTTGTCATGTGTTTTTTGCCCTGATCGGAAGTTTGCGGTATTTGGTCATGGCAGCCCAATCAGAAGCCACTCGGTGCGCGGTCTAGTTTATTTTTGACGTCATTGTACAAGGCGTATGTACAGTGCTTTAGACTTATATTTTTGGTACTATAGTTTTAAATACTGTTACTATTAATAGATTAACACTGTCTTGGGCGGGGGGGGGGGGGGGGCAGTAGCAGCAGCGATGGTTTATATATATTTATCCCGCAATCACTGTATACATTGACAAGATATGATGACTAAGATCAATCTCTATAAAAATACAGGTCACTTGACATAAGCCCGACTCGACTAGATTTTCAATGAACTCTTTAAATCATTTAAGTACAGTAAATACAAATAACTTTTAGTTTTGCAATAACAATACACAAATTGTATAGTTATTATGAATTACAGTTTAGAAACGCTTTTTGAATGTGACAGAATGTAGCTAGCATCTTATAAAAAATGACGTGTATTTTGTATGACGTCATACGGCAAAAGCCCTGCTAGTTGACATACTCTATTTGCTTCCAAAAAAATGGAATAAATAACTATTTTCCGACTATTCCCGTAGGATTGCAGGATAAAAGAAATAACTGGTTACTGTCTTAAGATATGGGCTTTATCCTGCTCAGGTCGAATGGCGAATGCAGCCCGGCAGAGCATCGCTGCATTTGCCATTCTAACCTTCACAGGATAGGTCCTAAAGCCGATATCTCAAGATAGTAACCAGTTATTCCCTACAGAGGCGTAGCGCCCATTACGCACAGTACGCATGTGCATAATCAGGGATGTGCCTAGAAAAATGTATGTGCCGGGCAAAATTCGAAGGTCCGTTCAATAAATTTAGGAGGGTTGAATGTATGCTCCCCGCTGACGTTTTTTTTTACATTGCAGATGCTCTTATCGGTCTTTTGGGTTATTTTTAATTAGCTTTTCTAATTTATATTTATATCTCAGGTTTATATTATTTAGCAAATATATGAGCTGCTAAATGACATATAACATCACAGAAAAAGCAGTACTGTGTTGGTATTTACAAAGGCTGAAAGGCAATAACTTACTACTTGGTGCCAATCAGTTAACAGTTGAATAAAGTGTATTGAACTTTAAGGCGTCTGTTTTTCTTTTCTGACCATATTTTAACAGCTGTTTCAAATGGAAAATCTTCCAATTTAGGAGCCTCAATTACAATTCTCATAATTGATTCTAAAGTCGTTTCTGTTGCGAAGAATTGTTTTTATGTTTCATTTGGGAGAAGTCTCTTTCACGGTCTGCTGTATGTGGTGGTAGAAACATGTAAATCTCTGCAAGAAATGCCATAATTGGATAAACAAGTTTTAAGCCTTTGTTGGCAACTAGATCATGACCAACATCTGAAGCAGTTTTTGAATGCATGTGGTCACTCATGTATTGTTTAAAATCACCCCACTCCTGAACTGCATTTGCCTCTTCATAGCCACCAAATCTCTGAAAGCCTCCATGATATTATTGTCGGTGAATCGATTTTTAATGTTTGTAATGATTTTGTCAAGAAAGACAGTCTTCACATGTTTGTCAAAGTCACACTTAGCTACTATGGCAAGATCATTATCTGGTTGACATAGATTTCTTTTGTACTTTATATCAACTCCTAACCTTTCTAGTTTTGTGATGAAATCAGTCATGGTTTTTTTAGATTATCACCATCCTCTACCTTCAGTTTTTCAATCTTATTAATTGTAGAAGCTACTACATTTGCAACCAATGAATAATCAAGGTTACTGATTTGAAATATCTTGGATAGGCCGTTAATAGTTGGAAGTACATCACAAAACAGTAGAAGAGTCGCCACAAACTCATAATGGCTTAGGAAAGTATATAAACCACTGGCAGTGGCATTCCCCCTTTCTTCAGATTCATTGCCAAGACTGATAATCACACTGCTAAGAATATTCTTCAAACGTTCAACTGATGTTCCAACACTCAGCCACCTTGTTGATGAAGGCTCAAGTATCTTAAGCTCGGGCTCTTCAAGCAGTTGCTGGAGAGCTTTAAGTCCTGCAGACCTAACAGCACTAAATTATGATAAAAGTCATACAACTGTCTAAGAATAGCTTTGAATTTGTTGACATATGGTATGCTATCTCCAGCCTGAGATGCAGCTAAATTAAGTTTATGTGCAGCACAGTGTAAGCCTACTGCCTCACATTTATGTAATTCACCCACAGCATTTTGAGAAATAATCTGTTTATTCTGTATTAATTAAACAGCCCCATTGCGAACACGTCATTACAGCAGCACCGTCAGTTCCAATGCCCCTCAGGCATGTATATTTAAAATGATTTTGTTCAACAAATTCAGAAACATGTTTAGATATATTATCAGCATTTAATGTTATTAACATCGGTTTGTCACCAGTGTAATTTTTTTTCAGTTGAAACACTTGACTGAACTTTCAAAAAGTCCAATATTTTCAAAAACCTAACCACAATAGATCCATTATGAATAAATTGAGTTCTTAAAACCATTTGTTACTTTCTCTCAGTTTATTCAGTATATTGTTTTCAATACACTAGACATGCATTCCAGCATGTCCTGGATCGATTTCCTGCTTGTGTACATAGCATTAAGACCAACATTAATGTTTGACCTCAAATTCAATTTTAAATAATCCTGTAAATCGAGTAATGGTTCAAAGTTCGTTGTATGTGCTATTCTCTGTTTACACAAAAAGTAAAGGCATGCAAACATTTGGCACGTGGAGGCCAGTGGTATTTCTGGTATGATACTAGCAGCGATGTTACTTGTGTGTGATTGGGCAAGTTCTAATTGTACTGCATTAATGAATGTGACCATGGGATGTTTCATGATCGACAACACTCTCGAGTCTGATTAGTCTACATGGTTGTTTGTTCCAAATATCGCGATCAAAAGGACGTTTGTCATACTTTTTGCAAAGTTCAGGGCCTGTTTGATTTCCATTTTATATTAAAAGACTTTGCCCGTTTCATTTTTTTAGAACACGGTGTAATTTGTTCGAATGTATTTTTCCGTTTGTCAACATCTTTGACAGTTCCCGTAACACTAACCGGTGACGTATCGATACAGGTAGATTGGACACTTTCCCTCAAACGGACGACGTAGTTTTATTGCCGACAATAGACCTTGTAGGCTCAGCTATCTTTTCACATTCACTATTATAATTTTGTTTGCCACTTTTCTGGAAGTATTTTAGTAAAGACATTGTTGATATTTTTCACCCTGTCGTCTGCTAGTAGTACTAGTCATGTCGCAAAGAGAAAATGTATTTAGCGTTTTGATTTGATGATATATTCTATAGTAGCCAATGAATAAATAAGACGGATGAAGCATTCGGAATATCAGTGTTTTTTCACCGCTGACGAGAATGGCCGAATGGTTACGAATGTCTTCGGTGCTGAGATATGTGTGCTAACGTTGGACTGGTTCCCGAAGTGGCCGTTTGGTTTAACGTGTAACGCAAAAAACAGTCTAGCGAGCTTTTTTGTTTTTCGATTGTACTAATCTTGCTAGACTGGTTTTCTCTCTGCAACAAATGTTTAGTAAAATATTCATAGACATTTTTGCATATTATTTAAATAACTACGTTTGGGGTTATTTTTCGGACAAAATATTAGTGCCGGGCAACAAGCCCAAATTTCTTAAAAGTGCCGGGCGGTAATTTTGAGTGGTGGGTAGTCGCGCCCGGCACCGCAAGGCGTGGGCACATCCCTGATAATGCATTTTTTTTGTTTATCTGGGAATGGGTCGAGGCTGTCTGTAATTGTTCTATAAAATATCCTCTTAAAGACGCTCAATCACGGATTTAGTGGGCCTTATTTCTTTAAATATGGATTATAAATGGAAATTACATTAATTTGGAATACCAACCATGTATGATCCAAAACATTTTAATTGAACTACGATCGACGGAATTCCATGACAAGCTTCATTTTTAAAATTTGGGACTCTTCTTGTGAAAATTCATAAAAAAAATACGGCAAAACAGACTCGTAGTGGTGAAGATGTATATACGACAACCGTATAATGTATTTTAGAATTTTATATAACGACCGCCGTGAATAGAAACTTGGCAAATGAGGGCCGGCTATATAATAAAATAATTATTATTATTTCATGACGAAAATAACTGCGAATACGCTGACATAAAATAATAAACAGTCAGAACATGAACTCACCATTTATTATTATTATTATTATTATTATTATCAGGCGCGTGTGCATGGAATTTAGCAGGGGAGGGAGTCTAGACGGTGACAACGCCATAGTGCTTAGTTCGAAAACGAATAACATGTTTTCCAACGTCAGCCAGTCGTTTTTCGTTAAACGTTTGCAAATTATTTTGACTGATTCGCAGTGGTCATTCGGTTTAATGTACCCTATGGTAATCATTGCAGGGTTACTCAAGGTTGAAATAGCAAGGAAATATGGCATGCCATTATTATTATTTTTTAAATAGCATACAAAAAGAAATAATTCCTGCTGAGAAAGAAAAATAGCATGTTGTAAATAAGAAGGGTAAGGGAAGTGTTTGGGATAGTGTGAACAATTAGGACCTCTGAGATATATTTTACAGTATTATAAAATGAAATTTTAACAGCATTACAAGGTATATAGCAAATGTGATAATCATACACATCTTTTGGAAAATGACCTGCGATTTTTCGGGTGGTTTTAGCAGGTGAATATCTAATTTCCCATAGCTGCTGCCATCGGATTACAGGATGGTAGGTACAGGGTTCGCAGCCCGGTACCGGCTCCAACCCAAAGCGAGTTTTTAAGGGGTCAATGGGTAGGTGTAATGACACTGCACCCTCTTCTCCCTCACTAACCAACTAACAACTAACCCAGTGTCCTAGACAGACAGCCCAGATAGCTGAGATATGTGCCCAGGACAACGTGCTTGAACCTTAATTGGATATAAGCACGGAAATAAGTTGAAATGAAAGGTAATCATTAGAGGGGTACTTACACTATGGTAATCATTAGAGGGATACTTAGATCAGTTATATTTTGTTTGGTTGAACTGTAACCTCGTTTTTTTAGTGAGGACGAAATGGCCGCCATTCAGCCAGACGAGGCAGGCACTCACTATGTAACCTGTCGACGTAACGGATGGACGATTCCTCCTCGTGGGTATCAACTCCTTGCCTGGGTTATCGAAATCTACTTCATACTTATAAACTTTGGAATGATTGTTCCTTCGTTTTCAGAAGAATTGCAAGCCATATGTTACGTTGTATCCTTTGAAAACATATTGTATATTACAGTGTTATTTTTCCTATAGGTTGGGGACGACATTGTATCCTTTGAAAACATACTGTATAATACAGTGCTATTTTTCCTATAGGCTGAGGGCCTTAATACTCATTTAGAGAAGGAAGGAAATGTTTTATTTAACAACGCATTCAACACATTTTATTTACGGCACGAAACATGTCGTATACCCTCAGGATAATTCGGAATGTTTTCAAATTATTTTTAAATCACTGGCATGATTCTGCACGTAAAGTTTTGATTGGTAGATATGAGCTCCAACTGCCTGCTGTTAGATCCACATGTAATAGTGGAGCTAATTTTAATTAGATTGACATACAGGATAGCATATACTACGGTCTTTGATATACCAGTCGTGGTACACTGGCTGGAAGCAGACATATCCCAATGAGCCCACTGACGGGGACCGACCCCACACTGACCACGCATCGAGCTACGTCCAGCCCCTCATTTAGGGCATGATTAAGTTGTGGTGACATATACACAAAGAACAACCATTTGCGTTTTATTCTACAGTGTGAATTGAAAGTAGGGATGAGCTCTCTCTCTCTCTCTCTCTCTCTCTCTCTCTCTCTCTCTCTCTCTCTCTCTCTCTCTCTCTCTCTCTCTCTCTCTCGGAATTGTAGTGTCGTTTTACGAAAAATAAGGGAAGTTTCAGTTTCATTTCAAAAACATTTTATTAAGCTAAGTCAGAATTTAAAACTAATTCTATACATGGACTTGATTATTCAAATTGATATATCTATTTTGCATTACGAAACGTTATGGGGGAGGGAAAGGAGTGATTGTCAGGCGTAACCTATCGTTTCCAAAATATGTCTTTAGATATTATTTTAAAAAAAGAAATTATTCACATTCAGATTGGGACTTTTACTTTTTTGTACTACTTCAAAACTTGGAATGTAAAAACGACATAGCCTTTGGGGAATAATGAGGAATGGTGCCCATTATCGGAGTATAAAACCATGTACACATTCATAAACACTTCTAAACATTCATTCGTTCATTCATTCATTCCACCGAGCTCTCCTCTGTCTAGCAAGGGTGGAAGTAATTTTTTGTATGTGAGATATGATACTTGACGTATGGCTAGCTGAACGGTTTGGCGACTGTTGCGCACGTCCTGCTTGTCATCATTACAACGTCTATCAACCCAGCACACGAGGCCGTGTTAAAGAAACCCGTTCGGCGGACGTTGGCCGTCTTTGACAGCAGAACACATGCGCATATAATCGAGAACCACTACTGCAATCTGTGCGAAATACACGTGTAAGTACACAACTACGCATAGTAACATAAATGGAAAAACAAAAGAAAACGAGAATTTTCCCAGGTGAATTACATATGTAGTTGTTATGATCAAAGATTAGTAGTTTCACATCAGATGGTTGTTTACAGTCCAGTGTGTACGAGTAGCGATGTTTAGTGGGACCGCTGTATATGTGACGTCAGGGCATGTGCTTGAAAAGTTTGTCGGGAGCCATTTTGGAAACTAATGGAGCAAGATTCTCTGAACTAAGTGATGTCAACCTAACGTCCGAACCATGTACCTCTAGATGTGTAAACTATACTGAACAACAAAAGAAACCTTTTCATGATACAATTCATTCGGCCATAAATAGACTCAAAATAGAACTGAAATGTACACAAGACGTCTATATAGGCCTATTTAATATTATTTTAAATATACCTATTTTACATTCTAATTGTGCACACGTGAATTCGTCGACGCTATCAAGAAACTTGCATGGAGGATTCGTCACAAGTGGGTTTTTTAATGTAGTAGATATGGAAAATATCAAAACTTTCTTATCTCTGAAGTTCAAGGGTCATAACTCTTTGAAAAATGGATAAATCACCACAAAAATATTAATTTTAGCTCAATGTCTTCAAGAATTGCTAAACAAGTCCTGAAAAACATATTTGGTTATCTGCTAAGTTCAAGGGTTATACCGACTTCCGGGTGAGAGTTCATTCACCACTAGGCCTATAGTTCTTTGTGCATTTTGAAATAGCTGAGCTGGGTGTTGTGAATTATAACAGGATGCCGAAAAATAAAGAGGGGCGCAGAAAAGCAAATGGCGCTGCCAAACGTGAAAAGGGGTGACATAACACGAAAGTGAGGAGGCAAAATACAACAACACGGGGTACGTGCATGACTAAACATAGTTTCAATGCTTGATACTAACTAAATGCCCAACAAGGATCCAAACGTCCGTGTACATTTTGCTGTCGGTGAGGAACTTTACTGACGCCAGTAATTTTTATCCAGCGACACAAAAGTGCCATCGGTGACGGCCCCAACCGACGGCAGTTTATATGTCACCGACTGCAATTGCCGTTGTTGCCGCCGTTAAGTTCGAGCGCTGCATATGAGACGGACACACACACCGAGGACGATGTTGAAACCTATAGTTGCGTCTGATGAGACCGGCAGGGAACTAAAAACAAAATGAACCTGTTAATAACCCTGACTCGTGTGGTTTTCTTAGACTGGATGATGAATAGTATTTAGAAAAAGAAGAAGTGGCTAAAAATTAATTTGATGTGGCTAATAAAACCCCAAGTAAAAACATGTTTGCACCTGTGAAGCTAGGCTCAGTGGCTTTAAGTTTTAAGTCATGTACATGTATATGTCGGAAGACATGGTATAGTTCAAGTGTGTAGAAACCTTAATTTGTCGAACCATAAAATGACTTGTCAAATGCTAGTCTACATTCAAACATTGAAACCAAAGCCTTGTTTTGGGTTAGAATTGTACAGGGTTCGTGGGAATTATGAAAATGGATTGGTTATACCTGTGAAACTAGTCTCAGCGGCTTTAAATTTAAGTCATGTATACAAGGTACATCTCGTAGAGTTTTCAAACACCATTTTCCAGGCTTGGAAAGTCGTTGAATTTTTAAGTACCGGTAATTAGTCGTGGAAAATTATGAGAAATGAAAATTGTTTGACAGTTAATTTTATCTAATTTAAATTAATGCAATAAAATGAATTTAAAATGTTTGAACTTCCATATTATCTTCTATGATAACTACAATGTACCATATCATTCTGTTTGATTTTGTAGTGATGAGAAGACAAAACACTGCAAAGACTGCTACAAATGTGTTTCGCACTTAGACCACCATTGTGAATGGCTCAACAACTGCATTGGCAGAAGAAATTACCAGTGAGCTTTGATGGACATCACATTTGTTTTCTCATGTATTTTACAGTATCAGACCTCACCATTTAAGGGGAGCTATCACTGTGGCTCCCTATCACTCCCCTAAGATTAGTTCATTGATTAATGTTTAGCTCCTAATTATTTAACATGTGATTTTTTTTTTTTAATACATGTACTACAAAAGGATTAAATATAAATGGTCAGTATGGCAGAATCATAAGTAACTCCCCCATTCAGGGGAGAGATTAATCTTTACCGTCAGTTGTTGTCATAGCGATATCTGATACACATTAATGTACATGTAGTCAATTATTTAACACAATATGATGGACACATAAACCACTTTGTGTGCTTGCCAAATCGTGATGACGTCATATTTAGTACCGACAAGGTCTAAGGTTTGTAAGCATCAAATTGTCCATTAGTATTGTTCATTAGAACAATGCAGAATATTTCTCATTGAGAAAATATGGAAAATATTTTTCCTGTTATGAGTGACCGCTGTGGTAATAAAAATAATTATTTAAAACCAAAATAATGTTTATGTTTCGTAATCCAATATGATCGCTATGCTTTGCCTTTAAAAAATTAGATTTTTTTATTTTTTTATTCTGCTGTAATAAAGCAGCATTGTAGGCACAGAATGCTTCAAAATAAGTTCATATGCTATATTTGAACTGTACATGTAAGCTTCTTTATTGTTTGCCAAACTTCTACAATCATGATATAATGTTTTTATTTCCATGCAAAAGATATCTCCTCTGGTAATGTAACAGTGTTTAAAACATGGATATATTAAAGCTGTCATATAAAAACTAAAGTTTGTTTTATTTAACGACGCCACTAGAGCACATTGATTTTTTATCTTATCATCGGCTATTGCAGGGCACAATATTTCATGCGAACCGCCGTTCTGTTTGCGTGTCGGTTACGCAAAATTAAATTTACGCGAACCGCAAATTGATTACGTCGTGACCTGTAGACGTTCAGAAATTAAAACTTGCAGACTTCACGATTACAGGAAATTTATTAATGCAGACATACTACTAGTAGTCTGACAAATGTTTTAGACTGTGTTTAGATACTTGATGCGCGGCAAACCAGTAGAAAACGGTATATTGCAACGGTTGTAACTTGAGACCTAAGGCTCAGTATAGAGTCGAGCCAGACGTAATAAAGAAATGTGCACGGATCGCTAAGGCGCCTAAATTATCTGCTGCTATTCTATCTCTAAAGGAATATATGTAGACATAATTTTGGATTGCCTATAATTTTACAAAGGTTGAAAATGGTTTTAACGTAAACAAAAATGTCCCAAAAGCTGAAAAATACTAACATTGCATAGTGAGCTTTAAATAACAAACATTTGGAACGTCACTGTAGTATAGAAGTACCAGCAATAAAGTGAAAGTAGCATCGCCGCCGCAAAATATCGGTGTCGAATTGTGGTCTTTCTTTTTATCAGTCGCGTGTGCAGGGGTGGGGGGGGGGGGGGGGGGGGTGCGGGTGGTCGAAATTGAGACCTAAGGCTCAGTATAGAGCCAGACACCTCGACCCCACCCCCACCTGCAAAATTTCATTCGTACGCCCCTGTTTATGTTATATAAGATTTATTTTTGTTAATCTAATCATGCACCAATGAGTAGCCTATCAGTGACAAATGGTAGCCTTTATTTATTATTTATAAAAGAAAATTATTAGTCTAATCATGCACCATGGAATGGGCATTTTCCCTCCAAATGTTTTTATTTTGTTTCAGTACTGGGCTAATATTTAGTCCTTTTACAACAGTGTTAACTTCCGCAAGCTGCATGGAGGTTCTAGAATATGGTGGCCCGATGCCCGAGGACAGTGGTTTTTAGATTATGGCAACTAAAAATTACTTTTTGCGATCCCGATGGCAAGTGGTGAATAATAATGATAATAATAATAATAATAATAATAAACGCTACGATCGTACGAAAACAAAACAAACATCTACAAGTCACTTCTTTCGATTTGCAAGCATTAAAGAAACTGTTTTATAAAACGTTTTCTTTTGTATTTTGTTTCAACTTTATGATTGAGCAAACAATTACGTATTTAAAATAAAACTTCAACGTAACTTTGAGGTAACCGATCAGGTAATCCACAGGTTACGCAAATATAATTCACGTAACCGAACGATTGGTTACCTAGGTAAAAACCACGTGAACCGACTTCCGGTTACCTCAGATTTCGAAATATTGTCCCCTGTATTGGACATCAAACATATGGTCATTCTGACAGTTTTTTAGAGGAAAACAGCTGTTGCCACATAGGCTACTCTTTTACGACAGGCAGCAAGGGATCTTTTATTTGCGCTTCCCACAGGCAGGATGGCACAAACCATGGCCTTTGTTGAACCAGTTATGGATCACTGGTCGGTGCAAGTGGTTTACCCCTACCCATTGAGCCTTGCGGAGCACTCGCTCGGGGTTTGGAGTTGGTATCTGGATTAACAATCCCATGCCTCGACTGGATCCAAACCCAGTACCTACCAGCCTGTAGACCGATGGCCTAACCACAATGCCCTCAAGGCCGGTTAAATTATCATATAGTGAACATGGAAATATTAGCACATAATCACTAAAAAGTCTAATCCTTCCCAAGATCATATATATTCAAACCTATTATGTAATTGAAAGTTGATAGGTTGGTGTAAACTGATTACAACTGATTATCCATGATGGAATTCCAAACCAATTCCCATCACTAGTTATTATAATCTGTATTAAGGTTACCTGTATAAATGTTATCTTTATTAATGTTGCCATTTTGATTACTGATTAATATGTTGTTACAGATGGTTCATCATGACAGTGGCTAGTGCTGTGGTTTCGTTTTGTCTGATTCTGTGCATGTCGTTAGCCCAGTTTGTCGGTTACTTTACTGATCGAAAGAGTAGCAGCATACTCCAACCATACAAAGGTTAGTTCTCCTTCCATTGGTTGTCTTAGGTTTCTATAGTATTTTAACATGAACAATAATGTTATTGTAAAAAAAAAAAAAATGTATGGACCCGCAGGTCTCAAATTTGACAAACTTTATAATAGAAGGTGAGACCATTTGGCTACGGTCAGAAGGCAAGGCAAAAAGGCAAATTTCATCAAGTGTAAAATATAACACAACACATTCAAATTAAAGAAGTGTGAACGATTTCATGTTTTCATAATAAAACAACTTTCAGGAGGCATGTTTAAGAATGTTGACCAATTAATATGCAAAATACGGCACGGACAGTTTCGTCTTGAGACTGTTCAATTTTCAGGGTATTGGGGAATGGGTCATTCTATAAGTGGGGAAAAAGTTTCTTTTGTTTAACGACACCACTAGAGCACATTGATTTATTAATCATCAGTTATTGGATGTCAAACACTTGGTAAATTTTTACGTATAGTCTCAGAAAGGAAACTCGTTACATATTTCCATTAGCAGCAAGGGATCTTTTATATGCACCATCTCACAGTCAGGATAGGACATACCACGACCTTTGGCATACCAGTCATGGTGCACTGATTGGAACAAGAAATAGGTCGATGGGCCCACCGACATGGATTGGTCCCACACAAACCGTGCATCAAGCGAGCGCTTTACCACTGGGTATGTACCGTATCACTCCTCTATAAGTGGAGGCACTAATATTATCTGCAAGTTTTGACTGGTATAAAATGATAAAAATTTAAATAATTAAAACATTACAAAAAAAATTAATTTGTCTTTGTATCATAATTTTGTGCTTACCATTTGTGATACCCAATAGCTGATGTGTATTTTTGTGCTGGGGTGTCGTTAAACATTCATTCATTCATTCATTGTATCATAATTTATATTAACTATCTTAATCAGACTATTTAAACATACAAAAAAACATTAAAATATTGCAATAAAGAGAGAAAATTTAATTGAGGTGTCAATATCAGTGTGTCCGAATTCAGTATCAATAAATTTCATTGTCTCTTAAAGTTTTAAGTAAATTATTTATTTTTTCTCAAGTAATAATTTTATGTTAATTACATATATTTGAAGTAATGCAAATTTAAAAAACAATGGATTTGTCATTAAAAACCACTATTTTGTATCTTTATATTTGACAAAAAGCATGTCCCAAATATATTTGTTATTACAGTTACAACCTCACTAAATTAGACCCAGTGGTTTTCCGTTTGAAACAAAACTATTTTCCGTTTCGTGTTTTTGTAAATTCCGCTTCATTTCCGTTTCAGAATACGTGTAGGCCTAATTAACAATTTAAATAACACAAGCTGTGACAAATTAACATAACAGGCAGACAATGCTGTTTACTTTTTACTTTTTCATAATTCTTGACAAAATATTAAATTTTTAAGTTTTAAAAGATGAAAAAAAAATTAAAGTATGTTTTGTCAAATATAACATATAAAAAAAATACCGTTGGGTCTGTTTTATTTACTTTGTACGAAATCAAAACAAGGGTCCGAAAATTGACTGGTGTCGACATACATCGCTATTTGTTGTTAAATCAAAGTAGGCCTTCATATTAGTAATGAAAAATCAGAGCAAAGGTTACAGTTATAACAACTACAAAAAGCATATTTGTCCAACAATTGAGTGCACTGTTTTATTCAACGGGGCTTAGTGTTAACAAAACGTAAAAATCAGTCTTCCATGACAAACGTTAGCGACAAACCGTTGACACAAAAAAAAAACCCCAACCAAACCCTGTCCCGTCTGCGCAGGCACAACAGACTAAGCAGTGAACCAGTCCCAAGTTCAGCCAGCAAATGTTTCGCTAACCTTCGCGAAGTATTTAGTTCCCATCGTGGTCATTTTGTTTATGTTTTTCCGCTCGGTCTGGCTGAATGTAGCACCGGTAAATACGACACTACATGTTTGCCAATAGTACTGCACACGAGCCAATCGTCAGTTTTACAGTGTGTGGCAATAGTAAAATGGTATTAATTTTTTTAACTTCGCGGAAAATCGTAATTCCGTTTCACAATGGGAATTTTGTGAATTCCGTCCGTTTTCCGCGATCGCGGAAAAAATCACTGGGTCTATTAAATATGTAATTATTTAAGAAAGATGTCCAGATTACTCCCAATAACAGATTCACTATTTATCAAGATAACGTGTTGGCGACATTGTAAGACAATGTTTGGGTATGAGGTTTTTTCTGAAATAAAATGTTTTCATTTTGTCAGTTAGGCATCCTAATTGTCATGATTATGTTTATTGTCTGTCATTATTTTGAAAGAAATACATGTATTCGCAACTGTAAAGCCAACATAACGTCTGTAAATGGTCAAATACAACATATATTACATACATGTAGTTATCTCCATTCTAATTCAATAAATGCTTCTTTTAAAAATCATTACATTCAAATAATCATTTAAAACTGTTGTAGGCAGGGTCAAAATTGTCACAGGTGAGCATAATTTTGGTTATGGCAAAAACCTTTCAAAATTAGCATCAGTAACATTCTTAACTTCAAAGCAGTGGTATCACAGAAACACAGACTGTACTAATCCTGTTCTAATAACTGTCATTTTCTTGCAGGGAACGGATCCGACGATGCTGCATTTTTTATCCTTTACCAACCAGCACCAGACTGGGCGTGGATGACATTTCAGTCTGTCACGATATTGTTTGGCATCATATGTGTCTCCTTGTTGACTGCTCTTCTCGGTTTGCATTGCTACTTCGGTGAGTGAAGGACAGTGATCTGTAGTAGCAACGCTATCTGTACTAACTACATTTAGCATTGCAGTTGTTGCCGCTATCTGTTATAGGGTTCGACATCTGTAGTACAGCGGTTGCAAAATGAAGTACTAGAAGGCGTTGGAACTGTCAGAGTAGGAGTTGGGTGTGGGGGGGGGGCATATTGAGAGCTACAGACACTCAGTAATTGGGGGGGGGGGGGGGGGGGGGGGGGGAGGAGCTCTATGGGCCGGAGTGTGCAATGTAGTCCACTAGTAATGTACATTTCTATCCTTGAATGTGATTGGTCAGTGCAGGAATAAGCTATATCCAACTGTTACAAGCGTTCCATGTATGGGGTTCTAGATTTATTTATTTTTTAAATTCACTTGCCATGGGACCAGTGGATTTGAAAATTTACTGCTCATGGTGAAAAATTCACTTGCCCAATTTTAACTGTTTATAAAAAACAAAACCCCATTAAATTGAAATAATTAACTTTTTAATATACATTTTGCATACTAAGATCATGTTAAATCAATTTGTCAATTTACACAACATGCTAATTGGGAATATTTTATGGTATGTTTAGAAAAACATGCAAACATTTGTCATCAGTTTAGAATAAAGTTACTTATTAATATTTAAAAATAATTGTTTCCACTAATACCACCTAAATTATAAAAACTATCCATGTTGCCTATTAGAACAATTAATAGCATTAAAAACAAATTAATATTTTATCACTTATAAATGTGTATATATTTATTTACTTATAAATGGCAATTCCTCAACAACAACAAAATATTGATATTTTATAAATTAAATTAATAATTTTTACTTTTAAAGTTTTGCAAACATATATGGTGGCTTGCAACCTTTAAACTAATAAAATACTGGTTACCGTTTGGCACTCTATTAATATTAGTATCAAAGGAACAAATATTTGGATTCCAGTGCAAGAAAAACAAGAAAATGGCGGCGATACGATGAACTTTTGTTTTTTTTCAATGGTTACATTTTATAACTTGAATAAAGTTACATCAGTAGGTATACTGATGTCGTGGATGAGTCAGAGATTACCGGTGATCAACTATTTGTCAGTGAAATACTGCATGTGACAGCAAATCGAAAAAAGTGGCTTTTAGATGTTTCTTTTGTTTTCGTACGATAGTATGTGTTCAAGAAAATATGAACTGAAGTCTGAGCAACTGTGGTGAAAATAGACGTTGGAAATGAGGGTAGTAAACGTCGCATGTGATGCGTGATGCCTTGTTTTGCAACTGCTGTAGTAGCTGATAAAGGGACTTCGAGCCACTGTCTGTTATATTTGGCGCTATCTGTTGTAGGATTGGATTGGGTTGGATAACATATTAACGTGGCTATATCAAATTAAGGTTCAAGCACGTCTCTCCCGGGAACAGTATCTGACTTCGCCAGTGACTGGGTCCGAGACAGAAGGGGGTAGGGGGTAGAGTTGTAAATGTGCAGAAGTTTTAAAATAGTAATTGGTGAAAAAGTTAATAGAATTTTAAAAAATAAAATAAAAGTTAAAAAGCCAAAAATAAAAAGGAATTGACTGTGCCACCGAATATTTATATAATTTAGAGCAGTTTAGATGGACAGTCCAAAAATAAATAAGAGAAACAAGAATTGGGCTATTTAATAATATAAATAAATAAAGAATTTCGACATTTTAGCACGAAAATAATGTTCAAACAAGCAACATAATTTAAAAAAAAATGAATATCGCTTTGCCCACATCCAATTTGGTTGACAATTGTAATGTAGTTTGGTGCCGAAATTCAATTATCATTCATTTCGCTTACTAGGATGTCTTGTCTAGATCGGATTAGCATACAAGGAAACCTTTATAGGTTATACACTTCTACATATACAGGACAGCTCATACCACAGTACTTGATAATCATGTACATAACTAGTCACAGAGAATCAGTCTGTGTCTTTGGTTTACACATACTTAAATCCACTATACATAGCCTCTATTAGAAATTTGTGAGAAAAAAATAGGCAGAGTTACATCCCCTAACCACTTGCAGCGCGTTCCGGTTACTTCCTCGCCACAGTTGTTTGTGAATCTTCAGCTGAGATTTATGCATGCCAGTCCCTGGCACCATAAATGTCCCCACCTATGCTTTAAAAATAAAGAATGATACAGGTAAAAATTAAGTTGATGAAATTGTGTTTTCTTACAACTGACCATATGTGTTAAATATAGGAGATCAATTTAGCGAGCCGTCACACACCCTAGCTGATTGATTTGGTTTTCTTGCATGGAAATCTTTTTATTTTTGTTTCAAAACTGCAATCTCACCTCACATTAATTATCATAATTTCATTTAAACATACAAATACACCATTGTAACAGATAATAAAAACATTGTGTTTATAGTGTGTCCCATGGGGAACACATTTTGTAATACTATGGAATTTACAAATTATTTATTTCTGAGCTGCTTGTTTTCTAAATTACACACAAAAATAGTATCTTTTTGTTTTTTCCAAAAAACTTTAATTTTAATTTTTATGTCAAACCAAACAAATTATTTACAGAAACAACATAACAACATTTTTATAGGATGGGATGGACTATATGTAATATTCCGATCAGAACAGTCCCCTTCCCCATGTGCTATATTATGTTTGTTTTGTTTTTTCAGTGTATTTCTGGGGACGCATGACCCGACCCCTACCCTAAAAATACCACTAGCCAGTCTAGACTTCCTCTACCCAATTTCCTGCACATGCGCCTGTTTGACTAAATATTTTGTTTGCTGTAAATTGATTAGGCCTATATACATTGCATTAAAAAGTGTAAATTTTCCTGTAATATATAGTTTAACCTAAAAACATCTACCTGTAGTAACAGTACTTATTTTGTTTACATCAAAATATCTGTGTAAACATATTTATGTTAGTCTTGCATGCCGATTATTTAAGGTTAAATGTTAAAATGAAGACATTGTTTATACATGATTATAAGTGTAAGTGGCAGGCAAAACAAAAAACCTAATATTTTAAAAATACCTCCCACAACAATTTTACCAGCCCCCCCCCCCCCCCAAAAAAAAACAAGAAAGAAAAAGAAGAGAATCCCAGTAACAACAAATCTGTCCGCAAATTACAAAAAAGCCCACACACCAGTACACACGCACAACCAAAAACATAACCCAGACTAACACACATTTGAAAAAAAAAAAAGGCCGCACGCACGCACACACGCAAACAGACAGAGAGAGAGAGAGTAGTGGCGCAGAAAGGTGCCAAAAAGGGAGGGGGGCCACACTTATATTTAAATCACTTTTTACACTAAATAAAGCAAAATATCTGAAAAAGTGGCGGGGGCACTGGCCCACCTGCTTCCTACAACAGTGAAGTATATCTGGATGATGTATTCAACAGATAAACAGATATATATACAGCAAAAGTGATAATACAAACTAGAATGAACGAATTCGAAACCTCGATCTCTTGACCGTAGTCTTTGGTCCTTCCATAAAGAGTTATAGAGTATGCACCTTCTAAAACTCGATGCATGGGAATTGATCAACACTCTGTTGCGATAGTATTTTTAAAACACATGTATTGTCAGCAGTCAATTCCAAACGAAAATCACTGTTCGGGTGGTCTTGGCTGTCAAGGATTGGGTGATAATTACAGAATTATAGATCGCCGATTAAGCGGAATGACAGGATTCCTGTTTGGTAGTCGGTGTTCGGCCATGGTGGATGAGCCTCGCCTATGTATAATACTAATTACAGACACAGTCTGGTTTAACTTCAAAGATCGTGTGTATAATTGTTAGCATTGTTTGTTTTGCTCCCAAAGGGGTGAATCGTGTCAACTTTACTTAGCTGTTCTATTATGTATCCAGTTAATGTTTATCATTATAAGCAGGCCATTTAGTTAGACGCGAGCAATCTGGCGAAGGACCCCGGGTAATGTGGAAGTTCGCCAGAATCGGTTTTAAAAAGTTCTGCTTTCCTTGTCATCCAAGCAATTTTTTGCGTGAGGGCCCAGAAATGGAGGGTGGGTGGTCCAGAATTGGAGAGATGCGAGGAAGTAGAGGTGCGAAGCGTAACTTAATGTTGTGTAAAAAAAAATGTAGGCTACCTATATGTGTATTTGGCATTCAGTGTTATTTGTTAGCGTACGTTCGCTGTTACGTTATTGTATGTATGTATGTAAGATGCGTTGTTTTTCGGTTCATAATAATGTATCCTATTTGCCAGAGCATATATTTCAAATTCATCTGGGTGATCCTGTTTGTTTTATTTTATTTTACTTCTACACCTTAAAATGAATGTATGACAGGCACGAAGATACCAACAATGGGGTGGGGTGGGATGAGATGGGGTGTGGGTCACGATGGGTGAGGTGAATCGTGCTATATACGCGTCCTTCAATTGGGATTGCCATATTTTTTAGAGTCAGAGGCTCTGCAGTGACGCACATGCTTCGTATCCAATCGTACGACGCACGGGGGGCACCAGTCGTGTAGCTGAAATGCTAGCAACCAGCTGCAAGTTACAGTTTCAAATTGGAAACTATTAATATAATTTCGAAAACTCGAAACTATTTTCCTCGTCCCCTTCAAGATCGAGTATCCTAGTTTGCCCACTGAGAGTTCAAATACAGCGTGGCCTGTGTGTGTACTACTTATATATATATATTATTATATCATATATAGAAGAGGCGTCGAAGAGAGAGAAGAGAGAGGTGAGGAGAAGGATGAGATGAGCGCGCGAGAGGGAGAGAGGGGAGGATAAGAAACGAGTACCAGTTAGTACAAATTTATGTCCGACGTGAAATAAGTTTCAGTTGTTACGAGCTTTATCGATTCTACATATTTAGCGAATAAACCAGCTGACAACACAGTTTTGCAAATTTGAATCCTTATATATTAATTTCGAAAACTCGAACTCCCTGAAACTCAAACCTATGTTCCTCGTCCCCTTCCAAGATTGAGTTCTCGAAGTTTGACTGTCTATACTAAGTGTGTGTGTGTGGTGTCTCTATATATATATATATATATAATATATATATATAGAGAGGATAATAAACGACGTTACCACTTATTATCAAATTTATGTCCCTGAGTGAAATAATTTTCAGTTGTTACGAGCTTTTATGATTGACAAATGAAAATCTTTCATGCGAGGGGACATAATTTTGATAATAACTGTACCGAGTTTGTTATTCTATTTATTACCTCAGCTATTTTTTCTCTAAAGTCTTTATTTTCCACGCACATGCAAACGGAAGGCCAACTGTTCTGAAAAATTGCTATAACGTTTGTAATTTATTCACGTTCATAGATATTTTCAAAAATAAAAGTTCTCTTTATTCCTGCTACAAAATCTATAAGGAATGGTATTAAATGACTTTATTATTATAAATTTAACAACAAAAACAGAGCGCCGTAAACAACTCTTTAAACCTACATGACGTCATTTTGTGTTTGCCAAATCGTGATGACCGTCATTTTAGTACCGACAAGGTCCTTGGTTTGTACGCATCAAATTTGTCCAATAGTATTTGTTCGTTAGACCAATGCAGGCATATTTCTTACTGAGAAATATGGAAAATATTTTCTCTGTTATGAGTGACCGCTGGGTGTAATAAATCTATATATATACACATACATACATAACCATGGAATGCTTAATGGTTGTGCATAATATTATAATTTGGCAGGTAGATCGACGATCGTTACTATTAAATTACACATGAAATTGTGTCCGTTACCACTATGGCCGTCTGACAATGACACTGGGACTCGCTGTTCCGATTTGTTTGGTGAGTCAGACAGTAAAACCTTATCGTTGGGCGAGGAGTTTGAATTTCTGTATTTGTTCGTTTCATTATTAACTACTGCTTAGGTTGTAGTTAATAATGCAGCTAGCGTTTACAGAAAATCGCAGCTAGTTTCATTTAGTCAAATTAATGTACACTTCCAGTGCGTACAACAGTGGATATATATTATACCCAAACACATGCATGCTATTTACTTGCAAATATCAAAACTTTATTAAGTGCCTTTTAAACAAGTCACTCATCAATAAACCATTTTTCTGCGTGGTCCCCCCCCCCAAGACGTGTTTCATAAGTATTTTTTGTTGAGCACAAAACATATTGTAATCATTTTCTTTTCTGTAAAAGGAGATTGCACACAACCTAATAAACAATAATAGTAATAAGAAAAACTTTATTAATGTAAAGCAGCCGGAAATAATTTAGTTGGCTAATTGGGGCCGCTTAGGGCGATGCAAATAAAGGGCAGATACTATGTTTCTAATAGAGGCTTATAGTGGTGCATTCACTCTGGTTAGAGTACATATATTGGGAAATGAAATCTGTACTAGATTTAAGACAATTTCGCCGCCTATGTGGATTATATTTTAGGTGTATATGAAGCAATTTTTATTTTTTAACAAAATTGGCAAATGAGGCAAATAGACTCATTAAGGTTGACCCATACTGACAGATACTGGTTATTTTTATGGATGTCTTGCCTGAAATAACTGATTTTTGAACCAACCATCACCGATTCAGTATATGCACGCACCATTTCGATTAATTGTTAAAAAAACAAAAAACCAATATAATAATATACTGGCACTAATGATTGTAATAGTTAACCCATCCTTTTTTTACTGATCATTTTGATGACAGGTAGTCATTGATGGCAGCTAGGGTGAAAAATTAACATGAAAACCATTGTCGCCAGCAGGGCCACTTGAAGAAAACTACTGGCCCTTCTCAAATTGAACTAGCCCGCCAATTATCACATTGTAATTTAAATGCACAGCCAAAATGAAAACCTATAATATTCTTTGTTGAATAAGAATCATGTCAGAGGTTCTACAAATCCGCTAGCCCGACTCCCGTGGCTATGGTTTTTAAGTTCGGCTAGTGAGAAACGCAAAACACTAGCCCCTGCTGGCTAGTGGTTTCCTGGGTTTCCCCCTCCTCTACGTCATCGCTCAATCGTGGGTTTTTTGTTTTCTTTCTTTCTTTATCGCCGGCTGAAAGTTCGTTTAAAAATTTGATTGTGACGTTTGTCATCGAATAATATCAACCAAACGCATGAGTATATAATAATTAATCCACTTGAGCTAGGTTACAACTGCAGTAACAGGCTATCTCTACATCGTCACAGTTACAGCATTCAGTGTTTACCTTTTCCCCTTTTCAAGTTTCTGGCCACAGGAACTAAGAAGTGGCTACTGAACATGCGTTTTTTGTTGGTTAGACACCAGTGCTGCCGGGGTGGTTACTCTCGCACATGGTGTTTTAGGCTAGAACTTGGAAAATCATCACTCGCGACGACAGGTTAATCTCAATCAAGTAAACCCCATCCATGCTTTGAATTTTCATGTTTTGTTTTATTTACCTATTGTTTTCTAATTAAACACTATCGCCTAACCATGTGGTTTATCGGCAATCAGAAAACACTTTATCTTTATGGTAACCACCGCATATGGCAATGACTCGGCTTGGCCCTATTACAATCTCGGTGTTTGGATAAACGTCATAAGCTTGCCGATACAAATAATACCTTTTTTGTTCCTCACTTAACAACGGATTTAGATGTCGCCGTTATTTATTTTTGATATCGGTACCTGACAGACGGAATAATGCCCTGTATTTGCATCACGCGTTCCTGGCGACACTGTCGTACCCGCATTTAAATTTATTATTTTTGTCTTTTTTTAGATACCAACCAATAGTTTCTCAATTAATTTTCCCGGGGGGGGGGGGGGGGGGGGGGGGGGTGGGTGGGGGGGGGGTGGCACAAAACGGGACATGACGAATGGATCACACTTGACAAAAGACAAAACGTTACGACACGACAAAAACTGAAAGTTACAACATATTTAAGTGGTTGTTTTATTTTAACTGTTATTACTCGTAAATGTTGTAATGTTCACAAATTATATAAAAATCCAGTTTATAATTGACCATGGAGTTGGGGCTAGTGCTGTATCTGTGGTGGTCTAAGTGGTTTTCACAACCCACTAGCCCTGTGGCTATGACTTTTCAAAATATTTGTCATACTCTCTGATCCGTGCTCACCTTCAAGGAACCGATGAATTGGCAAGTACTTCACAATGAACAGTTTAAATTCATAAAAACAGGTTTATTAAGTTTAAACCCATACCAACTCAAATCAAACACTTTTAAAAGGAAGAAAGACTCCCATAATAAATACAAGAATTCTTTCCAATAGCATTAATTCGGATGATTAAATCTCATTTTTTACTACAGGGATGAACACAAAATGCTAGACGAGCCGAGGCTATACAGCTTGACGTTGCAAACTGTTTCTGAAGTCAAAAGAACTCCTGCAATACAAAGAAAATAAAGGTAAACTATGTGTGCTTTAGTATATAAACCTAGTCTTGGGGTGGCAGTCCTCTATGCAAGGCAAGAGAAGGTTACAATCTCCAGTATCGGATTTTCCTCTGGAATGTTTGTTTCACGTCTCTGGGACAGGTACCATCAGTTTTAAATCAGTCGACAACTGGCCCAGAAGTGGAAGACTCGCATAACAACTGCAGCACAACATCGCTTCATCCTGGTTCTACACTTGTGTCACCGAACTGTCACAGCAACGAACACTGCTGGATGCATACCTGGTTAGAGAAGGGTGTCTGCACAAACCATTCGGAACCGACTTCAAGAGGCTGGTTTACGGGCTAGGAGACCATATGTTGGCCCCGTCCTGCAACGTAAAAATCGACATTTACGTGTTCGCTGGTGCAAGAATATACAGGGGTGGAACTTGGGGAAACTGGTGACGCTTCCACAACTGTCATATGCACTGCAGGAAGAATGAGCTAGGATTCCACGTGCCCGGATTCAGAGACTCATTCAGTAACTGCCAAGGAGATGTTGTGCAGTGATTGCTGCTGCTGGTGGCCACTCAAGGTACTGATTTCAGCACCCTTGTGCGACGCTGTTTGGTGACGCCTCCACTGCCGTCAGTCCATAGCAAGAACATTGTCACCTACTCATTTCAGATTTGACTGATACGATCATAAATAACGAAATTATGCCACTTTGTATTAAAAAGATTATTCCATGAATATTTTGTCTATGCGTTTCTTTTTTGACAGAGTATATATATATAAAACCAGTGTTATATAATTTTGTACTGGCCTCTAGCAAACATATATATACATATGCAAAAGCTTGTAGAGACAGGAAACCCTTTTGTGTCGGTCGATGTAACTGACCAAAGTTTTTTGTTTAATTTTATGTCGTACTTATTTAATATGTGATATATAACAAGAGGTGTACAGGCTCGCATTGTTGTAGCTTGGGGGGAGGGGGGAGGCAGGCTGACTTGTACCTGAATTAAACAAATATGCCAAATCTGGACAACAACAAATTTATTCATATTAGCATTAGTACCAAATAGCTATATTTGGTTGCAAACGAATCACTCTGCATTTTGACATGGATTACAGCTCATTTTGAGGGTAGAATGATGGAAATACGCGGTAAAAAGGTCTCAGGTTAGCACATTTTGCCCAAATATCTGTAACATTTTTGTCTGAATTTGAGGTTTTGCACCAGCACTGGGGGGTTGGGGAGCAGCCCCTGACCATCTCATTCGTTTATGTATATATAGCCAACCATTTAGAAAAAGAAGAAAACATAGTAGGGAGAACACCAAACTCTTAATGAGGTATGAAGGAAAGGAAAGTGTGAAATGCTTGTTGAAAACACTCTATTTGTTCATGGGTAATTTTTATCATTATTGTGTTTAAATATTGCCTCTTGTAATACCAGTAACATGTTCTCTTATAGTATACTGAACACATGAAACAAATATATACAGAATACTTTATTTGACCACATAGAGTCTATGACATACTTCACACAAATGTTATGAGTATGTAGGATGTATAATTAAGACATGTCACCTTAATTGATATATACCTTTCCAGGTGTTTTGAGAAACATGAAAATATAAGTTTAGAACATTGTGCAGCTGCTAGTCTGGCAGTGTAAAAATATATCAATAATATGTATATATTAAATTGACCGTGTTCATTATCTATAGATATATATTTTCATATATAAACACCAACTATAATTATGAGAATTCTACACTGATTAATATACATGTATAACGTTTCTGTTGTTTATTGAGAAAAATTAACTCACCAGACCCAGCTCTGATGTGTTTTATCACATTTAATTCAGTGTGTTTCTTTTTCGACTGCTAATATACTTGCCAGATCCAGCTCTGATGTGTTTTATCACATTTGATTCAGTGTTTCTTTTTCAACTGCTAATATACTCACCAGACCCAGCTCTGATGTGTTTTATCACATTTGATTCTGTGTGTTTCTTTTACGACTGCTAATATACTCACCAGACCCAGACCCAGCTCTGATGTGTTTTATCACATTTGATTCAGTGTATGTCACGTAAATTTGTGTCTGCCGTTAAGACTGTTTTTATAAAAAGATTTAAGAAATAATATTGTAGAGCAGATTTTATAACTGTATATAACTTAATAAAGATAAACATCTTGTAACTGAATTGTGTAGTTGAAGCTATATTTCATCTTACAAATGTTTATGATTGGTTGATTTCTTACAGGCTGTAATTACGACTGTATTCATGCGCGAAAGCCAGAAGCCCAAGGAGGAGGAGCCCAAAAAGAGAGCCAAGCTTTAAAAAAGAAATGTGCCAACACGGTACAGTCACATAGACAATAAGCAGTCATCTACAGTAGTGATACATGATTTTGAAAGTGGGGGAGGGGTTGGGGAGAGTCGGGTATGTAAGACTTGTGTTGGGTAATGTCAGTATTAGATTAGTTAGACGAGTCAAAAGGGAATGTGGGGGTGGGGATAAGTATGTGAGACTTGTGTTGGGTAATGTCAGTATTAGATTAGTTAGACAAGTCAAAAGGGAATGTGGGAGTAGGTTTGTGAGACTTGTGTTGGGTAATGTCAGTATTAGATTAGTTAGAAGAGTCAAAAGGGAATGTGGGGGTGGAAGTAGGTATGTGAGATTTGTATTGAATAATGTCAGTATTAGATTAGTTAGAAGAGTCAAAAGGGAATGTGGGGGTGGAAGTAGGTATGTGAGATTTGTGTTGAATAATGTCAGTATTAGATTAGTTAGAAGAGTCAAAAGGGAATGTGGGGGTGGGAGTAAGTTTGTGAGACTTGTATTGAATAATGTCAGTATTAGATTAGTTAGAAGAGTCAAAAGGGAATGTGGGGGTGGAAGTAGGTATGTGAGATTTGTGTTGAATAATGTCAGTATTAGATTAGTTAGAAGAGTCAAAAGGGAATGTGGGGGTGGGAGTAGGTTTGTGAGACTGGTGCTGGGTAATGTCAGTATTAGATTAGTTAGAAGAGTCAAAAGGGAATGTGGGAGTAAGTATGTGAGACTGGTGCTGGGTAATGCCAGTATTAGATTAGTTAGAAGAGTCAAAAGGGAATGTGGGGGTGGGGGTAAGTATGTGAGACTTGTGTTGGGTAATGTCAGTATTAGATTAGTTAGACAAGTCAAAAGGGAATGTGGGAGTAGGTTTGTGAGACTGGTGCTGGGTAATGTCAGTATTAGATTAGTTAGACAAGTCGAAAGGGAATGGTGGGGGGTATAAGTATGTTAGACTGGTGCTGGGTAACGTCAGTATTAGATTAGTTTGACAAATCAAAAGGGAATGTGGGGGTGGGAGTAGGTATGTGAGACTTGTGTTGAATAATGTCAGTATTAGATTAGTTAGAAGAGTCAAAAGGGAATGTGGGGGTGGGAGTAGGTTTGTGAGACTGGTGCTGGGTAATGTCAGTATTAGATTAGTTAGAAGAGTCAAAAGGGAATGTGGTGGTAAGTATGTGAGACTGGTGCTGGGTAATGTCAGTATTAGATTAGTTAGAAGAGTCAAAAGGGAATGTGGTGGTAAGTATGTGAGACTGGTGCTGGGTAATGTCAGTATTAGATTAGTTAGACAAGTCAAAAGGGAATGGGGGGGGGGGGGGATAAGTATGTTAGACTGGTGCTGGGTAACGTCAGTATTAGATTAGTTCGACAAGTCAAAAGGGAATGTGGAGGTGGGGGTAAGTATGTGAGACTTGTGTTGGGTAATGTCAGTATTAGATGAGTTAGACAAGTCAAAAGGGAATGTGGGGGGTGGGGGTAAATATGTGAGACTGGTGCTGGGTAATGTCAGTGTTAGATGAGTTAGACAAGTCAAAAGGGAATGTGGGGGTAAGTATATGTGAGACTGGTGCTGGGTAATGTCAGTATTAGATTAGTTAGACAAGTCGAAAGGGAATGTTGGGGGTGGGGGTAAGTATATGTGAGACTGGTGCTGGGTAATATCAGTATTAGATGAGTTGGATATTTTCACTATTAGCGTCATTACTGATAATTGAAATCAGACATGACTTATATTTTATTGTTTAGTTGTCCATTTCCGTACATTCTGTGTGTTTCTGGTCACTTTGGTGTTTGTAATACCACAAAAATTTTTTTAATCCACTAGCCATGGGATCAGTAATTGAAATTCTTTTACTAGCCACGATTAAAAATTCACTAGCCCTACTTTACTTTAAGTTAATACAATTTTACTAAATAATAGTAATAATCAGATAATCACCTAAAGAGGATATAGAGCTTAAAAACACTAACATTAGGGGTTTGAGTGAGGTCAGTATATTCATATTGACAAAATAGACTTAACTGCAACATTTCACAATTTTATGTTTTACTAGCCTTCGGGCTTGGCAATTGTAGTTTTTTACTAGCCCAACATTGAAGATCACTAGCCACGGGAGTAAGGCTACCATAATCTAGAAGCCCTGTGTATGTACATGGCAATGTATATTATTAATACATTCATATTATTGTACATATAGGGCCTTGAGTCTGCAAATGCATAGCTGAAACCTGTATACACACTATTATACAGTGATCCATTTTGTAAAAGAAAAATAATTTCAAGTTCGAGCCATTTTGTTTCAGTAATTTTTGTATTATTTTAAAATTATGCTTTCTTCCCATTAGGCCAAAAAAAATAAAAAAAGTTTGTTTCAGGTAACATGGCCAAAAAAAGTAGGGTAGGTAGGTAGGATTTTTTTTTTTTTTTTTTTTTTTTTTTGTTAGTTCAAAGAAGAAAGGTTACCCTACCTTAAATGTGTTTGCCAGAGAAAAACTCAATCTCAAGATGAAAGACATGAAGGCAAGCTGTCTGAAAAATCTTACTTTACTCTTTGCAGCCAGAGAGAACTAAAAACAATCTCACTGTCAATGTCAGTTTTAAGTTTCACATGCCATTTTCAAAAGACAGAAAAACAAAAAAAGTTCAAAATATTCCTTTCACCAATAAAAGTCAGTAGATGACTGCACAGAAACTTCACAGCTTTGTCCAGTTTTGTCATAGGATGACTGCACAAATTTGTCCAAGTTGGTCAATAGATGTTTGCAGAAAAAGTTCACAGATTTATCCAACTTGTATTGGAAATAAAACAATACTAATTTTGTGTGCAATTTACAAATCAATCGGCTTAGAAATGAATAACTTGTAGTAAATTTCATAGTAATAAAAAAGGCGTTCCTAACCCGAGTACACTGACTGTAAGAGAGCTAGACGGACATTTGGACATAAATAATGAGAGCGTGTTTATGTTCAAATGTCCATCTAGCTCTCTTACAGTCAGAGTACTCGGACTAAGGCGTTCCCTGTGGGACGGACTTATAGTTTTAATGTTGATTAGCCTATTGAACGGACCCATGCTAAAATCACTCAAATTAATTTATTCCCAATTAACTGAAACACTGAAATAAATGTGAACTGTTTAATGTTAGTGGTGATTCTTGAATATTCCGTTTATTTAATTATTACCCATGTTCAGCAGTTGATAGGCCTATCTACATCACTGGCGTAGGAAGCGGCATCGATGGTTTATATATTTTATTTTATCGTGTGTGTACCCACCCACCCCACTTTTTGATATCTTCCTACAGGCTACACCCGTGTATATTAACAAATTCTGGGTACTAGGCCTAAGCAGTAGCCAACAACGAAAATTGTACAAAGTCTTCTTCAAATGACCTTCACCTTTGCATGTGGAAAAAACGCCATGACTTGTAGTCTGTGCATGTGGTATCAAGAAATCCTTTATTGTTTTGTTGAGATCGCACGTTGTTGTTTTTGGAAAATAAACCTACATTGTATGAGATGACTGGAGTTACGATAATACGATATATTTTCCTCTATAGGCCTATAGTATTTAGCAGTTTGTAATAAAAGCCGTTTAATCGCCACACACGTTACCGTACTGTCATGCGATCTCGTGTGTCACCAATTACCGTGGTACCTAATAAGAGCACGTGTTATTAACAGTGTTCTACACTCGATTTTATAACTTACTCTTCTTTGGCTAGTGGACAAACAAAATTTACTAGCCAAGCTTAAAATGTTACTCGCCACAGTGTGACACTACTCATTTTGTATCTTTTATGAATGTGTTGTAAGTATCTGGATTGTTTTCGCCAAATTACTAAAATCAACGATGAGTTCTGAATTGTACCGACAATTAATACGGACTTCACAGTGATCAATCGGACAACTTCGTAAATAGTGAAATGTTCCGACTGCACAATGATGTCAACAAATTTCATTTGTTTTCGTTGCTAGGACTCTGAACGCACATGGCAAATAATTTAATACTTAGACGTTTTTGGAGTCGGTCGCCAGATGGCGACGATAATCAATTCAATCGGTCACCACGCCAACATTTTGGTCGCATTGGCGACCATTTTGGTCGCAACGTAGAACACTGGTTAATGATTCCAATTTCAGTGGGGGTGTATAAAAACCATCGCTGCTGCCCCCCCCACGCACACACACCCCTCAACCTCCACACGTGTAAGAGTTATCCTACTTGAGTACTTCTGTCGTCTGCTTTGTCGATCCGCGACCACAACTTCTCTGTGTGCTTCCCCCCACCCCAGCAGAAAAAAAAAGTTCAGGGTCGGTGGTAAAATTTAGGGTCGGTCGGGTGACCGGAAACAAACCATTTTTTTTGTTTGGCCTTATGCCCCAAGTGTGTCCTCAAAATTGCTATGGTGCCTATCTGATCCCATGCCCCTCTAAGGTAATAATTACAGTGCTTCTCTCTGCCTGTCTGTCCGTCCGCCCCACCTATTGTTTCCCAGACTTTTTTCCACATTGCCTCAAGATAGTGATCTGAAATTGTGTATAGCCGTATCATGTACAGTTACAGATTAAATTTTAACAGCAGTCTTTGCCAGAAGTCTTGTGATCATCCACATTCGCCAGGAAAGTTTTGGGAGACTAACAAATTGATCGCCTTATAAAAAAAAAAAATTGCATCTTATTTGAAACTTGATTACTCACTTAGCACCATTTCAAAGTTATGGCCCATGAAAATTGGTTGGGACGGTAGGGCACATATTCTGCTTTAGCAGTACCCTCAAAATGCTTGTTTAAGTACATAGTAGTTGTTTCAGCTTTTATTTACTGTGTTCTCTTTTGTAGAATCGTTTCAAGCCTTATAAAGAAACAACCATACCGGTTACTGAAAACAGATTATTACAAAGTACCAAGTAAGATTTTTTTATCTTTTCATTTTGTGTTTTTGATTTAAACAACCAGACATTCACATTTAAACAGACTGTGTTCACTTTCCTACTATTGTAGCATATTTCTGGCTAACAGAGGCCAGGGCTCACCATTGATCAAAAATATCTCTAGCCAAAAAATTAGCCAAATGGGATTTGTATTGGCCATAATGAAATGATTTAGCCAAAATTGTTTTGTGCAGTACTGTATAGAATATTTATATATAAATGTGAAAATGCATCTTTTTCTGAGTCTTTTTTACTGCTAAATAGAAAATACTACATGAGTGGACGTTATATCCAATTAGATGTCATTAAATTACACTGTTTTAAATTGAAATTGTATTACATCATGTTTTTATTTCTGTTTCTGAAAAATAGTGACGTGAACCAAATTGTTGAGTCTGTTGAAGAAACACCATCGCCAGCTGCAAGTGAAGGAAACCCAAAGTAAAAATTGGTAGGTCATATTCACGACTGTTTATGACATTCTTCTGAGTGCGATACCGTTGTAACATGTTTCTGACAGAGTTCTCTTTGATGTCTAAAATTATGATTAAATATATTTTATTGTTTAGAATATCAGTGTTTTTATACAGTAAAATTAAGTATTCTTATAATGAACCAGAAATGACCCTGATAGTTCATTATAGCAGTAGTTCGTTATACACATTTGCATCATGGGTTGATTATTAATGTGTAGGGAGATAAAACGGGACTTTACGATCAGTTCGTTCTGTGTAGTAGTTCATTATAGCAGTAGTTCGTTATACACATTTGCATCATAAGTTGATTATTAATGTAATGGGAGATAAAACGGGACTTTACGATCAGTTCGTTCTGTGCTGTAGTTCATTATAGCAGTAGCTCGTTATACACATTTGCATCATAAGTTGATTATTAATGTAATGGGAGATAAAACGAGACTTTACGATCAGTTCGTTCTGTGCAGTAGTTCGTTATAGCAGTAGCTCGTTGTACACATTTGCATCATAAGTTGATTATTAATGTAATGGGA
>NC_054711.1:23912767-24027767 GCF_016097555.1 Gigantopelta aegis
AATACACACAGGATGTGTGCCACAGTCGCCAAGCCGTTCACCTAGCCATGTGTTAAGAATCATATCTCACATACAAAAAATTACTCCCACCCTTGCTAGACAGAAAACAGTGGAATGAATAAATGAATGAATAAATGAATAAACGAATGCATGTTTACAAGGTTTTATACTCCGATAATGGGCACCATTCCCCATTATTCCCCAAAGGCTATGTCGTTTTTACATTCCCAGCTTTGGAGTATATGGTACAAAACCCCCACATATTTTGGAAACGATAGTTTATGCTTGACAGTCACCCCCTTCCCTCCCCCATAACATTTCGTAATGAAAAATAGATATATCAGTATAACTCCATTTTAAAATTAGTTTTGTAATAGGCGTCTTGATTGGTCACGTGATCTAAAAAAACAAAAACCAAAACGTTCATTTAAGAATGTTATATTTCCGACCTTCATGCGATGATAAACACCAAAACCGTTTTACGCACAGTATGAATGACGTAGCGCGTTAGCGCGAAGCCGTTCATACATAAGTGTGTAAAACGGTTTTGGTCTTTATCATCGCATGAACGTCAAAAATATAACGTTCAATTCTTATAATTCCAAATGCATTAGTATTGCCATTATACTGATAACATCAACTGATAACGTAAACAGATTTTTTTCCCCTCAAAAATATCAAACGATAATTAATTAATTATTAAGAATTGAACGATCTATATACTTAAATGGAAGATCAGTGGCGTCGTGGTTAGGCCATTGGTCTACAGGCTGGTAGGTACTGGGTTCGGATCACAGTCGAGGCATGGGATTTTTAATCCAGATAGGACTCCTAACCCTGAGTTTGTGCTCCGCAAGGCTCAATGGGTAGGTGTAAACCACTTGCACCGACCAGTGATCCATAACTGGTTCAACAAAGGCCATCGTTTGTGCTATCCTGCCTGTGGGAAGCGCAAATAAAAGATCCCTTGCTGCCTGTCGTAAAAGAGTAGCCTATGTGGCTACAGCGGGTTTCCTCTAAAAAAAACATTGTCAGAATGACCATATGTTTGACGTCCAATAGCCTATAAGATAAAAAGATCAATGTGCTCTAGTGGCGTCGTTAAATAAAACAAACTTTACTTTTTAAAAAAATGGAAGATCTGTTGTAAAACGGTTTGTGTATGAATTTTGAACTAATTAACATAAGGGAGAGCGTCAATTATTTAGAAGATTTGTCTACTACACTAAAATTGTAGTTGTCAAAAGTTGAATTAGTGAAAAATGAAGGTGAAGACCGACTTGAAATGGATACAGTGGTTTCAGTGTTACTGTGTGTGTGGATTTCAGAGGAAGTTTGTGATTGTGTGATATTATTCTCGGAAAGGACAGGTCGCGTAATTGTGCACGAAGGCGTGTTTGTTTTCGCGCGTGTAAGATGTCGATTTGGTGTTTTTGTCAAATTGACAGATAGTAGGGTCAATATGGCGCCTAACCCCAAACAAATTGCAAGAAAACGTTTTTTGATGGTTTTATGTGTTGTTGGGTCTGGAGAACAACATATGAAAAGTTGGACAGAATTGGACCACCTGAAAAGGGTCAAACATGACGTCAAAAGAAAATGGTTGCTGGGCTAAAACAATGACTAATATTTACGATTTCTTCTGAGTTCCACTGTTTCAAACCATTGTAAGTATGAACAGTACTTACATAAACTAATATCTTTGTATGAGAATTATTCTATAGCATCATGGTATCCCTTATGACGGCATGCAGTGGCGGATCCGGGGGGGGGGGGGGGCACGGTCCCCTATTCGCGGCAGACGTTTTATTTTTTACGTTATATTTTACTCTCAAGATTGCAGGAAATCGCATCTACGGCACATCTGCCCCCCCCCCCCCTTACAGAAAATTCTGGATCCGCCACTGGCATGACGAGGAGGAGAACCCCCAAATTTGCAAAATAACATGTCTAGCCATTGTTCCTACTTTGACAATAACCCACCAGATCAGTCTTGTTCCTCTTCATCTGATATTGGCTCCTGTGACATATTATCACAATTGCTATTCTGGCAACGTCCACAGGCACTTGTACAATCCATTCCCTGCTTTCTACAGCTGCATCTGAGCGTGTTACAACCAGCTGAACAGTTGCAGTGAATCATCTGAAGTAGAATGTCAGGAGCAGGACTCTTATCCATCATAATCGGAACTAATCTTTCGCAATGAACATCCCAACCCCATTCAGTCGGGTCCATACCCTCACTAGTGCCCATCCACACCATAATTTGATAGTGCGTCCTCAGAGAGTGAAATTTCGTGGCTGAAGCCGTTGGAGGAAGTCGTTCTGGTGTGACGAAGGTCTTAGCTGTTGCAACCTTCTTACAAAGTAAACTATACCTCATGGATTCCAGGGAGTCACTTTGATTGCCACCGAACAATGAAATCATTGCCCTGGAGCCAGCATTTTCCACAGCAACTTTGTCATTCTTGGGTGAACAAATGACTGTTGAGCAACTATGTAAGACCGAATCATCCTTGATGACCCTTTGGAAACAGGTTTTTTTCCCAATCCCAAATATCCTGGACGTTGTATTACATTCCCATAGACAACAGACTCGTTATTATTTAAATACTCCTTCATTTTATTTGCAAGGTCGCTAATAGTAAACTGTTCTTCATCATTGTCCTCAAAGAAAGCACACATCTTAAGAAATGCTTGTTCCTGGTCCGTGTCCCTTGGTCTCCCAACTTTCTTTCGTTTACTACCACTAGGATCTACCCTATACTGCATAGGAATATCCCGAAAAGTGCGAAAATGTACATCACAAGAATGATGGTACAAACAGTCTGCTGCATGCAAATCTCCGCCATAATATTCAACGCGTCCTTTGACAGTAAATGCCCATTCATCACCACGTCTCGTACAGCTGACCAATATTTTATCTACAAATGAATCTGTTTTTACACAGCTATAGTCATCACAATTAGCAAGTTTGGTGCCCTGATTTAACTTCACAACTTTATTCCCACAGAATAAGCAGTCCGTTTTGCTATTGTAAGGGCCAACTGAAAGACGCGCTCTTCGTTTGAGAGATAGGGTGGAACACAACTTAGTTTTCTTGTGTATTGCAATATCTTTTTTATTGATGTAATTCAAACGACACGATTTGTGCACTACAGTTCCATCTGCTACAATGATGTCATCACCTCTCTCGATACTTGAATTGTTAATACCTTCGGCTCCCTTTTTACCAATTTTAACGTAGTCGTCATTATATAATTCCTTCTGGAATAAAGGACATTTTGCTTGATTTGTGCTCATTTTCAAGCCCTGAAATTGCAACGGCAGTATATGTCACTAGCTGTTGTTGTTCATCATATATGTACGTGGTCTATTCCTGCAAATGAAACTATAATGAAAACTTTACCTAAAATGATGCGGTTGGGGTAAGATCATCATCAATGCACTATCACATTCAAAATCATAGAAAAAACTGTTCTACGGAGGTCGCAGCGATGACTGCGTGTGTCATCATTTCACGAATATGACATATTTTACAAGCGACTGAAGTGACGTCGTGGATGACGTCAGATTTGGACGTCACGTTTCTAGTTCAGCAATGATTTATATACTTTCTACTAATGCTAAAATAAAGTTTGTGAACTTAAAAAGGTTGGAAACGGTAGAATCCATCAGCTAATAGTAGATATTTGCATTTTCCTCCCTTGGCAGCCATCTTTCTTTGACGTCATGTTTTGAACCTTTCCAGTGGTCCAATATCGTCCAACTTTTGATATGATGTACTCCAAATATAATAGTACCAAAAAACATCATAAAACGTTTTCTTGCAATTTTTTTAGGGTTTGGGGTATTTTCAGCTTATTTTGACCCTACTAAGAGCTGCGCTCGTGTCTCTCATTTGATTTGTCGAGTATCCTCTGTTACGCCATTCATATAGTGTGTAAAACGTTTTCAGTGTTTATCATCGCATGAACACAGGGCCGTAGCTAGCGGGGTGTGTGGGGGTGGGGGGCAACTGCAAAGCATTATAAAAACTTTAAAAAAATTCTCTTACCTGTTTAAGGAGTTTTAGACTATTAACTACTCAGTTGTCTCCCCCCCCCCCCCCCCCAACAAAAAATCCTAGCTACGGCCCTGATGAACATCAAAAATATAACGTTCAATTCTTAAATTGAATAAACAATTTAAGTCCATGTAGGCCTATATAATTACTGTTTTAAATTCTAACTTAGCTTAATAAAATGTTTAAAAAATTAAACTGAAACTACGTTCTCTTTTTTTTTTGGTAAAACGATGCTACAATTCCGAAAGTCAAAGACATGGGTCAGGCCCGTAGCCAAGGGGTGTGTGATGGGTGCGAAAGCCGCCCCCCCCCCCCCCCCCCCCCGAAAATCGGGAGTTTCGTTAATTTTATTTTTACATTTTTTTCTAACAAAGTCTTTGTCATACCTGCCGCCTACTCGGGATACATAGCCCGATAAAATCAAACCTCATATATTCGAAAAAAACAGGAGAAATATTAATAGTACTTTTCGGCTTCAGCGCATTGCCATTCGAGCAAGTCTTTACTCGGTGATTTGGAAGCACTTCGTAATAACGGAATCGCCCGAATTGTGAATTCCGAACCATCTCGACAGACGTTGGTAATTTTTTTGGAAGTGACATGGCGGCACGTTTTTAAAACGTGTGAACATGGGCAGACCTGACCGACAGTGCGACAGAAAGCGTGCGGCAAAAAGCTGCCAAAAGATAGATAGCATGTTAATTACAAAGAAGAATAAAGGTAACAGCTACTTGATATTCTTATAATTATTAGCATATAGCCAGCTATATTTATTATGTATCAAGTAGAGCCTATCGAACGTACCTCAGCCAGTCAATGTCATTTAAATTACATTTTGCTGAAGCTACTTGCTATTTTTATTACTAACAACAACTGAACCTATGGTACGCTTTCACTTCTATAACAGCAAGTTGAGACAATGCTCTGACTTGAGGGTGGGCAAGACGAATACGATATTTACAAAAATACTATTCGTATTCTATATTTTTCAGTTACAATACATGAAACAAAATAGATTGCAATCAATTAGGCCCTAAGGTAAAACATCAACATTGTTGACGTAAAACGAATCCATTCTAGTAAATAAAAGTGAACACCCTCCGGTAAACAGGAAAGAGTGCGACATTTCTAACTGCGTTCAGGTGCATGCGTTGGCAAAAAGTATTGTACAGCGAATTTACGGTTCGTCATTTTCCATTTTTAAGGCCACTATATGAAAAATATATATGTTTCTTAACTATACACAGTTGACGAACACATTGTATATTATTTATTTTATTTTTTAAGGAACAATTCTATTTCTCAAGCGTTCTAGTCCATTTTACCAACACCTATGGCTAACACTTGTAGTCAATACTGAATGGGCCAGAGAGAGAGAGAGAGAGAGAGAGAGAGAGAGAGAGAGAGAGAGAGAGAGAGAGAGAGAGTGGGTGAGTGAGTGAGAGTCCATACTGTAAAATACTGTTCTTTGTGTATAAGTCACCACACCTTAATCACTCCCTAAATAAGTATAAAGACCCTCAGCCTATAGGAAAAATAACTGTATTATACAGTATGTTTTCAAAGGATACAAAGTAGCCCCCAACCTACAGGAAAAATAGTACTGTATTATACAGTTTGTTTTCAAAGAATACAATATAATCCTCAACCTATAGGAAAGATAGCACTGTAATATACAATATGTTTTCAAAGGATACAACGTAACATACGGCTTGCAATTCTCCAGGAAGGGAAGGAATAATCATTCCATAGTTTATCAGTATGAAAAAGATTTCGCCAGCCCAGGCAATGAGTTGATACAGATCTGGAGGAATTGTCCATCCATTTCGTTGACAGCTGACATACTCAGTGTCGGTCTCCTCTGGCTGAATAGCAGCCATTTCTGCTAATACTCACTAAAAAAACGAGTTTACAGTTCAATCAACCACCCAAAATATAACTGATCTAAGTACCCCTCTAATGACTAACATAGGGCAAGTACCCCTCTAATGATTACCATAGGGTAAGTACCATTGGTCGAAATATTTTAGCGGCCTGCGAAAAGCAAAAATATATACATTTTAGTTTTTATCTAGCAGCTAGGTGAAATTAGATATTCACCTTCTAAAACCACCCGAAAAATTGCAGGTCATTTTCCAAGCGATGTATGTATAACTGCACTTCCTAGATATACCTTGTAAGGGTGTTATATTTTCATTTTATAATACTGTAAAATATATCTCAGAGGTCCTAATTTTCCACACTATCCCAAACACTTCCCTTACCCTTCTTATTTACAACATGCTACATTTCTTTCTCAGCAGGATTTATTTCTTTTGGTATGCTATTTCAAAAAATAAATAATGGCAGACTATATTTCCTTGCTATTTCAACCCCCAGTAAACCTGCAATGATTATCATGGGGCAAGTATACCACTCTAATGACTACCGTATGGTAAGAACCCCTCTAATGATTNAGGGTACATAGTAAGAACCCCTCTAATGATTGCTACAGAGTAAGAATATCTCTCTAATGATTACCTTAGGGTACATGGCCCTATCATGATTACTATATAGTAAGAATATCTCTCTAATGATTACCTTAGGGTTCGTAGCCCTCTGATGATTACTATAGAGTAAGAATATCTCTCTAATGATTACCTTAGGGTATGTAGCCCTCTCATGATTACTATAGAGTAAGAATATCTCTCGAATGATTACCTTAGGGTACGTAGCCCTCTCATGATTACTATAGAGTAAGAATATCTCTCTAATGATTACCTTAGGGTACGTAGCCCTCTAATGATTATCTTAGGGTACGTGACCCTATCATGATTACTATATAGTAAGAATATCTCTCTAATGATTACCTTAGGGTTTGTAGCCCTCTCATGATTACTATAGAGTAAGAATATCTCTCTAATGATTACCTTAGGGTACGTACTATAGAGTAAGTATCTCGTGACCCCCTGATGATTACTATAGAGTAAGAATATCTCTCTAATGATTACCTTAGGGTACGTAGCCCTCTGATGATTACTATAGAGTAAGAATATCTCTCGAATGATTACCTTAGGGTACGTAGCCCTCTGATGATTACTATAGAGTAAGAATATCTCTCGAATGATTACCTTAGGGTACGTGACCCTCTGATGATTACTATAGAGTAAGAATATCTCTCTGATGATTACTATAGAGTAAGAATATCTCTCGAATGATTACCTTAGGGTACGTGACCCTCTGATGATTACTATAGAGTAAGAATATCTCTCTAATGATTACCTTAGGGTATGTAGCCCTCTGATGATTACTATAGAGTAAGATAGGGTACTAGCCCTCTATGATTACTATAGAGTAAGAATATCTCTCTAATGATTACCTAATGATTTAGGGTACGTAGCCCTCTGATGATTACTATAGAGTAAGAATATCTCTCTAATGATTACCTTAGGGTACGTAGCCCTCTGATGATTACTATAGAGTAAGAATTCTCTCTTAGGGTACGTAGCCCTCTGATGATTACTATAGAGTAAGAATATCTCTCTAATGATTACTTAGGGTACGTAGCCCTCTGATGATTACTATAGAGTAAGAATATCTCTCTAATGATTACCTTAGGGTACGTGACCCTCTGATGATTACTATAGAGTAAGAATATCTCTCTAATGATTACCTTAGGGTACGTAGCCCTCTGATGATTACTATAGAGTAAGAATATCTCTCTAATGATTACCTTAGGGTACGTAGCCCTCTGATGATTACTATAGAGTAAGAATATCTCTCTAATGATTACCTTAGGGTACGTAGCCCTCTGATGATTACTATAGAGTAAGAATATCTCTCTAATGATTACTATAGAGTAAGAATATCTCTAATGATTACCTTAGGGTACGTAGCCCTCTGATGATTACTATAGAGTAAGAATATCTCTCTGATGATTACTATAGAGTAAGAATATCTCTTGAATGATTACCTTAGGTTACGTAGCCCTCTCATGATTACTATAGAGTAAGAATATCTCTCTAATGATTACCTTAGGGTACGTAGCCCTCTGATGATTACTATAGAGTAAGAATATCTCTCTAATGATTACCTTAGGGTACGTAGCCCTCTGATGATTACTATAGAGTAAGAATATCTCTCTAATGATTACCTTAGGGTACGTAGCCCTCTGATGATTACTATAGAGTAAGAATATCTCTCTGATGATTACTATAGAGTAAGAATATCTCTCTAATGATTACCTTAGGGTACGTAGCCCTCTGATGATTACTATAGAGTAAGAATATCTCTCTAATGATTACCTTAGGGTACCTTAGGGTACGTAGCCCTCTCATGATTACTATAGAGTAAGAATATCTCTCTAATGATTACCTTAGGGTACGTAGCCCTCTCATGATTACTATAGAGTAAAAATATCTCTCTGATGATTACTATAGAGTAAGAATATCTCTCTAATGATTACCTTAGGGTACGTAGCCCTCTGATGATTACTATAGAGTAAGAATATCTCTCTAATGATTACCTTAGGGTACGTAGCCCTCTTAGGGTACGTAGCCCTCATCATGATTACTATAGAGTAAGAATATCTCTCTAATGATTACCTTAGGGTACGTAGCCCTCTGATGATTACTATAGAGTAAGAATATCTCTCGAATGATTACCTTAGGGTATCTCTCGTAGCGTAGCCTCTGATGATTACTATAGAGTAAGAATATCTCTCTAATGATTACCTTAGGGTACGTAGCCCTCTGATGATTACTATAGAGTAAGAATATCTCTCTAATGATTACCTTAGGGTACGTAGCCCTCTGATGATTACTATAGAGTAAGAATATCTCTCTAATGATTACCTTAGGGTACGTGACCCTCTCATGATTACTATAGAGTAAGAATATCTCTCTACCTTAGGGTACGTGACCCTTACTACTATAGAGTAAGAATATCTCTCTGATTATGATGTACCTTAGAGGTACGTGATTACCCCTAGCCCTCTGATGATTACTATAGAGTAAGAATACTTAGGGTACGTGACCCTCTCATGATTACTATAGAGTAAGAATATCTCTCTAATGATTACCTTAGGGTACGTAGCCCTCTGATGATTACTATAGAGTAAGAATATCTCTCTAATGATTACCTTAGGGTATGTAGCCCTCTGATGATTACTATAGAGTAAGAATATCTCTCTAATGATTACTATAGAGTAAGAATATCTCTCTGATGATTACTATAGAGTAAGAATATCTCTCTAATGATTACCTTAGGGTACGTAGCCCTCTGATGATTACTATAGAGTAAGAATATCTCTCTAATGATTACCTTAGGGTACGTAGCCCTCTCATGATTACTATAGAGTAAGAATATCTCTCTAATGATTACCTTAGGGTACGTAGCCCTCTGATGATTACTATAGAGTAAGAATATCTCTCTGATGATTACTATAGAGTAAGAATATCTCTAATGATTACCTTAGGGTACGTAGCCCTCTGATGATTACTATAGAGTAAGAATATCTCTCTAATGATTACCTTAGGGTACGTAGCCCTCTCATGATTACTATAGAGTAAGAATATCTCTCTAATGATTACCTTAGGGTATGTAGCCCTCTGATGATTATCTAGGATAGTTTGGAAATATTTCGCAATATTCCTTTCTCTCGAATATAGCACAACTTTTACTCTTCGTAATTTGCTACAATGTAGAGGTATATGTATATTAATTACTATTATTAATATGTATATGTAAGCGTATGTATGTATGTTTGTATGTATGTATGTCAGAGATGGGGTAATCGTAATCGATTACATGTTTTCATGTAATCGCAATCGTAATCGATTACATTGTTTGAGAATGTCATGTAATCGCAATCGTAATCGATTACATTGCTAATGTAATCGTAATCAGCAATTACTTTCACGATTACTCATAATTATTTACTAAAATTAGAAGTGTTTAGCATCAACTCCAGTAACAGTGCCTATAGTTAGAAGCAGTACTGGTCTCCCATTGTCTACTACTCTCATAGTAGAACTATTATTTGCCTTGAGAAACAGGGTATCATAACGTCTGATTGTAATCATGATTGCTACACAATGTATTCGCAATTGTAATTGATTACTTTCAATTATCTTGTAATCGTAATCGTAATCGTGACATTCTAAAGTAATCGTAATCGTAATCGATGACTTTTGTCAAGTAATTGCCCCATCTCTGATGTATGTATGTATGTATGTATGTATGTATATGTATGATACACACACAATGTAATTAATGTTATAATGGCCCCACAAGCCTAGCATTACCAAATGGTTTCTGAGGCAATTAAATACTTCACAATTCATAATAATTATTTATTGAAGCATGTCAGTGCCATGTTATAATTATATATATTTAAAAAAAAACCTAAATCCTAATTAGAACTTAAGATCTACTCTTTAGTATGTAGCATCTCCTAATGAGGAATTGGTATGTCCTAATTAGGACTTAAAACATCTCCTAACTGGGAATTAGTATGTCCTGGTATGGAAAGAAGTAAGATTTAACAATCAGTTCTATATTTAAAGCATGTTCAGGAATTAAATATGTCATTTGCTAAAAGAAAGGGTAATATTCTGGATGAGCTAAATGTATGTAATGCAAAGCTTTGTGAAATTAAGAGGCAATTAATTGCATCCCTCGATGACAATTCCTTAATTGGTTCACAATCAAGATGTCAGGCTGAATGAGTTCTGCTAGCTGTGAAAGCATGAAGATCACTCATTTCCAGCATTCTCATTCTAAAGTCACTACTATGTCAAGGTAGGGCACATGGCGAAATGATGTTTAAGTGTTTCTAAATCCTCTTCAGGGTTCACATGCTGAAAACAATCCCTTTGGGCTAGAATGCAAAGAATTTTAGCCTGGCTCATTCCCAGCTCAAACAAGACTCCTTATGTCTCCTCCAGTCATCACTGGTCAATGCGGATAAGCTATGAGACGGGGGCGGGGGTAACTGCCCCCACCCATGGCTTAAGCAAATCCTAAAATTCGGACCAAAAAAATAGAGATACTCGAGTAAATTGATTATGAGCTTGCCTGAAACCTTTTTGCATATATTTCCATAATTCTACCCACAATATTAGTTGTAATCTATGTAAAAATGCGTACTGATTCGTTTTTAACCCTGTATAGCCATTTGGCATAATGCAAATAGGAACAAATGTTCTGGCATTTTTATTTAATTAGCGAAAAAATCAGCCTGCCCCAAACCCACTCGCTGTATGCCTATGTCAATGCGCGACAACATCGTGCAAGAAATATATATAAATGTTACGTCCAAATTAGGAGAATATCCGGAGATAGATTTTAGGTTCTGAACCTATTAGGTGTGGGGACATGCTGCCCTAAGAACATTTTGAATTTCAGATGTTCAAAAATGGCATTTCTAGCATTCTGAACACAATAAGAAGGAAACATTGGTGGCCACACCTTGTTTCGCGGTCCCTGCAAGTTGGCTCCTAACAGTTCTGGATACATGTATTTATATCACATTAATAGTGTGTGTGGGGGGTGGGGGGGGGGGGGGGGCACCGACGGATCGGGTACAAACTGTCAGATTTTGGTTGCAATGGCAAATATTAATGTAAATTTAAGTAAATGTAAGTAAATTATTATAAACATTTATAATAATTTATAGATAGCAGTACAACTGAAAACAGACAAAACTATTTTTTTAAATTAAGTTTTCTTTCAAATGAGTATCTTTGAAAATCATACAAAAAGGTATTAAGAAATGCGCCCTGTTTATGAGTGGGTTAAGTTCAATCTTGCTTTTTGTTGCTCGTTTTAACCTTATTTTTACAAAGATTTCTGTGACATTAATTTTGTTTACTTTTCCCATGCAAAAGTCAACGATATCGGAAATCATAAAATGTATTATGTATGTACTGTTACGCACAAACGACAAAGCCACCAAACAGGTCCCTGAAGAAAACAGGTCCACGGACGATAGGCCTATATAGATATTTCTTTTATCCTGCAACCCTACGGGAATAGTCGGAAAATCATTATTTATTCCATTTTTGTGTAATCAAGTAGAGTATTGTCAACCTAGCAAGGCTTTTGCCGTATGACGTCATATAAGATATATGACGTAATTTTTTGTAAGAGGCTAGCTTTTCTAAACTCTTAATTCATAAAAAATATACAATTTTTGTATTGTTATCGCAAAACTAAAAGTTAATTGTGTTTACTGTACTTAAACGAATTTAAAGAGTGTGTTTATTGAAAATCTAGTCTGAAACATTCGCTGAGTCCAGCTTAATGTCACGTGACCTAAGTTTTTGTTCAATGACCCAAAATATAGAGATTGAACTAGTCATCATATCTTGCCAATGTATACAATGATTGCGAGATAAATACATATAAACCATCGCTGCTGCTACCCCACCCCGGTTCGCTACGTCAGTGCTAATCTAGCAACAGTATTTCAAACTATACATACCAAAACTAAACTTGTAAAGCACGGTACACGTCTTGTCTCAAGAAACGATATACTGTTGTGACGTCATTCCTTTGTTGGCTGGGTATGTTGCTTTCGGGTGTGCTCGTAAATACCGTTTCGACAATTTCCGACTTAAAAATAGCGCCCGAAACGTTCCTGAGCTCTGATTCTGACTTGTAAATTTGGAAGAATTGGGTTCGGGTTTTTTGGGTGTTTTTTTTGTTTTTTTTGGGGGGGTGGGTATTAAAAAAAAAAACGGTAAGCGAGCGACCTTCATCTTTTAAGTTTAGAAGAAAATTGACGTCCAAATGTTTATCTGAATTCCATTTCGATGGTAAAAAAAGAGTAAAGAATCTCCTTAAGCAATATACTCGTTAACTAGAAGAACAAGGGTATAATCTAGACAATTTTTTAAGGGTCACTTTTTGGTGAATTGGGACAAAATAACGTTCCATATAGAAAAAAAGGTGATTTTCAAGACTATAAATAATATCCATACATTAGTCAAATTAGTGTTCCCATTTCATATCTCTTAATCATGTACTTCACAATGTACCTGTCAGCAACATGCTTGGTCACATTCTTTATGTAAACACGGCTTGAAACCGATGACGAATTTTGGTTATAGAGACCTGAAACTATTCGGATTTTAAGTAATTGTTGCATTTAGATGTTAGGCATTATGTTCCATACGATTTACAGTACATACTAGTATATTGCCGAAATTTTAAAATATGAGCGAAATAACGAGATGTTTACCTTTTCAATTCCCGTATTTTTACATTTAACATCAATTTATACCATTTAATAAACCACTATAATTATTATTAGCTTTAAGAAAATTCAATCTTTAATTTTTAAAATGCAATTATGATGGCAGTGGTTGGTGTATTCTGTATTAAGTAGTGGTTGCTTATAAACAGCATCTCAATAATCAACTCGACGGTTTTGTCCACTACCCTGTGTCTGGTTCTGTCATAAGATGTAGAAGAAAAATGTACGGTTTAGTTTTTCTGTGTATTCATTTAAAATACAATATTGAATGTTTTCTTGTTTGTGTTTTGGTTTTTCTTCTTTTTATCAGCTGATGATTTTAGCTGAAAGCGATTCAACCTTTCTCATGTATTTATTTGTGAAAGCAAATTTGACTCTTGACATTGCATTCAGCTATATTATAAACCATGTACAAACTGTTTTAATAATCAGTGGTGAATTAAACATGAACACTGGAAAAGTTAGATATAGCACAGATCATTTAAAAGTAATTCCAAAAATATAACAGTGAAGATATCAAAAGGATGATAACACATTTTAGAGCGAAATAGTGAAATTTTCACTCTAAAATGTGTTATCATCACTGAGTGACTGGTGACACTTTTATTTCACTGATATTTTAAGATATTTCACTAAATGTTATATAATAAGATTAATTTGTATTCCTTGATATTAAAGGTTCTATATCTCAGTTACAAATAATACATTTCGTTAGTTTTAGATTTAACTGCAAATGATCCCATACACAATATTTGCATATACAACTCAAGAATATCGAAATTGTAATATTCTTATATAAAATTCCTGGCTTTTCAAATCGTAAAAAGTCTTAGGAAATCGGCGAATCCACAAAATCTTATCTACTATGTATGACTTTGTAGACCTATTTATATCAAAAAAAAAAAAAGCTGAAATGGTTCAATGACTCTTTTGGTAGCGAGTTTACGTCAGCACTGGAAAGAAATCGGTGTTCTTGTTGCCCTAATGTCGCCAAGGTTTTTGCCCAAATGAATATATTTGCTCCAGCACTTAGGGAGGGGTGGGGGGGGGGGGGGGGGGCAGTTGCCTCATATGTGCTGCCTGTGAGAATGTGCGCATAAAAGATCGTTTACTCAGGCATGTTGGAATGATAACTGGAGTGGGGGGACACAACCTCTAGTTGGGGGGTGGGGGAGGGTGGGGATGGGAGGAGACAGCCATATTTGGAACTTTACATAGCGTAGGTAAAATCAAACCATACATTTGCGTAATCGACGGCCCAAAGGGCCAGGGTTGCTGGGGGGTCCGGGGGCATGCCCCCCCCCCCCCCCCGCCCCCATTTTTTAAAAATCTAGAATGCAGGAGATGCATTTTCCTGCATTCTGGGAAGTAAATTTGAAATGTTTCTTTGCCTCAAAATATTTTATTTTTTTTACACATCCATGGACGGACCTTGGTAGACTATGGGGAGTGCGTACGCACACACTCCCCCCCCCCCCCCCGCCAGCGTACAGGCCTATGTATGTATGTGTGTGTGTGTGTGTGTGTATATATATATATATGTATGTACGTATATATATATATGTATATATGTCCTAGCGGCCACCTGTATTCAACGGTCACCTGACTCAAGTGGCCACTTTTTCCCCTCCCAAACGATTTATAACGTAAATGCACCTGTAATAAGCGGTCACCTGTCTAAGCTGGCCAGCGGCCACTCAAATCGGATTCCAAATCGCTAAAAATACCTGTATTAAACGGCCACAGTAAATGTTTACTATTATATAAAAGGGATATTTAACAACAGCAATAAGATGCAGCAAATAACCGATCTTCACACCTTCAGGAATACTAGTACCCATCCAGTCCCGACATCTCTACTGTGTATCAATTAAGAAAGTATAACTATGGAAAGCATCTAATTGCCTCTGGGCAGGCTACGCTTGACATTTGTAGATTCACTTACTATTAAGTACAAATTAAATAATTAAATGGAAAGATAAAAGAAACTTTAATTTAATACATTCCAGTTGCAATTTTTCCTGAAGGAGTCGACATGTCAAAAGTTGATTTATAGTAAACTGTGAAGCACACATCCATTAATTAGCAGTACAGACGTTAAAAGAAGAAATAACAACATATGTTGTAAAGACCATATGTCATAAACTGTAATCAGCGGTCACCTGTAAAATACTTTGATCTACTCCCATGTGACCGCTTGTTTGCCGTATATGGAATAACTGGTTACTGTCATACGGCTTTATCCCCCTGTGGGCGGATAAAGCCGATATCACTCAGATACCCCGTCAGTTTTCCAACAGTTTCCAGCCGCCCCAGTAATGCTAAAGCAATAAGTAGATTATAAATAACATTGATAATCAATAGTATACATAATTAATTTTATTTTGCTAAGCAATAGAATATTTCAATACTTTTAAAAGCTGCAATGTTGAACTCGGCCACCTAATTACGGTCGTGGTGTTATTGTATTAATGCGCGATTAGCAAAGATGTTGTTGACATTTTTGTTTTGTTTTTTTGAGTTGCTACATACATTTCTGATAAAAAATCTTTGTTTTTTTATTCATTTTCAAATAGCTGTTTCTAATTTCGTATTACAAACATTTGAAGTTAAAAACTCGTTTATCGATGGAACTATTTTTCGTCACTGGCAAGTGGTTTCGTTCGCGTCCGCGTGGTACGGCTCCGTTAATAAATTGTTAACAATTATTGTCTGGCGTTATTTTGATTATTTGGCTATATGGTTTAACATGTCGGCAAGATAAATTCGTTGTAGAAGCATCTCTCGGGTTTAATGCTTTTTATGACCCTATGTGTGCTATTTAAAATCTAGCTCGAAACACTCAGTCGAGATGGGTACTTATATGTCACGTGATGCTTCCAAAAATAAAGAGATTGATAAACTGTCATCATATCTTGCCACTGTATCTACAATGATTGCTTGACTGTATAAATAACTGGTTATCTTAAAAGCTTTATCGCTGCTGTTATACTGCCCCCGATATCCCCTCGGTTTATCCTGTAATCCTACGGGAATAGTAGAAAACATTATTTATTCCAAAGCAAGTAGAGTATCATCAACCTAGCAACCGTTTGACGTTACTATATGACGTCATTTTTTAAACAGGCTAGCTACATTATGTCACATTCAAAAAGCGTTTCTAAACTCTAAATTTATAATAAATATACACTTTTTGTATTGTTATCGCAAAACTAAAAGTTCTTTGTGTTTACTGCACTTAAACGAATGATTTAAAGAGTATGTTTATTGAAAATCTAGTCGAAACACTCAGTCGAGTTGGGCTTAAAGGGACACACCCTAGTTACGTTTATTTGTTAACCATTACGGCGTTGTTTTTCGCTATTAAATAAAATTGCACTTTACTTACATTTTATTATTTAGAATACACATTTCCATTCACCTGAAGTGCTTTTTGGTAATCCTGATGTTTGTAAAACCACGAAATGTATTTTTCGCATTTTTTCACAAAACGTGTTGTCGAGAAAAAAACATTAAGCAAGCGAGGTCCAATCTATTTTTAATGTCACAGACGTTGGTATATCACGTGACCGTTATCATTTTGGTTCGGTTTGTTTTCTCGTGCACGGTTCGCGCAATCAACATCCGATTTGTTGTTGTTCATTTGTGAGATTTTTCTTCACAGTTCGTGAACATTTTCAGTAAGAATAAAGTTCAGACAAGTAAGTGTCTCAATACAAAACGTTACAAACCCTTAAAACCAATAATTTTGCTAAGTCTTACGATATCTGGAGAGGGGATACAACCAGGACAGAACAGTTGGAACATGTCCAGGAGAGGTGAAAGGAACGCACCCCAAGTCTGTGAAATTTGTCGTGACGTAGGCATTGTTGTGCTTCTACCGGTGACATCAGAATACTAACTTTCAAAATTATTTCAAGCAATTGGGACATGGGTATTCCCATGGTATTTATCGATATAAAACCTGCTTTTTCACTCCATTTGATAAAAACGTGATCTAAGTGTGTTACAGGTTTGTAGATTAATCAAATTATAATTTATTTTCGCTGGATGGAACTAGGGTGTGCGGCTTTAATGTCACTGACCAATAATATAAAGATTGATCTTGTCATCATATCTTGCCAATGTATACAATGATTGCTTGACAAATGTATATAAACCATCGCTGCTGCTACTGCCCCCTCCCTTCGGTTTCCTACGCCAGTGCTAATCTAGTAACAGTATTTAAAACAATACATACCAAAACTAAACTTCTAAAGCACGGTACACGTCTTGTCTCGACAAACGATATACTGTTGTGACGTCATTCGTTTGTTGTCTGGGTATGTTGCGTTCGGGTGTGCTCGTAAATACCGTTTCGACAAATTCCGACTTAAGAATTGTTTTGTTTTTTAACGGTCACCGAGCGACCTTCACCTTTTGAATTTAGAAGAAAACTGACGTCGAAATGTTTCTCTGAATTCCATTTCGATGATAAAAAAAATCAAATAAAGCATATACATTTCCTTATGCAATAAACTTGTTAACTAGCAGAACCAGGGTATAATCTAGACACTTTTTTAAGGGGCACTTTTTGGCATGGGCGTCAATCCGGCTTCAAAAGTGTGTGTGTGTGGGGGGGGGGGGGGGCGTGTTAGTGTGTGTGTGTGTACATTGTGTGTGTGTGTGCTAAACGAAAAAGGGGGGGGGGGACATTTATATAGATTGTCCCCCGGCGTTGAAAAGTGAGGGGTACGCGTCCCCCCTGATCGACGCCAATACTTTTTAGTGAATAGCGAATAAAAAAGAGGTGATTTTTAAGAATATAACCTTAAACCAATATCCATACATTGGTCAAATTAGTGTTCCCATTTCATATCTCTTCACAATGTACTTCACAATGTACCTGTCAGCATGGGTCCCAGGTATTAATTGTAGTAGTATATTTTAAAACTGCTTTGTAATTTTATTATAATTATTAGCTGAAGAAACACTTTAATTGTTACTTGAATCAACAATGCAGAAAAATCTACATAACTGATGCAATCAAAAGTTCACACGTGCTTACAATCGGCCTAGCCCCGCTCATTGAACGAAAAAACGGAACTCTTATTGAGTCGTGTTATTTACTATTTAAAAGTATAGAAGCACAAAATGTCATAAAAGCAAATTATATAACCACTGTTACATGTACAATTCCACAACGGCCCAAAATGTTTGGTCACACTTCCGATCATTCTCCGTACGTAAACACGGCTTGACACCGATGACGAATTTTGGTTAGAGCTAAAACTATTCGGATTTTAGGTAATTGTTCGTATTTCACATGTCAAGATGTTAGGCAATATGTTCCATACGATTTACAGTACATATATTGCCGAAACTTTAAAATAGTAACCAGTTATTCCCTACAGAGGCGTAGCGCCCATTACGCACACTACGCATGAGCGTAATGCAAAAAAAAATAATAATCTGGGAATGGGTCGAGGCTGTCTGTAATTGTTCTATAAAAGGCGCTCAATCACGGATTTAGTGGGTCTTATTTCTCTAAATATGGATTATAAATGGAAATTACATTCATTTGGAATACCAAATCTAGTTATTGTATGATCCAAAACATTTTAATTGAACTACGATCGAGGGAATTCCATGACACTCTTCTTTTTAAAAAATTGGAACTCTTCTTGTGAAAAGTCATAAAAAAATACGGCAAAACAGACTCGTAGTGATGAGGCTGTATATACGACAACGTATAATGTATTTTAGAATTTTATATAAACGACCGCCGTGAATAGAGACTTGGCAAATGAGGGCCAGCTATATAATAAAATAATAATAATTATTATTATTTCATGACGAAAATAACTGCGAATACGCTGACATAAAATAATAAACAGTCGGAACGTGAACTCACCATTTATTATTATTATTATTAATAGGCGCGTGTGCATGGAGTTTTTCGTTAAACGTTTGCAAATTATTTTGACTGATTCGCAGTGGTCATTCGGTTTAATATACCCTATGGTAATCATTGCAGGGTTACTCAAGGTTGAAATAGCAAGGCAATACGGCATGCCATTATTATTATTTTTTAAATAGCATACCAAAAGAAATAATTCCTGCTGAGAAAGAAATATAGCATGTTGTAAATAAGAAGAGTAAGGGAAGTGTTTGGGATAGTGTGAACAATTAGGACCTCTGAGATATATTTTACAGTATTATAAAATGAAATTTTAACAGCATTACAAGGTATATAGCAAATGTGATAATCATACACATCTTTTGGAAAATGACCTGCGATTTTTCGGGTGGTTTTAGCAGGTGAATATCTAATTTCCCATAGCTGCTGCCATCGGATTAGAGGATGATAGGTACAGGGTTCGCAACGCGGTACCAGCTCCAACCCAAAGCGAGTTTTTAAGGGTTCAATGGGTAGGTATAATGACACTGCACCCTCTTCTCTCTCACTAACCAACTAACAACTAACCCAATGTCCTAGACAGACAGCCCAGATAGCTGAGATATGTGCCCAGGACAGCGTGCTAGAACCTTAATTGGATATAAGCACGGAAATAAGTTGAAATGAAAGGTAATCATTAGAGGGGTACTTACACTATGGTAATCATTAGAGGGATACTTAGATCAGTTATATTTTGTTTGGTTGAACTGTAAACTCGTTTTTTTACTGAGGACAAACTGGCCACCATTCAACCAGACGAGGCAGGCACACACTATGTAACCTGTCGACGTAACAGATGGACGATTCCTCCTCGTGAGTATCAACTCCTTGCCTGGGTTATCGAAATCTACTTCATACTTATAAACTTTGGAATGATTGTTCCTTCGTTTTCAGAAGAATTGCAAGCCATATGTTACGTTGTATCCTTTGAAAACATATTGTATATTACAGTGTTATTTTTCCTATAGGTTGGGGACGACATTGTATCCTTTGAAAACATACTGTATAATACAGTGCTATTTTTCCTATAGGCTGAGGGCCTTAATACTCATTTAGGGAAGGAAGGACATGTTTTATTTAACAACGCACTCAACACATTTTATTTACGGCACGAAACATGTCGTATACCCACAGGATAATTCGGAATGTTTTCAAATTATTTTTAAATCACTGGCATGATTCTGCACGTAAGGTTTTGATTGGTGGACATGAGCTCCAACTGCCTGCTGTTAGATCCACGTGTAATAGTGGAGCTAATTTTAATTAGATTGACATACAGGATAGCACAAACTACGGCCTTTGATTACCAGTCGTGGTGCACTGGCTGGAAGCAGAAATATCCCAATGAGCCCACTAACGGGGACCGACCCCACACTGACCACGCATCGAGCTACGTCCAGCCCCTCATTTAGTGCATGATTAAGTTGTGGTGACTTGTACACAAAGAACGACCATTTGCGTTTTATTCTACAGTGTGAATTGAAAGTAGGGATGGGCTGGCTCTCTCTCTCTCTCTCTCTCTCTCTCTCTCTCTCTCTCTCTCTCTCTCTCTCTCTCTCTCTCTCTCTCTCTCTCTCTCTCTCTCTCGGAATTGTAGTGTCGTTTTACGAAAAATAAGGGAAGTTTCAGTTTCATTTCAAAAACATTTTATTAAGCTAAGTCAGAATTTAAAACTAATTCTATACATAGACATGGGCGTACATAGGATTTTGAAAAGGGGGGTTCCAATACATAGGATTTTGAAAAGGGGGGTTCCAAAATAAATTGCAGAGATATTGGGCATATATTTCTATGTTGAGTAAATATATGAATGTCAAATATATTAAATTATTTTAAAAAAGCGATTTCGGGGGGGGGGGTTCGATCGAAAAAACACCAACCCCCCACCACCCCCACCCCACCCCCCACCCCCCACCCCACCCCCCACCCCCATGTACGCCCATGATGGACTTGATTATTCAAATTGATATATCTATTTTGCATTACGAAACGTTATGGGGGAGGGAAGGGGGTGATTGTCAAGCGTAACCTATCGTTTCCAAAATATGTTTTTAGATATTATTTTTCAAAAAGAAATTATTCACATTCAGATTGGGACTTTTACTTTTTTGTACTACTTCAAAACTTGGAATGTAAAAACGACATAGCCTTTGGGGAATAATGAGGAATGGTGCCCATTATCGGAGTATAAAACCATGTACACATTCATAAAAACTTGTAAACATTCATTCGTTCATTCATTCATTCCACCGAGCTCTCCTCTGTCTAGCATGGGTGGGAGTAATTTTTTGTATCTGAGATATGATACTTGATGTATGGCTAGCTGAACGGTTTGGCGACTGTTGAGCACGTCCTGCTTGTCATTACAACGTCTATCAACCCAGCGCACGAGGCCGTGTTAAAGAAACCCGTTCACCGGACGTTGGCCGTCTTTGACAGCAGCACACATGCGCATATAATCGAGAACCACTACTGCAATCTGTGCGAAATACACGTGTAAGTACACAACTACGCATAGTAACATAAATGGAAAAACAAAAGAAAACGAGAATTTTCCCAGGTGAATTACATATGTAGTTGTTATCAAAGATTAGTAGTTTCACATCAGATGGTTGTTTACAGTCCAGTGTGTACGAGTAGCGATGTTTAGTGGTACCGCTGTCTATGTGACGTCAGAGCATGTGCTTGAAAAGTTTGTCGGGAGCCATTTTGGAAAGTAATGGAGCAAGATTCTCTGAACTAAGTGATGTCAACCTAAAGTCCGAACCATGTACATCTAAATGTGTAAACTATACTGAACAACAAAAGAAACGTTTTCGTGATACAATTCATTCGGCTATAAATAGACTCAAAATAGAACTTAAATGTACACAAGACGTCGATATATTTAATATTATTTTAAATAGTAGATATGGAAAATATCAAACTTTCTTCTCTGAAGTTCAAGGTAGGTATGTGAGAAAAAAAATTCATATTCAGGTGATTGCATAGCCCGATTACTCTGACTGTAAGAGAGCTAGACGGACATTTGGACATAAATACGCTCTCATTACAGTCGGAGACCAACCTATGTATATTTTTGGCAATTCCTGACTACCAAACGGTAGGCAAAGATTCCCGCTCTAATACCACAACAATCCTATGTTTGACGTCAAATACCTTTACATCGATCATTTTCGAGTTAAAGTGCTGTTCCAGATGTATGATGTATTGAGCTATATCAATCAAGATATTATTTAATATGATTAGAAAATTATGTAAAAAAATTATATACCGGTATATTTTCCATTTAAAAATAGTCCCCTGAAAAACAGAACCAGCTGAATTCGTTTCGGGAATTTCCGTAAGATTTGATCCGTGACGTCATGAAGGGAACTCCTTTCGATAGTCCGCGCCATTGTTCATTGCTTCTTTTGTGTTTATTATGGTTAAACGGCGTGTTGGTGGCGGCTGTAGCGATACAAAAACCGATAAATTTAGTCTTCACACATTTCCTAGTAATGTTGCTGTGAGAAAGCTGTGTGTGAATTTGATTAAAACAACGTGGAAATACTGGACAGGAAGAAAATGCCGGAGACCGTTGTTGCGATTCATCCTAACTGGCGTGTCGGCTTAAGCGAGATATGGGAATACCATGTGTTTATGGCTTTTAAAAAAAGATACCGTACCAACAATTTTTCTGCGACACAAAAACAATGACAACAAGCCGACGCCATCCACACCGAAACGACCTTGGAGTGCATATCGTCAATGTCCCAAATTGCGTTATGCTTTCAACTCCGGTCAGTTTGTTTTCTCATGCACAGTTCGTGCAATCATCGAGATCTGATTTGTTGTCGTTTGCATCTCGTTCATTTGTGAGATTTTTCTTTACAGTTCGTGAACATTAAAACAATAAAGTACAGACAAGTAAGTATCTATAGCCTAGTCCGTCCCATCCTACAAAAATGTAGGGGTTTTTTTGTAAAAAAAGAAAAGAAAATACATTAAATTAATTTTACTATACCTTCCCACAGAGAAAACCTTTTTTCATACTATGGAATGTGCTATAAGTTATTTATTTCTGAGCAGACTGTTTTCACAACTGCACACAAAAAAATAGTATTGTTTTGTTATTTCCAAAACACTTACTTTTTTTTTTTACGTCAAACTAAACTGAAATTATTCACACAAAAAAACATCTTCATAGATGGATGGGACGGACTAAAAGTCGTTTTTGTTTATTTTTTTAAATTAAAATAAGTTATTTATTTCTGAGCAGACTGTTTTCACAACTGCACACAAAAAATAGTATTGTTTTGTTATTTCCAAAACACTTACTTTTTTTTTTTACGTCAAACTAAACTGAAATTATTCACAAAAAAAACCCATCTTCATAGAGGGATGGGACGGACTAAAAGTCATTTTTTGTTATTTCTTGAAATTACCGATATCGGGTCCACTTGACTCGTAGAATTCAAGAGTTATTTATTGTCTTTTCTACTACATCACAAGTATTAGAATATACAGTGTAGCAAAATAATTCGCACGAAAAGCTAAAGAACAAAACAAGAATAAAAGTTGTAAATTAGTGGTAAGTTTGTCTCCACGACCTTTTTCATCATCATCTGTCAGTGCCGGTGGTTCGTCGTAAGATGTTTCCAGGTTCAAACTGATAAGGCATTATTTGTTGTGTTTGCACAAATATTAGTCCAGTCGTCATTACTACACTATTCATCATCGAAAGAAGAATCGCATGATCAATGAGCTTGGCAGTCGCTGTCGGTCCCACTTTCGCTTGCGCTGGAAGTCATCTCGTGGTAGGTTTCAGTGAAGCGCGTTCCCTTCGTGACGTCACGGCTATTTACAGGCAAATGTTTTTACCGAGAATTTTACTCGGTCGTTTCCGGCAGTGTTCTACGGGAGTGATGTTTTAATACTTTTATGGGGCATTTTCATAATTATTGATTTTACCTATCGGTGTAAAATATTATTGCAATGAATTAAGAAAGCATTTAATTATGGAATTTGAAATTTTAGTGTATGGTCTGGCACAGCACTTTAACAGATACCAAAAAAATCCACATACTAATCACTAATACACACACTACAGAAGAAACCCGACAGCACCCACATTCATCTACGCTTCGTGACACTCCGTTGCAACAATTACAAAGCTCGGCGATCTATTTCGAGACGTAGATCACGTAATCGCCACTGGGCAATTCCGCCTTGTGCAGCCGTTAAGGGGCCGTCTCATACCAAGCGACGTTACAACATGGAAGAGTTGGCTAATGCCATTTTGCATGAATTTGGATTTAATTACGTCATTAAACCAAAACAATTACACATTATTGATTCCATTTTGAATTTGAAGGATACATTTAGGGTGTTGTCGACAGGATACGGCAAAAGTATGTGCTACGTACTGCCTCCTCTTATGAGACAGCCCCTGTAACTGCTGCACAAGGCGGAATCGCCCAGTCTCGAAATAGATCGCCGAGCTTTGTAATTTTTGCGACGGAGTGTCACGAAGCGTAGCTGAATGTGGGTGCTGTCGGGTTTCTTTCTGTAGTATGTGTATTAGTGATTAATATGTGGATTTTTTTGTATCGGTTAACTCAATAATGATCGATGTAAAGGTATTTGACGTCAAACATAGGATTTTTGTGGTATTAGAGTGGGAATCTTTGCCTACCGTTTGGTAGTCAGGAATTGCCAAAAATATACATAGGTTGGTCTCTGACTGTAATGAGAGCGTATTTATGTCCAAATGTCCGTCTAGCTCTCTTACAGTCAGAGTACTCGGGCTAGTGATTGCAGTGCAATTGGTATCATTGGAAAGAGTTAGAAAAGACATTTAAAATGGTCTTTGAATTGTGATGATAGGATAAATATTGAGGGTGCTATAGTATTTTGAAATCGCCTAATTTAGGGTGGTTTTCGACAATGGATTTACATTTAAAACAAAAGAAACACTGACGATTTTTTTTTTTTAATGTGCTTCAAAATGCCATACAACCCTTCATCTGTATCATTGGTAAGAAAGACTCCCACCACTAAGAGATTGGACATTGCCTCTTAAAATCATCTTATCAGTCATTTAAAAAAAAAAACCAATAATTAATTAATTACCTACCTAATTACCTGGTAATTAGCAGTAGTCCCATTCTGAAAAATGCCCATAACTTCCTTAATATTTGGAATATTTCAACAAAACCTGCACCAGCAGACAGCTATCAAAATGTTCTATCAGATTCTAACTCGAATAATCACATTCAAAACGTACATTCAAACTGATGAAAATAAACCATATGTAGAAAATAAACACTGAGCACATGGCTAATTTCAATGTAAACAACAGTCTGGACCAATCAGGTGGCAGCATTTGGGTCACGTGACCTAATTTCCAGTTGCGTGCACACTTTTGTAACAAAACATTCCAGACAAAATCATTAACCATCGGCATTATTAAATCCCAAATTTCAATGAAATGCATATCAAAGTCATCTTTGCTTGTTAATAAACTATTCTGATTACAATTTGAAGAATTCCAATGAGATTAACCATCATTATTTTGAGGCTGATTATCGAAGGTTTATTGACAAAACAGCCCATCTACGGCTTGGACACCCAATACTGCTGCTGGTATAAATCAGTGGCTGTATGTAGGATTGTCTTGAAAATCCACATAAAGGTAGAAAAGAACACATACTACAGGTCTATATAAGTTTGAAAAGAGTCTTTACTCGCCTTTCGGTAAATCGGAGGCATTTTTTATTGGTTATGTATACCAAAATTTTAACAGACGATTTGTGAAACTTCTAGGAATCCTATGGAAATAAATTGAAGACGAGGCAACTGCTGAAAATGTAAACTACGTCATCATTATAAGTGTAGATTTTCAACCTTGCACCCACGACCCTAAAAACACACTTGAAAGTACAGCATTTCCACTGCCCGCTGCACTGCGATCAACCCAGAAACCAGTTATTTGACCTAAGCATAGGCGATGCCTGGGGCCGATTCCCACATACTTATTCAAGGGTCATAACTCTGAAAAATTGATAAATCACCATAAAAATAATAATTTTAGCTCAATGTCTTCAAGAATTGATAAACAAGTCCTGAAAAACATATTTGGTTATCTGCTAAGTTCAAGGGTCATACCGACTTCCGGGTGAGAGTTCATTCACCACTATAGTTCTTTGTGCATTTTGAAATAGCGGCGCTGGGTGCTGTAAATTATAACAGGATGCCGAAAAATAAAGAGGGGCGCAGAAAAACAAATGGCGCTGGCAAACGTGAAAAGGGGTGGCATAACACGAAAGTGAGGAGGCAAAATATAACACCACTGGTACGCGCATGACTGAATATAGTTTCAATGCTTGATACTAACTAAACGCCCATTATCTCCCAACAAGGATCCAAACGTCTGTGTTAAATACTGGCAGATAATGAATACAGGTTTCTACATTTTGCTGTCGGTGAAGGGCTTTACTGACGCCAGTAATTTTTATTCCAGCGACACAAAAGTGCCATCGGTGACGGCCCCAACCGACGGCAGTTTATATGTCACTGACTGCAATTGCCGTTGTTGCCGCCGTTAAGTTCGATCAGAACAGTCCCCTTCCCCATGTGGTATGTTATGTTTGTTTAGTTTTTTCAGTGTATTTCTGGGGACGTATGACCCGACCCCTACCCTAAAAATACCACTAGCCAGTCTAGACTTCCTCTACACAATTTCCTGCACATGCGCCTGTTTGACTAAATATTTTGTTTGCTGTAAATTGATTAGGCCTATATACATTGCATTAAAAAGTGTACATTTTGCTGTAATATATAACAGCTAAATATATAGTTTAACCTAAAAACATCTATCTGTAGTAACAGTACTTGTTTTGTTTACATCAAAATATCTGTGTAAACATATTTATGTTAGTCTTGCATGCCGATTATTTAAGGTTAAATGTTAAAATGAAGACATTGTTTATACATGATTATAAATGTAAAGTGGCAGGCAAAACAAAAAACTTAATATGTTAAAAATACCTCCCTCAACAATTTTACCAGCCCCACCCCCCCCCCCCCCCCCCCCAAAAAAAAAGAAGAAGAGAATCCCAGTAACAACAAATCTGCCCCCAAATAAACAATAGCCTACAAAAGAAGCCCACACACCAGTACACACGCACAACCAAAAACATAACCCAGACTAACGCACACATTTGAAAAAAAAAGAAGTTTTTTTTATCTATGTACATATACCAGTGGCGTATGAAGGTGGCAAGGCAGGGGGAGGGGTGGGGGAGAGAGATGCGCGTGCACATACACACACACACACACACACACACACACACACACACACACACAGAGAGAGAGAGATTAGTGGTGCAGGAAGGTGCCAAAAAGGGAGGGGGCCACTTTTATATTTACACACTTTTACACTATTATAAATCAAAATATCTGAAACGTGAGGGGCACTTGCCCCCCTGCTTCCTACACCAGTGAATATATGTATGTATGTATGTATGTATGTATGTATGTATACACACACACAGATACACATATATATACAGTCAAACTTTGATCACTCCACCTTCGATCTCTCGATCTGAAGCGACGGTCCTGGCCAAGTTGCTATACAAACTAGTAATAACGACCTTCGAAAACTCGATAACCTCGATCTCTCGACCGTATTCTTTGGTCCCGTCATAAAGATTTAATAGAGTATGCACCTCTAAAACTCGATGCATGTGGATTGATCAAACTGTTGTTGCCGATAGTATTTTAAAAACAAATGTATTGTCAGTCATGTCAATCAAACGAAGCTCACCTGTCTCGGGTGGTCTTGGCTGTCAAGGATTAGGGTGATAATTACAGAACAATAGATCGCCGACTAAGCGGAATGAAATGATCTTATGTTTGGTAGTCTGTGTTCGTCCATGGTGGAGAGCCTCGTTATGTAATACTTAATTACAGACACAATCTGGTTAACTTCAAAGATCATGTGTAATAATTGTTAGCACTGTTTGTTTTTGCTCCCAAAGGTGCGAATCGTGTCAAACTTTAGCTTATCTATTTATGTATCAGTTAATGTTTATCAATTAGCAGTCATTTAGTTATGAGCGAGCAATCTGGCGAAGGACCCGGTAATGTGGAGTTTGCCAGATCGGTTTTAAAAAGTTCTGCTTTCTTGTCATCCAAACAATTTTGCGTAGGGCCCAGAAATGAATGGTGGGTGGCCAGATTGGAGAGAGAAAGTAGAGGTGCGAAGCGTAAATAATGTTGTGTAAAACAAATGTAGGCTACTTATAGTGTTATTTGGCATTCAGTGTTTTATTTGTTAGTTCCGTTCCGCTAGTTACGTTATTTATGTATGTATGTAAAAGCCTTCTTTTTTTTCTTTTTTTTTCTGTCAATAAATAAATGTAGCCTATTTGCCCGAGCATATATTTCAGATTCATCTGGGTGATCCTTTTTGTTTTATTTACTTTCTTTTACAATATACCTAAAATGAATGTATGACGGGCGTCGAAGATACCAACAGCTGGGGTTGGGTGGGATGAGGTGGGGGTGAGGTGACTGATATATCGCCTTTCAATTGGGGATGCATAGTTTTTAGAGTTTAGAGCACACGCTTCTAACGATATTAAGCGAAATAAACCAGCTGCAACGCAGTTTCAAATTTGAAACTTATATATTAATTTTGGAAACTCGAACTCCCCGAAACTCGAACTATTTCCTCGTCCCCTTCAAGATCAAGTTATCGAAGTTTGACTGTATATACACTGTGTGTGTGTGTCTATATATATATATATATATATATATATATATATATATATATACAGTCGAACCTGGTCTAACGGTCACCTGTACATAACGGTCATCTGCCTATAACGGTCACTATAAATCCCTCCCTCCTTCCTTATTTGACCTGTACATAACGGTCACCTGTCCATAACGGCCAGAGGTCACTATTTTTCACCCAAAATCACAGGTTGAACCTGCTATAACGGTCGCAAGATGATCGTCGTAAAGACGTTTTTTGGTTTATTTTTTTACCCTGGTTATGTCTTTACTTTTTCAATCTTAAAAATTATAAATTAAATGTGTTTATATGGCCATGTCTGTAGCTTTGAGTTTATTTTCTGTCAAAGTAAAATTCCATTGTAATTCTCTGATCGTAATTGAAAAACAAACAGACACTCAGTAACTTCCGTGACATGCAGATACTGGTGGTGTAATTCGATTGGTTCTCAGCATCCTCACTGAATAGTAGACGACTTCCCATTGGCTGTACATAATGTAATTTGTATGTATGGTCACTCTATTAAGTCTCGAGAAACCAAACAAATGAGGTATTATGTTAGGTGTTTCCTTGTTTCTAGCCAGACATGATTGGTAAATAAACATGAATAGCTGAAGGCGGCGGTCATTGCAGATGTCCCGTGTTCGGATTTTTTAAGCGACTCCTGATTTTATTCAGCTGTAATCAACGATCATACTCCACTGAAGGATTAGCGGTGACATGAAACAAACAAATGAGTCAAACATGCCACATGGGTAATAACCTTCAATTACACAAAATATCTTCTGCAAGTCAATGTTAGCGTTTGCGAAATATATTAACGAATACATTTGTATGCAAAATGCCACCGAAAACTAGTACTGCTTTAACGTTAGAAGAGAATCGACATTATTAACAAATCTGAGAAAGGCAATTTAAGTGCGTGAAAGATTGCCGATCATTTTGGTGTAGGACGTTTTCAGATTAATTCTATTTTAAAAAGGAAAGCAGATGTTCTGGCCGATTTTGACAATAATATTTCAGCCAAAAGAAAAAGGCAGAAGAAAGCAACAGGCAATGATGACATAAACAGCTAGTGTGGGAATGGTTTTAAAATGTGACTTTTTTTTATGACAGTTGTGATATTCTTTAATATATGGGTTCTAATTTTGAACTTGTATATAAGGGTCACCTCGCTATAACGACCACTATTGTCAGGTCCCTTGCGTGGCCGTTATATACAGGTTTGACTGTGTGTGTGTATATATATATATATATATATATATATATACATGTATATATATATACATGTATATATATATATATAGAGAGAGAGAGAGAGAGAGAGAGGATAATGAACGAGTTGCCAGTTATTATCAAATTTATGTCCCAAGTGAAATAATTTTCAGTTGTTACGAGCTTTAGCCATTGACAAATGAAAATTATTTCACTTGGGACATAAATTTGATAATAACTGGTACCGAGTTTGTTATTCTGTTTATTACCTCAGCTATTTTTTCTCTAAAAGCCTTTATTTTCCACGCACATGCACGAGGGCCAACTGTTCTGAGAATTGCTATAAGTTTGTAATTTATTCACGTTCATAGATAATTTTCAAAAAAAAAAGTTCTCTTTATTCTGCTACAAAATCTATAAGGAATTGCATTAAAATAACTTTATTATTATAAATTTAACAACAAAAACAGAGCTGTAAACGCAAACTCTTTAAACTACATGACATCATTTTGTGTTTGCCAAATCGTGATGACGTCATATTTAGTACCGACAAGGTCATTGGTTTGTAAGCGTCAAATTGTCCAATAGTATTGTTCGTTAGACCAATGCAGAATATTTCTTACTGAGAAAATATGGAAAATATTTTCCCTGTTGTGAGTGACCGCTGGGGTAATAAATATATATATACACATACATACATACATACCATGGAATGCTTAATGGTTGTGCATAATATTAACAACTGCAGGTAGATAGTCGATCGTTACTATTAAATTACACATAAAATTGTGTCCGTTACACTATGTCCGTCTGACAATGACACTGGACTCGATGTTCCGATTTGTTTGTGAGTCGGACAGTAGAAACCTTATCGTTGGGCGAGGAGTTGAATTTCTGTATTGTAGTTAATAATGCAGCTAGCGGTACAGAAAATCGCAGCTAGTCATTTAGTCAAATTAATGTACACTTCCATTCGTACACAGTGATATATATACACAAACACATGCATATTACTTGCAAATATCAAAACTTTATTAAGGTGCCGTTTTAACAAGTCAATCATCAGTGAGCCATTTTTCTTGGTGTCTTTCCCCCCTCCCCCCTCCCCCCCAAAAAAAAAACATATTGTACATTTTCTTTTCTGTAAAAGAAGGAGATTGCACACAACCTAAGTAACAATAATAGGAAAATCGTAATTCCGTTTCACAGTGTGAATTCCGTCCACTGCGGAAAATCACTGGGTCTACTAAATATGTAATTATTTAAGAAAGATGTCCAGATTACTCCCAATAACAGATACACTATTTATCAAGATAACGTGTTGGCAACATTGCAAGGATTATGTTTGGGTATGGGGTTTTTTTCTAAAATAAAATGTTTTCATTTTGTCAGTTAGGCATCCTAATTGTCATGATTATGTTTATTGTCTGTCATTATTTTGAAAGAAATACATGTATTCGCAACTGTAAAACCAACATAACGTTCCGTAAATGGTCAAATACAACATATGTTACATACATGTAGTTATCTCCATTCTAATTCAATAAATGCTTCTTTTAAAAATCATTACATTAAAATAATCATTTAAAACTGTTGTAGGCTGGGTCAAAATTGTCACAGGTGAGCATAATTTTGCTTATGGCAAAAACCTTTCAAAATTAGCATCAGTAACATTCTTAACTTCAAAGCAGTGGTATCACAGAAACACAGACTGTACTAATCCTGTTCTAATAACTGTCATTTTCTTGCAGGGAACAGATCCGACGATGCAGCATTTTTTATCCTTTACCAACCAGCACCAGACTGGGCGTAGATGACATTTCAATCTGTCACGATATTGTTGGGCAAGATATGTGTCTCCTTGTTGACTGCTCTCCTCGGTTTACATTGCTACTTCGGTGAGTGAAGGACAGTGATCTGTAGTAGCAACGCTAACTGTACTAACTACATTTAGCATTGCAGTTGTTGCTGCTATCTGTTATAGGGTTCGACATCTGTAGTACAGCGGTTGCAAAATGAAGTACTAGAAGGCGTTGGAACTGTCAGAGTAGGAGTTGGGGGGGGGGGGGGTATTGAGAGCTATAGACAATCAGTAATGGGGGGGGGGGGGGGGGGAGGAGGAGCTCTATGGGCCGGAGTGTGCAATGTAGTCCACTAGTAATGCATATAGTTGGTGAAATTGTTGGCCGAAATTGTTGGCCAAGATTGGAACAAGTATGACTCACATTTCTATCCTTGAATGTGATTGGTCAGTGCAGGAATAAGCGATATCCAACTGTTACAAGCGTTCCATGTACATGGGGTGCCGTTTTAACAAGTCAATCATCAATGAGCCATTTTTTTTGGTCCCCTCTCCCCCAAGATATGTTCATAAGTATTTTTGTTGAGCACAAAACATATTGTACATTTTCTTTTCTGTAAAAGAAGGAGATTGCACACAACCTAAGAAACAATAATAGTAATAGAAAACTTTATTAACGTAACGCGCCGGAAATAATTTAGTTGCTAATTGGGGCCGCTTAGCGCGATGCAAATAAAGGGCAGATAAGTATGTTTCTAATAGAGGCTATAGTGGTGCATTCACTTTGGTTAGAGTACATATATTGGGAAATGAAATCTGTACTAGATTTAAGACAATTTCTCACCTGTGTGATTATATTTTAGGTGTATGAAGCATTTTTTATTTTTAAAAAATTGTGAAATAGGCATTTTCTATGGATTTGACATCATGAAACCTGATAGCTCATTAAGGTTGACAGATAGTGGTTATTTTATATGGATGTCTTGCTGAAATAACTGATTTTTGAACCATCACCGATTCAGTATACATTTCGATTATAGTTTAGAAAAGAAAAAAAAAAAGAAAAAAATATGACTGGCACTAATGATGTAATGGTTAACCCATCACTTTTACTGATCATTTTGATGACAGGTAGTCGGTTGATGGCAGGGTTGAAAATTAACATGAAAACCATGGTCGCCAGCAGGGCCACTTCAAGAAAACTTACTGGCCCTTCTCAAGTTGAACTAGCCCTTCAATTATCACATTGTAATTTAAATGCACAGCCAAAATGAAAACTAGAATATTCTTTGTTGAATAATAATCATGTGCTCACCTTCAAAAGGAAACCGATGAATTGGCATGTAACTTCACAATGAATACAGTTAAAATTCATATAAAAACATGTTATTAAGTTTTAAACCCATACCAACTCGAATAACATTTTTTGAAAAAAAAGAAGAAAGATTAAATCCAGTATAAATCAAAAGAATTCTTTACAAATTACCATTAAATTATGATGATTAAATCTCATTTTTAATACAGGGATGAAAACAAAATGCTAGAACAGCTGAGGTATACAGCTTGACTTGCACTGTTTCTGAAGTAAAAACAAATACTGCAATACAAAGAGAATAAAGGTAGAACTGCGCGTGCTCTAGTATATAAACCTAGTCTTGGGGTGGCAGTCCTCTATGGCAGTGCAAGAAGGGGTACAATCTCCAGTATCGGATTTCCTCGGGAATGGACGAAGCACGCACACGTGTGTTTAATTTGGATATTGTAGATGCTACAGTAGTAGGCTACTAATAAAATAAATATCAAAACAAAAATAAATTTGTAAAAAAAAACCCCAACATTTTACCAAAATAAAGGATGTACTTAGTTATTACATTACATAGGATAATGGTGTTTTTATTGTTTATTACAGTAATATTTGGACAGTTATGTCATTACACATGTATGTAAGTCTTGGTGTCAATACATGCAATGTCTTCAATACATATTGAGCTCTATCTTTAGAAGACCCGGCCCAAAGCCACAGAAGCTGAATCTGGCGCTGTTAAAATATAGAGCATGTTCTATGTCTCCTGCTGCTGTAGTTCGCGCCAACCAAGACACGATGTGTTTTGTCACATTCGATTCAGTTTTAGTTTCTTTGTTTTTTAACTGGTAATATACTCGCCAGACCCCAATATCGATGGTCGCCTAACGGACAACCTTTGAAAAATGTCTTAGTCACCCATAGCCAATAAAGGTCATCATGGACGACCAGGCGACAGCTAATTTTCAACCCTATGATGGGCCTCATGATTTTTATTTTTTATAATTATTATTATTTTTTATATATATATATATATACTCTTCAAAAGAAGAAACGCAAAACCACATTGTCGTAACATTTGGAGAATTGATTTAATTATTGAATGGTGAGTCCGATAATTACCAAATGTTGCAGGATTGTTCACAATTCACTCTAGTCCATTGTGAGTAAGTGATAGGACACACCACCAAGGTCAAGGTCATCTGGAGTCAATACCGGGTGTGGCCTCCGCGTGTGTTGACAACTGCCTGGCACCGACTGCCCATTGAAGCAACCAGAGTACGGATGACGTCCCGGGGGATGGTGGCCCACTCGGCCTGCAAGGCTGCTGCCAGCTCGGGCAGGGTCTGGGGCTGTGGTTGTCGCTGTCGGAGGCGTCGGTCCAAACTCGTCCCATAGATGCTCAATTGGGTTCAAATCCGGTGATATCGATGGCCAAGGAAGGACATTAATGTTGTTGTTCTGTAGGAAAGCCGTTGTGAGACGTGCTGTGTGAGGCCTGGCGTTGTCATGTTGGAACACTGCGTTGGCGTTGGCCGTAACTGGAACGATGTGTGGCCGGAGGATCTGGTCAATGTAGCCCTGTGCATTCAGGTTGCCCTGCATGTGGACCAGGTCAGTTCTGCCAGTGTGTGAGATGGCTGCCCACACCATGACACTACCCCCGCCGAATCTGTCCACTTCCTGCACGCAGTTTGCCGCATAACCTTCACCACGACGCCTATACACGCGACATCTTCCATCATGACATCGGAGTAGAAATCGGGACTCGTCACTGAACCACACCTGTCTCCATCGCAGTTGAGGCCATTGTCGATGAATCTGGCACCACTGCAGTCGGAGTCGACGGTGTTGTGGTGTTAAGATGACACCTCGAACTGGACGTCTGGCACGAATTCCTACCTCACGTAGGCGGTTCCGTACGGTCTGGTCGGATATCCTGCGCAAACCTGGTATTGCTGCGCCTGTGGAGGTGGCAGTAGTCAATCGTTCCCGAAGGTGGCGTACCCGGATGTAGCGGTCCTGCCCGGGGATAGTGACCCGTGGTCGACCGGATCTAGGGAGGTCACGTGTTGATCCATGTTGCTGGTAACGGTCCCACAGTCTGGAGATGGTGCTTGGGGACACATGGAATGCCCTGGCAACGGCCGTTCTGGATTCGCCTGCGTCTAGTCGGCCGATGGCATTGTTTCTCTGCGGTTCACTGAGACGTGGCATGTCCTGGATTGTCAACTGTCGGCCAGATACAGAGGCCAGGCAAGCGAACACCCTGCACTTTTATACTGTCGGTGTTCATGTTGCACGTGCAGACAACGCACGTGCAGTGGTGACATGGTTTGCACGTGGCTGCGTTTTTTTGCGAATATTCACATTTTGGAACTTTATTGTACAGTAGCTGCGTTTTATCGAATGTAACCGTGGGAATGTGTTTGGGACATGCAATGACCTTATATTCACAAAGCATGGACCGGTAGGAAACATAAAATCGGAGTTTAAACCCATTTGTACCCTTTTGCGTTTCTTTTTTTGAAGAGTATATATATATATATATATATATATATATATATATATATATATATATATATATATATATATATATATATATATATACTCTGTCAAAAAAGAAACGCACAAGTGATAGGGAAAGAAGAAAAGTGTTTGATTTTACAAAATATAGTTTTTTTGAATGACCATGTTTGTTAATGTTCCTGGAATGGGACAGCATGCACAAATGCACCCTAAAACAAGTTTAATGCACGTTGTGCGACAGTTGCAGGAAATCGACGTGAATGGTCAGATTTTGGCAAATGCACATGAAACTCTGGGAAAAGATTGGGGTAGTGATGGGTATTTAAAGCTGCAATGCTCGCAATGATGCCTCATTTCCATTTCGATGTAGACGAGTTACAAAATGCCAAGACTAAGCCTGCTGAATCGAAACATTGCAATAGGCCGCCTCCAGTTAGGTGAATTGCAATCAGCAGTTGCACGCCACATGAATGTCCATCAGAGCACCATTTCACGTCTCTGGAACAGGTACCAGCAGTTTCAATCAGCTGAAGACTAGCCCAGAAGTGGAAGACCTCGCATAACAACTGCAGCACAAGATCGCTACATCCGGGTTCTACATTTGTGTCACCGAACTGTCACAGCAACGAACACTGCTGGATGCATACCTGGTTTGAGAAGGGTGTCTGCACAAACCATTCGGAACCGACTTCAAGAGGCTGGTTTACGGACTAGGAGACCATATGTTGGCCCTGTCCTGCGACATAAACATCGACATTTACGTGTTTGCTGATGCAAAAATGTGGTACCTATCTGATCCCATGCTCCTCTGAGGCAATAATTGCAGTGCCTCTGTCCATCTGTCAGTATGTCTGTCTGTCTGTGTCCCACTTCTGCAATGCCTCAAAATAGTGATCTGAAATTTTGTGTATATCATGTACAGTTATGGCCCATGAACTTAGGAGTTAAGAAAATGTGTTGGGCCCGGTAGGGCACATATACTGCTTTAGCAGTACCCTCAAAATGCTTGTTTAAGTACATTGTAGTTGTTTCAGCTTTTATTTACTGTGTTCTCTTTTGTAGAATCGTTTCAAGCCTTATAAAGAAACAACCATACCGGATACTGAAAACAGATTATTACAAAGTACCAACTAAGATTTTTTTATCTTCTCATTTTGTATTGTTAATTTAAACAGAACTAGACATTCACATTTAAACAGACTGTGTTCACTTTCCTACTATTGTAGCATATTTCTGGCTAACAGAGGCCAGGGCTCACCATTGATAAAAAATACCTGTAGCCAAAACATTAGCCAAGTGGGATTTTTATTAGCCATAATGAAAATGTTTTAGCCAAAATGGTTTTGTGCAGTACTGTATAGAGTATTTATATATTAATGTGAAAATGCATTTTTTTCTGAGTTTTTTTAACTGCTAAATAGAAAATACTACATGAGTGGCCGTTATATCCAATTAGAAGTCATTCAGTTACACTGTTTTAAATTGAAATTGTATTACATCATGTTTTTATTTCTGTTTCTGAAAAATAGTGACATGAACAAAATTGTGGAGTCTGTTGAAGAAACACCATCACCAGCTGCAAGTGAAGGAAACTTAAGTAAACATTGGTAGGTCATATTCACGACTGTTTATGACATTCTTCTGAGTGCGATACCGTTGTAACATGTTTCTGACAGAGTTCTCTTTGATGTCTAAAATTATGGATTAAATATATTTTATTGTTTAGAATATCAGTGTTTTTATACAGTAAAATTAAGTATTCTTATAATGAACCAGAAATGACCCTGATAGTTCATTATAGCAGTAGTTCGTTATATACACATTTGCATCATAAGTTGATTATTAATGTAATGGGAGATAAAACGAGACTTTACGATCAGTTCGTTCTGTGCTGTAGTTCATTATAGCAGTAGCTCGTTGTACACATTTGCATCATAAGTTGATTATTAATGTAATGGGAGATAAAACGAGACTTTACGATCAGTTCGTTCTGTGCTGTAGTTCATTATAGCAGTAGCTCGTTGTACACATTTGCATCATAAGTTGATTATTAATGTGTAGGGAGATAAAACGAGACTTTACGATCAGTTCGTTCTGTGCTGTAGTTCGTTATAGCAGTAGCTCGTTGTACACATTTGCATCATAAGTTGATTATTAATGTGTAGGGAGATAAAACGGGACTTTACGATCAGTTCGTTCTGTGCTGTAGTTCATTATAGCAGTAGCTCGTTGTACACATTTGCATCATAAGTTGATTATTAATGTAATGGGAGATAAAACAGGACATTACGATCAGTTCGTTCTGTGCTGTAGTTCGTTATAGCAGTAGCTCGTTGTACACATTTGCATCATAAGTTGATTATTAATGTAATGGGACATAAAACAGGACATTACGATCAGTTCGTTCTGTGCTGTAGTTCGTTATAGCAGTAGCTCGTACACATTTGCATCATAAGTTGATTATTAATGTAATGGGAGATAAAACAGGACTTTACGATCAGTTCGTTCTGTGCTGTAGTTCATTATAGCAGTAGCTCGTTGTACACATTTGCATCATAAGTTGATTATTAATGTAATGGGAGATAAAACGGGACTTTACGATCAGTTCGTTCTGTGCTGTAGTTCGTTATAGCAGTAGCTCGTTGTACACATTTGCATCATAAGTTGATTATTAATGTAATGGGAGATAAAACGAGACTTTACGATCAGTTCGTTCTGTGCAGTAGTTCATTATAGCAGTAGCTCGTTGTACACATTTGCATCATAAGTTGATTATTAATGTGTAGGGAGATAAAACGAGACTTTACGATCAGTTCGTTCTGTGCTGTAGTTCATTATAGCAGAAGCTCGTTGTACACATTTGCATCATAAGTTGATTATTAATATAATGGGAGATAAAACGAGACTTTACGATCAGTTCGTTCTGTGCTGTAGTTCATTATAGCAGTAGCTCGTTGTACACATTTGCATCATAAGTTGATTATTAATGTATAGGGAGATAAAATGGGACTTTACGATCAGTTCGTTCTGTGCAGTAGTTCGTTCTAAGCATGTTCGTTATTAGTGTACTTTACTATATATCCAATGTGTTTCTGCAGACCTCTGAAAATTGCATCATTCCGTCCACACATCTCTCATGCCAGTCTATTTCTTTTCAGCTTAACCAGCCCACAAACTAAAGGCATTTTCCCCCTAAGATATTAGACTGGTCCGAACATCTCAACAGCCAGTAGGATGGCTAAAAAAATCTTCCAATATGAGTCCACTACTTCCTGTTCCAGTCACATGACTGAATTTTCCTTCTTTCTCGTTTGCTCTTATGGTCCGGACATCTTTTCTGAGCCATGTTTATTAGTCCCCTACCGGTACAACCTTGACATATTCAGCTGAAATTTTGTGTATAGCTTTTATCAGATACTATTACAGAACAATTTTGACTTTCTTGTTGAATTGCTCATTTGTGACAGAGTTGTGTTCCTTATCTTTTTATATGTTTATTAGTCCCCTACCGGTACAACCTTGAGATATTGAGCTGAAATCTTGTGTATAGCTTTTATTAGATACTATTATAGAACAATTTTGACTTTTATGTTGAATTGCCCATTTGTGACAGAGTTGTGTCCCTTAGAAACATGCTGAACCTAACGTCTGATATGTAAAAAAGGCCTGTAATGGTTGGAGTAGCAAATATTGGGGGATCAATGTATGGCAACCTCCGCGAAACATGGGCACATACTACTTGGACTATTGGCAGAGCAGATAACAGAAATGACTTTTAAATGGTGCTAGATGCATGGAACTTAGCACAGATGATCTCTTTGGGGAGTTCTTCAAATTCAATCAATGAGCAACTTGAAATGTTATTAATATACATGTCAATAACAGACAATGGTTGGAAAAAAAATTACCGCCATATTGACATTTCAAGTTGCTCATTGAATGTATTTGAAGAACTCCCAAAAGAAATAATCTGTGCAAAGTTTCATGCTTGTATCACCATTTGAAAAGTAATTTCTGTTATCTGCTCTGCCAATAGTTCTAGTATAGTAGGTGCCCATGTTTTGGGAAGCTTGCCCTACATTGATCCCCAATATTTGCCACTGCAACCATCATAGGTCTTTTGTACATATCTGACGTTAGGTTCAACATGTTTCTAAACATATAAAAATAATAAAATGACTATCAAACACCTATATTAAAATACATCTCAATAATGATAGGATTCATGAAAGAATATTAAAACATTTCGTTCTTTCATATTTTTGACACTGAACACTTATCGTCTTCATGCTGAGAGGTCAATAACCATTTCATTCATTTACCTTTTACAAGGGATCTGGGGACATAACATTTGATTTGCTGGAAAATATGGAAATACTTTGGAAAATAGTTGAATAAGTTTCTTAATAAAATTCCCTCCACTCCATGGGCTAAATTGACGTGGTTGCCTATGGCGAGTAGTGTATATTTATAAGTATTGTAATTTGATTAACCCCAAAGTATGAAGATGTATAATGTTGCAGGTAGTTTATATATACCAAGTATTCTAATTTGAATACCAACTGTTTGCCAAATTGAATGTGTCCAATATGACAGATAGTATTTGTATTCTATTTTTGTTTTACAGAGTGATGCAAGCATTACAGCAGTTTACGTAACCAGAGGAGAAAGATTCAGTCAATCATTGATCAAACAGATTGTTTAATAAACCGATAATCACTATATTTGCTTCTTTTCTTTTTTTTTGAATCTGGAAATTGAAAAGTATCTTTGTGAATGAATAACCATCCTACCCAGGGGCACTGGTTGGGACTGAGAAAACGCTAGAGAACTTTTAGGATTGGTCCACCAAGGAGATTCGATCCTATGTCCTATACACCTCAGATGAACACTACTGACTGAGCTAGATCCTGCCCACTTGGAGGAAAAGACCCAGCATACACACCAAGCATGAAATATTTGTGATACCTTCCACCCATCAACATGTGCTTAATTCTGGATCGGTCCACATGACCACAAAGGCTACACTTTCAATTTCATTAATTTAATTTCAACTGATTTTTATGCTTATGTCCAATTGAGGTTCAAGCACGCTGTCCTGGGCACACAGCTATCTAGGCTGTACCCATTGAGTCGTTAAAACTTGTTCTGGGTGGGAACCGGTACTGGGGCTGTGAACTCTGTACCTACCAACCTTATGGTAGTACTAAACCAAATAACTTCCGGCTGGGTCAAAGTGCGAGGTGCACCGAACTTTTGATAGAGAAGTGAACACCACAAGTCCTGTGATTGGTTATAAATGTGAGTGTGTGGTTGTAAAAAATAATAGTTTCATCTGGGTGAAAAAAAGCAATTTTATTTCACTAGGGGCTGTGCTGAAACATGTCTGGGGTACCTGTACCAGCCTTATGTCCGAAATAGGGTAGTTAACCCACGCACACCCCCCAAGGATCTTTTATAGGATTTATATCCTTCTCGGTTGATAGTTGCAAGGAGTTTTAGCCACATATACTATTGTCACTATGGGATTTGATTTGGTAGTATACACCCATGTCCGATTTTAACCGCGACACCACTGAGGGATCTTTTATAGGACTTCTTCAAAAATAGGATAACACATACATGTACCACAGATTTTGATACACTATTCATGGGTCATCTGTTTAGGTCATAGTCGGTGGTTGGTCGTAACCTAGTGGTAAAGTACTTGATCCTTGTCAGCGGGCCCATTAGGCTATTTGTCATTTCAGCAAGTGCTCCACAATTGTAACAAAGGCTGTGATATGTACTATCCTAAATGTAGGATGCTGCATATACAAGGTGGTGGTTTCTTCTCATTAGAAGGGGATTGATCCAGCATCCTATCATAGATCAGGCAAGCATTTCACTGGCAGCTGGGTTCGAACTTAAGAATTTATCTCCCACGGCAATCTTTTTTTTAAATTGCCATGTGTGAAACATCCCACCAACGGTTATTGTGAGCCTGCCTATGTCAATTTTTTAAAAGTGACAAATAAACGTAACTGAAAGTCTATTTTGCTCTATGTAGACGTATTTCAAATGTGCAAATGTAAAATATTGGCAGACAATGTACACCAGGACCCATATTCACAAAAAAGTGTAAATTTACGTCTACGACTAGCACTTACGTGTGCCGTAGATTTACGTTTACGTGCAAGAAGCACCTTATTCTCAAAGATGGTCGTAAATGTAAACGTAACTTAGTTGGACGTAAATCTACGATGTAACATTCTCACTGGAGTAATTAATAAAAACACATTAGAAACGATGGCTACTGGGTAAATAACAAATGCGCAAAACGCAATTTTGTTTGTCGTCTGCTAACAATAACATTGCGAACAGTGAACCTTGGCATTTTGGTATTGGTGAAGATCCGCGTTTTGGCACGAACTTGAGGACATTTCTTAAAAAGGAAAAGATAACTCAGGAGAAATTGGCCAAGTCGAAAACATCCGTTCGATCACGAACAAAAATATGTTCAATCCGTGGGCGTTCGCCATAGCAAACTGCTTCATTTATTGGAAATGCTGCTACTTTCCGTAAATAATAGTAAATAACGGCGATCGTGCTTGATTTATTATATGTACACAACTTACGTGCAGCGTTAGTTGCAACCTGAGGCACTCTTATATTTACGTCCAACTTTACACGTAACTTACGTTTTCGTGGTTTCGTGAATAGCTCTTCAGTCGTAGATTTACGTTTACGTGTAAAACTAGGCTTACGATATTTTGTGAATATGGGTCCAGGTGTATATATTTTGCCATTGCTGAGGAGCTTTACCAATGGCAGAAAAGTGCCATCTGTGATGGTCTCTACCTACGACAATATATATCTCAACGACGGCAATTGCCGTCTGTGCCGTCGTTAAGTTCGTGCCCTACTGGCAGGGCTTTCGAGACGTTTCGGCCCCATAACCCTAGTCATTTCGGCCCCGGTTATTGTTTTATTAAATCAAATTATTCTGTCACTTGTGTTTTGTTATTAAAGTATTGCAATTTCTTTCTCTCGTTCTCTTTCTTTCTTTCTCTCTTTTTGTTATTATTAAAAAAAATGTAACTGAACATAATATCTGAGTGTTAAAGAATAAATAAGAGTCAACCAAGCAAAACTGTATTTAGCTTTGATAATCCAAAAATAAACAATTATCAAACTGATTTTCTTGTTTGTGTAAATACAATTTAATAAATTGTTTTGCGTTTGTTCTATTTATATCTTCATATAGACCCTTCTCATAATAGGGGCGCTTTGCATGTGGCTAGAACTGGAACCACTAATATTTGACGTCAGAAGGGGGTTTACATGTGTACAGAAATTGGGTACGATCACATAAAAAAATTCCAAGCCTCGATTGGGATCTGAACCCAGTACCCACCAGACAGGAGACCGATGACTTAACAACTGCGCCACCGAGGCCGGTAGGTAGGCCTAAATTGAAAGTAGCATCATTAAGACATGTTCTAGTTCAGTTCAACTTTATTTCGTGCTTATTTCCCATTAAAGTTCAACTATGCTGTCATGGGCACACACCTCTGCAGTGTTCTAGTATTTAAAACAAGCAGCAAAAACGCATACGGATGCACAATTCCTGAACCTACTCAGTTGTTTGTGATGACATCACGGGTTAGGTAAGTTCTGTCTTGTATCACTATCGCGTGTTTGTGTGCGTGTGCGTGTGTGTGTGTGCGCGCGCGCTCGCGCTGAATATTATTCGACAAATTAATGTTACAAATTTGTATTTTATTTATATTATTACCGGTGTATGTGACCATCTAAAGTGGTACTATACCAATTACAGCATATATCTATATATACGGACACTAGATCGCCGTATATTGCATTAGGGGCCAAAACGTCTGGGGCAGAAACGTCCTGACACGGTATCGGCAGCAGCAAAAGTAGTATAAATGGAATATTTTTGTTTCATCTGAAAACGTACATAAATCGCATTCGTAGACCATTTTTAAAAATCGCACCCCCACCCACCAAGAAAGAAAACAAACAAACAACAAAACAAAACAATGTACATTAGCTATCTGATTCCGTTCCGGTCCGGTCCGCGTTTTACCAACACCGATGTATAAACTAGACTGGTAGGCATATTAAACAAATCCGGAAGAAAGGTACCAGTTCATTTCTGCATGAGAGTTTAAAGGTTTTAATTTTAAGGTTTGTTTTAATATAGTGTATTGTGACTCACATTTATCGAAACAATTTTGTTTTTAAAACAAAGATCATGTTAAACTTAAAGGTTTCTAAAGATAATTTGCATGACGCCACTAAATATGTATCGTCTGGTGCCCTATTTCAGTGGCATACCTATTTCCGTGGATTCGCCTGTTCAGTCTGTTGTAGGGTACTAAATTAGCAGACAATTGCCCCCCAGTTTGACTAGTTTGCCCCATGTGTCAGTTGTTGCCCTCCGCCAATATTATGTCCAGTAATAAAGATGATTTTGGCAAAGTTATTATTTTATTTTTTTCGTTTTATTTTTTAATAATATTGTTTTATTTTATTTTTGTTATGCACGCACACGGTTGTGTAGCTCGAGTCCCCTTATAATATTGATATTGATATGAAGGGGAAGGCTAGAGGAAACTATGTTATGCATTTATTTGGCAATCGTTGATAACCAAATGGCCACAAGCTACTATGTTTAAAATACACATTTATTCCTAAATCTGATGCCACAGAGCTTTAGTTTGATTATTCAGATTTCTGGAGTCAGTCATAACATTAAAGTTACATGTTGTCAACCAGTACCAACATGTGACGTGGGCACATACTTTGCTCTACATGACCATAAGAAAGTAGAGTTGCAGGTTCATTTCTCATATAGGCATCAGGTTTCTTCGTGTAACGTTGGGACTGGTTAACAACAGGGGCGGGATTAGCCCGAGTACTCTGACTGTAAGAGAGCTAGACGGACATTTGGACATAAACACGCTCTCATTACAGTCAGAGACCAGCCTATGTCTTTTTTTGGCAATTCCTGACTACCAAACGGTAGGCAACGAGTCCCGCTCTAATACCACAACAATCCTGTGTTTGACGTCAAATACCTTTACATCAATCATTTTCGAGTTAAGTGATACAAAAAATCCACATATTAATCACTAATACACTTACTACAGAAAGAAACCCGACAGCACCCACATTTAGCTACGCTTCGTGACACTCCGTCGCAACAATTGCAAAGCTCGGCGATCTATTTCGAGACGTAGACCACGTGATCGCGCACTGGGCGATTCCGCCTTGTGCAGCAGTTACAGGGGCCGTCTCATATCAAGCGAAGTTACAACATGGAAGAGTTGGCTAATGCCGTTTTGGATGAATTTGGATTTCATTACGTCATTAAACCAAAACAATTACACATTATTGATTCCATTTTGAATTTGAAGGATACATTTGGGGTGTTATCGACAGGATACTGCAAAAGTATGTGCTACGTACTGCCTCCTCTTATGAGACGACCCCTGTAACTGCTGCACAAGGCGGAATCGCCCAGTCTCGAAATAGATCGCCGAGCTTTGTAATTGTTGCGACGGAGTGTCACGAAGCGTAGCTGAATGTGGGTGCTGTCGGGTTTCTTTCTGTAGTAAGTGTATTAGTGATTAATATGTGGATTTTTTGTATCACTTAACTCGAAAATGATTGATGTAAAGGTATTTGACGTCAAACATAGGATTGTTGTGGTATTAGAGCGGGACTCGTTGCCTACCGTTTGGTAGTCAGGAATTGCCAAAAAAAGACATAGGCTGGTCTCTGACTGTAATGAGAGCGTGTTTATGTCCAAATGTCCGTCTAGCTCTCTTACAGTCAGAGTACTCGGGCTAGGGCGGGATATAACCCATTGGTAAATCGCTCGCTTGATGCACGGTTGGTTTGGGATCGATCCCCATCAGTGGGCCCTTTGGCCTATTTCTCGTTCCAGCCAATGCACCACGACTGGTATATCAAAGGCCATTGTATGTGCTATCCTGTCTGTGCGATGGTGCGTATAAAAGATCCCTTGCTGCTAATTGAAAAGAGTAGCCCATGAAGTGGCGACAGCGGGTTTCCTCTGTCAATATCTGTGTGGTTCTTAACCATATGTCCGACGCCATATAACCGTAAATAAAATGTGTTGAGTGTGTTGTTAAATAAAAGGTTCCTTCCTTCCTTTGGTTAACAACATGTAAGTTTCATGGCAGTAGTGCCATTTTACTACCTATATTTACGTGTATTTAATATCGTCATAGTATGAAATGACTACATTATCAAGTCATTTCATACCAAATTAATGGTGCTATACCCACTTGGCATCCTCATCCTCTGCTACTAATAAAGCTGGTATCCTCTGCTGCTAAAGTGCCTTTTAACAATGCCAGAAGTAACCACTGAACACTCTCCAAAGTTGTCAGACTAAGCCCACAGCTAAAATCTGATGGGAAGTGGCATGCATGCATGCTTGTGGCAGGAGAGCCAGCACCTGTTGTGGTTAGAGAGACAAGGACTAGGATGTGAAGGTGGACAACAAACTGGAGAAAAAGGAAAGGGGGCTCTGTTTATATATGTGGGCTTTTGTTGTTGTTGTTGTTGTTGTTAATCCAGCTAAATAATATCTGGTCATTTAGTACCATAGTCAACCAGACCTGAACAGTGTTTCATATTAATGCCCATATATTTTTTATAGTCCTTCATTATTCTTATTATTATCTTTATTATTGCTGGGTCACCAGACTATTTATATGTATAATTATATGTATACATCATATGTAAGCACAAAAACAAAGGATTTTGTATTGTATTGTATAAAATGTAGTACAGAGATTTACATCGGGGTTAGTATACCATAGCCACTAAAAAAAATTTTTTGATTTGTTTGCAGTATGAAGATTGCAGTAGAAGGGTGTTGTCATGGCGAACTGGACAAAATATACGAGACTGTGCAGCATCTAGAAAAGGAGAATTCCATCAAAGTTGACCTGTTGCTGATCTGCGGCGACTTTCAGGCAGTGCGCAATAGAGATGACATGCAGTGTATGGCCGTTCCTCAGAAATACCAGAAACTTAACACTTTTTATAAGTATGAATTTTAAAATATTTATTTTGTGTGTGCAGGGCTCGTGCTGTCAGTAGCCAAATTAGCCATTGGCTAATTTTTACATAAAATGGCAAATCAAAATTTGTCAGTGCTTGCGTAATACTTTAACATGCTCATATACCACAAAGGTTTCAGTCTATTGGAAGCCAGGGGCCCAATCTGGGGCAGATTTGTCAGTGGCTGAAATTTTGCCTACTGGGTAAGTCATCTTCTGATGTGAACAAACGGGTACACGATCTATCCGACACCTAAAATTTTATAATAATACCAAATATTCAATTAGCGTAATTAATAGCGATCTTGCGACTGGTAATGAGAATCAGTCATACAGAATACAGCACAATAATGTTTGCTTATTGTAATAATCACGGTTATTAATTTTAATGGCAACATGTATGGAGGCAAAGTGAAAGATCTGTAGATTTTTATTTTAACTTTGTAAAGTCTTTGAACCAAAGTAATAAAAACGGACCAACAATGCGTGTCAGTTTCAATCAGGCCTTTCCCCAGGATTTGTTTAAGGCGCTTACATATTTAGCATCATTATAAGACAAAAATCAAGCCAAAAGAAGTGGGGTAGTGGGTTGAAAACAGCCTTCAATCCATCAAATCATGTTGGGGTTTTAGTGGGGGTTTTTGGGGGGTTTTAGTGGGGTTTTCTTTGGGGGGGGGGGGGGTAAAACTTTAAAAAAAATAACCCATCAATTCCCCACCCCCAACAATTTCATAATTTGGGCCATGTTGTTGCTGTTGATTTCAGCATCATGTTAAATGCTTGTTGTGATTTCTGCTTGTAAAATAACTAAGCTAAGAATGCTGACGTCACAGTATATTCCATTTATAAAAAAAGAAAAAAAAGGTAATAAAATAAAATTTTACGGTCTTTTTAAAATCCAGCTAACTTATTAAATGTCACCTCACAGTTTTACAAATATATATCTAGCATTATCTAACAAATATGATTATTGTAAACTAATTCAGTGTACGTGTAACTGCAATTTGTATAAATACTGCATGTTCATTTCCCGCGATCACGATCTGCATGCGTGCTCACGACCATAGGTACAAAATTAACAAAGACAAAGGAAATAACCGAAACTGCAGTTAGGTATTCATTGATGCAAACAACTATTGCTTTTCTACAAATTTACATCAAGATTTACTTCTGTGTAACTGTACTGTTTAATGTCCGCAACGATGTCTCTTGACACGTGGGTGTCAGCTGACTGAAGCGTGACGTATATTACGCCAAGAGCTTTCCTCAATTCAGCCAACGAACGTTCTTCCTAATGTTCGCGAACTATTTGATTGGTGTCTGTCGTGTCCATTTGGTTTAACGTGAAGCACACAAACCAGTGTAGCGAACGTTTTGTTTTCGCTCGGTCTGGCTGAACCCAGCCCTTGGGATAACCTGTACCACGTGACCAGCACAAGCCCGCCAACAATTAAAACAGTGCGATCAATGGACCTCAAAGTGAACATCTAAAGAATTGCAGAGATACCAAATGGAAGTGTGATAATGTGTGGTGAATGACATTACGGATCACAGCTCCATTGTTTTGTATACATGTTACAAATTAAGCCGACACGGTCCTGCAGTTAAGGCGCTTACCAGACATGAAGGCGCTTACTTGGCTGGCTAAGGGAGCACGGGCCGTGTCGGCTTATCGCTCTAGGGAAACCCCTGTCAATATACATGCTAGTTCAGGGCAGAAAGACAAGTAGGCTAGGCTCGAGTTCAGCCAGACAGAGCAAAACAAAAACGTCCGCTAGACTGGTTTATGCACTTCACATTAAACCCAGTGTTCATGCCGAGAAGCAATCACTTAATTCACGAACGTTAGGAACACGTTCGTTGGCTGCTCTCAGTGTGTATATAGGTCACGCTTGACAGTCAGCCCAGACTGTTGGGGTGGGTGTTTGAAGGGGGCACTGGCTTCCAACTCTGCATATCTCCCCCCACACTGAAAAGTCAAAGTAATATATTAACTGCCCCTACCCCCTATTACTGTCTTTGATTTTGATCACGGAATACATTTTTGTTATTCACATTTATTCCAGTTTGTACATAATTAGCTGAAAAAGATGCATTTTCATATTCATATATAAATACTCTATACAGTACTGCGTAAAACAATTTTGGCTAATACATTTTCAGTATGGCTAATAAAAATTCTATTTGGCTAATTGTTTGGCTAAAGGTATTTTTGATCCAGGGTGAGCCCTGTTTGTGGTTATTTTCCCAAATACCAGTTCAACGTAACATTTTTTATAAGTATGTTTTTTTAAATATTTATTTTATGTGTGATTCCACCCAAAGACCTGAAACGTAACACTTGTTATAAGTATGAATTTTACAATATTTATTTTGTGTGTGATTATTTCCCCAAATACCAGTTCAACTTAACACTTTTTATAAGTATGTTTTTTAAATATTTATTATATGTGTGGTTATTCTACCCAAAGACCAGAGATGTAACACTTTTTATAAGTATAAATTTTAAAATATTTTTTATATGTGTGGTTATTCTACCCAAAGACCAGAAACCAAATGTACAAAAACTTAACACTTTTTATAAGTACATGTATGTTTTTTTAAATATTTATTTTATGTATGATTCCACCCAAAGACCAGAAACGTAACACTTTTTATAAGTATAAATTTTTAAATGTTTATTATATGTGTGGTTATTCTACCCAAAGACCAGAAACCAAATGTACAAGAAACATAACACTTTCTATTAGTATGAATTTTAAAATATTTATTTTGTGTGTGATTATTTCCTCAAATACCAGTTCAACTTAACACTTTTTATAAGTATGTTTTTAAAATATTTATTATATGTGTGGTTATTCTACCCAAAGACCAGAAACGTAACTCTTTTAATAAGTATAAATTTTAAAATATTTATTATATGTGTGGTTATTCTACCCAAAGACCAGAAACGTAACACTTTTAATAAGTATAAATTTTTAAATATTTATTATATGTGTGGTTATTCTACCCAAAGACCAGAAACGTAACTCTTTTAATAAGTATAAATTTTTAAATATTTATTATATGTGTGGTTATTCTACCCAAAGACCAGAAACGTAACACTTTTAATAAGTATAAATTTTTAAATATTTATTATATGTGTGGTTATTCTACCCAAAGACCAGAAACGTAACTCTTTTAATAAGTATAAATTTTTAAATATTTATTATATGTGTGGTTATTCTACCCAAAGACCAGAAACGTAACACTTTTAATAAGTATACATTTTTAAATATTTATTATAGGTGTGGTTATTCTACCCAAAGACCAGAAACGTAACTCTTTTAATCAGTATACATTTTTAAATATTTATTATAGGTGTGGTTATTCTACCCAAAGACCAGAAACGTAACTCTTTTAATAAGTATACATTTTTAAATATTTATTATAGGTGTGGTTATTCTACCCAAAGACCAGAAACGTAACTCTTTTAATCAGTATACATTTTTAAATATTTATTATAGGTGTGGTTATTCTACCCAAAGACCAGAAACGTAACTCTTTTAATAAGTATACATTTTTAAATATTTATTATACGTGTGGTTATTCTACCCAAAGACCAGAAACGTAACTCTTTTAATAAGTATACATTTTTAAATATTTATTATACGTGTGGTTATTCTACCCAAAGACCAGAAACGTAACTCTTTTAATAAGTATACATTTTTAAATATTTATTATACGTGTGGTTATTCTACCCAAAGACCAGAAACGTAACACTTTTAATAAGTATACATTTTTAAATATTTATTATACGTGTGGTTATTCTACCCAAAGACCAGAAACGTAACTCTTTTAATAAGTATACATTTTTAAATATTTATTATATATGTGGTTATTCTACCCAAAGACCAGAAACGTAACTCTTTTAATAAGTATACATTTTTAAATATTTATTATATGTGTGGTTATTCTACCCAAAGACCAGAAACGTAACTCTTTTAATAAGTATACATTTTTAAATATTTATTATATGTGTGGTTATTCTACCCAAAGACCAGAAACGTAACTCTTTTAATAAGTATAAATTTTTAAATATTTATTATACGTGTGGTTATTCTACCCAAAGACCAGAAACGTAACTCTTTTAATAAGTATACATTTTTAAATATTTATTATATGTGTGGTTATTCTACCCAAAGACCAGAAACTTAAAGGGACATACATGTACCCTAGTTTCAGCCCATGAAAATGCACACTAAGTTACAGTGACTAAGTTTAGTTTATCTACAAACCTGTAACACATTTTGATAAAGTTACAATTGAGTGAAACAAGAGTCTCTAACTCTGAAGTGGTGAAATACCCTCTAAAAATAGACTAAAACTCAACTCCATAACTGTTACTTCTCAGATGCACATGTATTTTTTTAAATATGAGAAATACATTTTGTGATATTAAAAACACCAGGATGACCAAAAACACTTCAAATATACGGAAATTGATAATTTAAACAATAAAATTAAAGTATGATTTTAGTTATCAAAAACGGCTCTAATAGGAAAGAAAAGAAAAGGAAATGTTTTATTTAACAATGCACTGGCTCTAATAGTAAAAATATGCCTTAGTGTTTAAAAACTAGGGTATGTCCCTTTAACACTTTTTATAAGTATGAATTTTAGAATATTTATTTTGTGTATTTTGTACTCAAATACTAGAAAGCTCTCGCCTGATGCACAGTCGGTCTAGGATCGATCTTCATCAGTGGGCCCATTGGGCTATTTCTCGTTCCAGCCAGTGCACCACGACTGGTATATCAATGGTCATGGTATGTGCTATCCGGTCTGCGGGATGGTACATATAAAAGATCCCTTCCCAGGGTTTCTGCCAGAGGGTTAAATGGGTATGGCGTCGTACCCAAAAATATTTTGGCAGATTTTATTGTTTCAAGTTAACTTTTTGACCAAAATTAATTACTCTTTATCATTATTGTATGATTTTCTTAACCCTAAGCCTAAGCTTAACCCATGTTTTTTTCTGGGGGAAGCCCCCCATACCCCTGATGACCCCCTGTTTTGTAAAATGAGTCCAGGAGCACATTTTATTTACAGTTATATGAAATCAGACATGGTTAAGGACCACACAGATACTGAGATATGAAACCCGCTGTTGCCACTTCATGGGCTACTCTTTTCGATTAGCAGCAAGGGATCTTTTATGTGCATCATCCCACAGACAGGATAACACATACCACGGCCTTTGATATACTAGTCATTGTGCACTGGCTGTAACGAGAAATAGTCCAGTGGGCCCATCGAATGGGATCGATCCTAGACTGGGTTGTTTTCAGTCAGAATGGGGGGTGAAAATGAAAACTGAAGGTTTCTTATAGTTAAATAGAAACTTCATGCTAGAATTCACTATAATATAACCGGCTTCAGTGGCATCGTGATTAGGCCATCGGTCTACAGGCTGGTAGGTACTGAGTTCGGATCCCAGTCGAGGCATGGGATTTTTAATCCAGATACCGACTCCAAACCCTGAATGAGTGCTCCGCAAGGCTCAATGGGTAGGTGTAAACCACTTGCACCAACCAGTGATCCATAACTGGTTCAACAAAGGCCATGATTTGTGCTATTCTGCCTGTTGGAAACGCAAATAAAAGATCCCTTGCTGCTAATCGGAAAGAGTAGCCCATGTAGTGGTGACAGCGGGTTTCCTCTCAAAATCTGTGTGGTCCTTAACCATATGTCTGACGCTATATAACCGTAAATAAAATGTGTTGAGTGTGTCGTTAAATAAAACATTTCTTTCTCCTTTTTTTTCACTATAATATATACATGTATGTTGCATATTTTGTTAACACAGTACATAATTATAATATCTCTAGATAGATCGACATATATATCATATATACTCTTTAAAAAAAGTAAGGGAACTCTAATAAGAATTTACAATTGCCAAAATTGTAAGGTATATTAGCTATTGGGAATGGTTATATGATAATAGTGAATTAATTGGGCAAACATTACAAACAGTAGTTCAGTATTACAGTAGGTTTTATGACCACCAAAGATCTTGAAGGACTATATATTGGGGTCAGAAGTGAAAGTTGAAAGTTGACGTTTTTTATCTGTAAATTGCAAATTCAAACAATGAAAATGACTAACAACAAAACAATAACAACTGTATGATCAACAGAATGAAAAAGACTGACAGAAATAATGTTCCACAGTGATTAATGGACCTTCCTGGAAATTGTCAAAATCGAGAATGACACCCCATGCACATGTATGGGGCAACTGTGTGATGCATGTGCAAACTATGGAATGTGTTTTGGTGTGTTGATAAACAGACCTGAACATTCTTTACTAGGTCTTTGGTCAAAACATATGTTTTAATATTTCAGGTTCCCCTACTTTTTTTGAAGAGTATATATGATTGAATAATTGTTTTTCTATATTTTTTCAGATACTATTCAGGGGAGAAAACTGCTCCAGTGTTAACTGTATTTATTGGTGGGAATCATGAAGCATCCAACTATATGCAGGAATTACCGTATGGAGGCTGGGTGGCACCAAATATTTACTACATGGGTAAGTCTGTATAGTAATAGGTAGGGGTGGGTGTTGGCTCAGTCAGTATGGAGGCTGGGTGGCACCAAATATTTACTACATGGGTAAGTCTATATAGTAATAGGTAGGGGTGGGTGTTGGCTCAGTCAGTTTGGAGGCTGGGTGGCACCAAATATTTACTACATGGAGGTGGCACCAAATATTTACTATATGGGTAAGTCTATATAGTAATAGGTAAAAAACATGCACCAAATATTTAAAAAGCAGAATGTGTTGTTATCTTGTTGGGAAACAAACACACAAGTCTTGCTAGGGCTGAATATTCAGGATTTATAGATATTAAACAAGCTTCCATTTCGTATCATATTTATGTCCCGAATGAAATACTTTTCATTATCACTCGTTAAAACTCGTGTCAACTGAAAATTATTTCACGAGGGACATACACATGATTCGAAATGGTAGAGAGTTTAATATCCTATTTATTACCCATAATTCATCTTAATTTATATCGCTCAACTCATTTGGTTGGCGTTCCTGTAAGGTTGTAGTGCACCAATCGATGACGTCATCGTGTGACATCAGAGTGTTACGTCCCACTTGGCGTTCTAGTAGGATGTATCACTTTGATATGTACCAACATATTTTTAACCATATGGGTAATAAAGTCTCTTTTATCCCCGTAGGTGAGTTTATGTTGCTGGATTGTGTATTCAGTTTGAGGAGATGGATGTAGCTCAGAGATAAATTGTTACCTGTAGCTAGGAAAGGAAGGAAGGAAATGTTTTATTTAACGATGCACTCAACACATTTTATTTACGGTTATATTCAGACATGTGGTTAAGGACCACACAGATATTGAGAGAGGAAACCCGCTGTTGCCACTTCATGGCTACTCTTTTCCAGTTAGCAGCAAGGGATCTTTTATATGCACCATCCCACAGACAGGGTAGTACATACCCCAGCCTTTGATATACCAGTCGTGGTGCATTGGCTGGAATGAGAAATAGCCCAGTGGTCCCACCGACGGGGATCGATCCCACTCCGATGGTGCATCACTGGGGTACATCGCGCCCCTGTAGCTAGCGGTGCTATGGGTTATAGGATTAATGACCTTTGGTCGACCCATCCAGTTTGTATTTCTTCCCTACATGTATATATCCAAGTTTGTTTTGTTTAATGACACCACGACAGCACAAATTGATTTATTAATCATCAGCTATTGGGTGTCAAACATTTGGTAATTTTGACATATAGTCTTAGAGAGGAAACCCGCTAAATGTTTCCATTAATAGCAAGGAATCTTTTATATGCAACATTCAACAGACAGGATAGCACATACCACAGGCTTTTATACACCAGTTGTGGTGCATTGGCTGGAACGAGAAATAGCTCAATAAGCCCACCGACGGAGATCGATCCCAGACAGACCACGCATCAAGCGGGCGCTTTATCACTGGGGTACGTCCCACCCCTTGTATATCAAAGGCAGCCGATATATTTTTTGTGTTGAGATGTCGTTGAACATTCATTCAGTCTTTAGTTTTGTATATCAAATGCAGTGGTATGTCCTGTCCTGGTTATGGAAAGTCCATTTAATAGAGCCTTGACAGCCATTCTGTAGCAGTAGGTTTCTTCATGCTATCACTGACATACACTTAGCCTGGGATGGGGCATGTGGGCAGGTCAACCCATGACACATGTTATAGACAGTGGGTGCCCCCCGACCAATACAATACCCTAGTATGTTAGTGCTTGCTATCTAAACAAAATGTCAAAATAACCATATGTAGAGGTGTAGAAATGGAAAATATTTCACTGGCCCGCCGGACCAGAACCAACTAAATTTTACTAGCCCGCTCAAAATTCTACTAGTCCACCAGCCTATATATATTATTGTTTAACAAGATATACATGTATATGTATAATTATGTATTTTTATTGATCGCTAATATGAAATAAAGTGTATTATTCTGGAATGTCGCGCTTGTGAAGTTCGGAACTCTGAAGTCATCTATTGGCAATGTGGTACATGTATTGTGTATTTCATCATCATTCTGAACCATTTGTTTAAATTGTTTGGAATTCAGGCATGGCAGATGCAGAGTCATGGATTCAATGCACAAAATAAAATTAAAATAAATCAATACATAAATAAATTTACGTCCAGTCAGAAAAAGACGGATTGGTAGTTAAATTTTTTAACTCGTTCATCAGAATTTTTACTCGCATTTGGTGAGCGGACGAGTACTTTCTGCACGCCTGATATGTTAGACCACAAACGGCTATAGTTTCATACAATTTGTGGTGATGTGTTTACTCTGTGTATGCACACATATCCATGTGTTGGTTTCTAACACTTAAGTCATTTTTGTCTTCTTGCAGGATATGCCAGTGTGGTCAAGATTGGAGGTCTTCGGATAGCTGGACTTTCAGGCATCTACAAAGGTCGTGATTTCCATAAAGGCAAGTTTTCAGGAATAACGGTTACCACTAATTAATAATATACTTTATTATCACACTACAAATGTCACTAGCCATTTGTCAGTCAGTATTTTTGCAGGTTTATCATGTACTGTTAAAGATCAAGTTTTAATTTCATGTTGCTTTTTCCCATTTTTCACAGAGGTGTGGCCCTTGAATTTAGGAGATATGAAAAATTGTTTTCCAGACTATTGAGATATCATGTAGTGTTACAGACTGAGGCTAACTTTCACTGCTATTTACCCATTTTGTTTACAGAGTTATGGCCCTTAAACTTAGGAAATATAAGTAATGTCTGAGCCCAGTAGGGGACATGTATTGCTACGAGTCTCCCCTGGGTTGTCATGCCATGATCTAACCAGATCAGGCCCTTTTAAGGACCCCTATGGGCAACCTAGTGAGACATTTTAATGCCATCTAGATCCACTTAACGAGCTACTCTCAGCATACTAATCTTCCAAAACTATACATAGCTCCCTATTTTTTATTTCTGGCGGACCGTTCAAAATTGCGCTTAATTTCCTTCACAAAAATGTTCGTCCATTCTCTTTGGCTTAACCCTACTGGACTTTCCAAATTCCATAGCACCATACCACCCTCCACCTGTTACCGGCCCCAGTTGGACTGCTGGTGCTCTCTTGCACCAGCCAGTGCAGGCAGTCCCTCCCCTCAACACACCCCACCCATTCCTGTCCTGGACAGAGGAGCCAGCCGAGGCCGACACCTGCGCCCAGGACAGGCGTGTGCTACAACAGCTTGTTCTGAATGTGCACATTACTGACCTGAACTGACCAGTAGGGGACATGTATTGCTTTAGCAGTTCCCTCAGAATGCGGGGCGAGACATAGCCCAGTGGTAAACAGCACCCTCAATAGTTTAAGAAGTAGCAGACTACAACAGTGATGATAGCAGGGGGCAAAGCGGGGGGTCTGGGGGCCCTCCCCTAGAAACATTTGAAAAATCAAACCTCTGAGATGCATTCTCATGGCCTCTGTTAGCGCAAATCAGTCACTACGAAAAGTAGGCGGCGGCAAAAGCTGTTTCAGGCGGCGATTTGCCGCCGGAGACCGGGTACTTTTGAGGGCTCTGGGTAAAGCGCTCGCTTGATGCGTGTTTGGTTTGGGATCGATCCCGTCAGTGGGTCCATTGGGCTATTTCTTGCTCCAGCCAGTGCACCACGACTGGTACATGAAAGGACGTGGTATGTGCTATCCTGTCTATGGGATGGTGCATATAAAAGATCTCAGAATGCTTGTTTATATTGCTTTACATTTTTGTGTTTTTCCTGCAGGTCACTTTGAACACCTGCCATACAATGACAACACGAAGAGGTCGGTGTACCATGTCCGTAGTTTGGAGGTGTTCAGATTTAAACAGGTGAGCTTATCAGTGGAATTGAAGCCCCTCTCTCACCCCATCCCCACCCTCCAAAAAACCCATATACACACACATAATGGAGGTGTTCAGGTTTAAACAGGTGAGCTTATCAGTGGAATTGAAGTCCCTCTCTCACCCCATCCCCACTCTCCAAAAAACCCATACACACACACATAATGGAGGTGTTCAGGTTTAAACAGGTGAGCTTATCAGTGGAATTGAAGTCCCTCTCTCACCCCATCCCCACCCTCCAAAAAACACACACACACACACACACACACACACACATAATGGAGGTGTACAGGTTTAAACAGGTGAGCTTATCAATGGAATTGAAGCCCCTCTCTCACCCCATCCCCACCCCCAACAAAATCATACACACACACATAATGGAGGTGTTCAGGTTTAAACAGGTGAGCTTATCAGTGGAATTGAAGTCCCTCTCTCACCCCATCCGCACCCCTGACAAACCCATACACACACCATAATGGAGGTGTTCAGGTTTAAGCAGAGGTTAGTTTATCAATGCAGTTCAACCCCTCTTGACCCCCCCCCCCCCCCATTCTGGAGGTGTTCAGGTTTAAACGTTTTATCAATGGAGCTTAAGCCCCCCCCCCCCCCCTCACCTCATCCCCCACATTCTTGAGGTGTTCAGGTTTAAACAGGTGAGTTTATCAATGGAGTTCAAGCTGCTATTTATCCCCCAAACCCCACCCCCGCCACACACACACAGACACATATACATGTTCACACATTCTGGAGGTGTTCAGGTTTATACAGGTGAGTTTTTCGTTGGAATTCAAGCCACCTCTAACCCCCACATTTTGGAGGTGTTCAGGTTTAAACAGATGAGTTTATCAATCGAGTTCATGCCACCCGTCCCCCACCCCCCAACCTTCTCCAGTCTGATTTTCGCTAACTGGATGTGTTGGGGGTCAAACAAGTTAATTTGTTACTGCCTCCCCTGCTCTCCTACTCTTTCCTATCTCTCTACTATACTCATAATCAATTTGTCCTTTACCAAGTGATTAAACAATGTTTGGTTTGTCATTAAACAAACTTTCAGCTGTGCACTTCTTCTTCATGGTTTTATGTCATCGTTCATTTATATAATATTCATTCTGTTCACTTCTTCTTCATGGTTTTATATCATCGTTCATTTATATAATATTCATTCTGTTCACTTCTTCATGGTTTTATGTCATCGTTCATTTATATAATATTCATTCTGTTCACTTCTTCTTCATGGTTCTATGTCATTGTTCATTTATATAATATACATTCTGTTCACTTCTTCTTCATGGTTTTATGTCATCGTTCATTTATATAATATTCATTCTGTTCACTTCTTCTTCATGGTTTTATGTCATCGTTCATTTATAATATTCATTCTGTTCACTTCTTCTTCAAGGTTTTATGTCATCGTTCATTTATATAATATTCTATCTGTTCACTTCTTCTTCATGGTTTTATGTCATCGTTCATTTATATAATATTCATTCTGTTCACTTCTTCATGGTTTTATGTCATCGTTCATTTATAATATTCATTCTGTTCACTTCTTCTTCATGGTTTTATGTCATCGTTCATTTATATAATATTCATTCTGTTCACTTCTTCATGGTTGTATGTCATCGTTCATTTATATAATATTCATTCTGTTCACTTCTTCTTCATGGTTGTATGTCATCGTTCATTTATATAATATTCATTCTGTTCACTTCTTCATGGTTTTATGTCATCGTTCATTTATATAATATTCATTCTGTTCACTTCTTCTTCATGATTTTATGTCATCGTTCATTTATATAATATTCATTCTGTTCACTTCTATTATTTAATCATTTGTACAAGTACAGTGAAACCTCTTAAAACCGGACCCTCTAATAACCGGAATTCCTTCAAAACCGGACGTTTTTCACTGCCCCTTTCTAAATATATGTACAGAAGAGAACCTCTGTAAACTGGATACCTCTTAAAACCGGACTTTTTACTTGGTCCTGAGCGTGTCCGGTTTAGAGGAGATTCACTTTATTTCTAAACAGAATTTGAGATACTTGCATCATGGGATTGAACCACCTCTGATTGGGTTTCTTCCCATCTCAACCAGTGCCCCACGACTGGTGTATCAAAGGCCATGATATGTGCTGTCCTTTTGTTTTTGTTTTGTTTAATGACATCACTAGAGCACATTGATATTGACCATGCACCATCCCACAGACAGGATAGCACATACCACAGTCTTTGATATTCCAGTCATAGTGCACTGGCTGGAACAAGTCGATTACTAATTGTCATAAACAACAAAGCTGGCACTTGCATTTGCATTAAACTGATAGTGAAAATGTAAGCGCCGTAAAAATATCCTGGGGAAAAGTCTGGGACGGAGGAGCCGGTGAAAGTCAACACTTTCGCACATGACAGGTGTGTGCTACAACAGCTTGTTCTGAATGTGCACATTAAAACCTATGACCTGACCTGACCTGTGGGAAAATGCATATAAAATATCCCTTGCCACTAATAAAAAAATAAGTAACAAGTTTCATCTTAGACTTTTGTCAAAATGTTTAACAACGAGTAGTCAATAATTAAAAAATCAGTGTGCTCTAGTGGTGTCGTTAATCAAAACAAAGAAACTTCTGAACAGAATGGAAAAACCCTAATGCTATTTTTAAACCTGTTTTTTCTAGATCTCTCGACCGATTGACATCTTTCTGTCTCACGACTGGCCGCGAGGAATTTACGACTACGGGAATACCAACAAGCTGATTCAGACAAAGACCTTTCTGAGAAGTGAAATTGAACGCGGAGTTCTTGGCAGTTTACCAGCGGAGGAACTTCTGCATCACCTGAAACCCAGTCACTGGTTCTCTGCTCATCTTCACGTCAAGTTTGCAGCCATCGTCCAACACCAGGTACCTGTTCAGGGTTGTCTTTAAAAGGCAAAAGCTGGCGATTTGTAAATCTACAACAGACAGATGTAAACATTAAAGAAGGGCTGGATTTAGCTCTGTCAGTTGAGTGCTCACTTGAATATGTGCTTACATCCCAGAATTGAACAACCTCGGTGGATCCATTCAACTTATTGGTCTTTTTCTTGTTCCAACCAGTGCACCACAACTGGTCAAAGGCTGTGGTATCTACTTTCCTGTCTGTGGATAAGTGCATGTAAAAGATCCCTTGCTGCCTTAGGAAAAATGTAGCGGGTTTCCTCTGATGACTACAAGTTAGAATTACCAAATGTTTGACATCCAATAGCCAGTGATTAATAAATCAATATGCTCTAGTGGTGTTGTTAAACAAAACAAACAAACTTTAACTCTCCAGGGATGTCATTAAAAGGCAACTGCTGACGATTTTTAAATGTACAACAGACCGATGTAAAAGTTACACTCTTTCGACAATATGGATCCAGGATGCTGTTTCACTGGGGTGGGGATTGGGGGGTCTAGCTCAGTTGATAGAGTGCATGCATGAGGTGTTTGCATCATAGGATAGAACTACATCTGATGGGGTTCCTATCAAAGGCCATTGTATGTGTTATCCTGCCTGTTGGGAAGTACATATAAAAGATACCTTGCTGCTTTGCGATCTCGCAGTGCAATGCTAAAAGACTTGCAAAGAGGATGCTTTGTTGTCCAGCAAGGCCTAAGAGACCTTTGTGAATTAGGCTCCAGGGCTCAAATGTAACTACGACACAGACAGCTAAAAGATACCTTGCTGCTTTTTGATCTCACAGTGCAATGCTAAAAGACTTGCAAAGAGGATGCTTTGTTGTCTAGCAAGGCCTAAGAGACCTTTGTGAATTAGGCTCCAGGGCTCAAATGTAACTACGACACAGACAGCTATTGCTGATAAATAAAAACAACTGCCGTTGGTTAAAGGGGCTAATTTTATATTTTTTGTATTTGTTGCAAAAGTCACCGATTTAAAATTACAGTAGGCAGGCTAAAAATTGCCAGCAGTGAGCATTTTGCCCACAGTGAAAAAATTAGTCTTCTGTCATGTTTTGTAACATAAACTACAGAAGTCAGTAGAGAAAGTCTTTTGTCTTTTTGTCACAAAAATAAAAATAATATTCCATTCTCTTTTGTATTTCCAGCCAGAAGACAATGTTACCAAGACAACAAAATTCCTGTCTTTGGACAAGTGCTTACCAAAGAGAAAGTTTTTGCAGGTACTGTGAAGAATCTTTTAAAAACCCAGCAATGGGTTGGTGGTTGATTTTGTTGTTGAGTCATGTACTGTAAGCACCACACTGCTCGACATCTGATATGGTACTTTTAATTTTAGACTGTAATTGTTCATCACGTAACCGATTGGCGTTTATCATGATTTTAATGTAGCATAACCGACACGCGAACAGAACAACAGACGTAAATGAACGTAAAAGAAATAACAGATAATCCTTAAACGCAAAAATTAACTGTGAAAAACTATTTTGAGAAACTTCCAGTTTACTGAGGGTTCAGTTTTCAGGGGTTTTACTGTAATGCTGTTGACAGTGACTACCAGTACTAGCCATACAGCTGATGGCTTCACTACTGTGCCACCGAGGCCAGGATATTAGATCTAGGATCATTCAATTTCATTTCAATCATTTCCTTTCCTACATGTAAGGGTGGGACATAGCCCAGTTGTAAAGCACTCACTTAATGTGCAATCGGTATAAGGTCGATCCCCGTTGGTGGGCCTGTTTGGCTATTTCTCATTCCATCAGGTGCACCATGACTGGAATATCAAAGGCTGTGGTATGTGCTATCCTGTCTGTGGGATGGTGCATATAAAAGATCCCTTGCTACTAATGGAAAAAAGTAGCAGGTTTCCTCTCTTAAGACTGTAAGAATTACCCAATGTTTGACATCCAAAAGTGTATGATTAATTAATCAGTGTGCTCTAGTGGTGTCAATAGCCCAGTTGTAAAGCACTTGCTTGATGCGTGGTCGGTATAAAATCGATCCCCATCGGTGGGCCCATTGGGCTATTTCTTGTTCCAGCCAGTGCACTATGACTGGAATATTAAAAGCCATGGTATGTGCTATCCTGTCTGTGGGATGGTGCATATAAAAGATCCCTTGCTACTAATGGGGAAAAATAGCAGGTTTCCTCTCTTAAGACTATGTAAGAATTACTCAATGTTTGACATCCAATAGCTGATGATTAATTAATCAATGTGCTCTAGTGATGTCATTAAACAAAACAAAAACGACATCCTACGTGTATATCCAATTATGGTTCAAGCATGCTGTCCAGAGCACACATGTCAGGTATGTGGGCTGTCATTTCGGAACTGGGGTTAGTCGTCAGTGGTTAGTGAGAGAGAATTTGTTGTAATGACCTTACACCTTTCTATTCAGTTGTTAATACTCACTCTGGGTAGCATGTGAAGCCAGTACCAGGATGTTTACCCAGTATCCTCCAACCTTACTATAGTCTTAATGTCTGATGGATTAGCAACTATACCACTGTTAAGATATATATACCGTATATGCAAATATTTTCGCGGCTAAAATAATTCGCAGTCAGGCTTTCATTTTACATTTTCGCGAGGAATTATTTTTGCGACTGCGTCCCCCGATAATAAAATCAAAATTACTCATATTTCATTTGCCAAACTCTTTTCAATGACGATTTCACGCACACACTTGGACATGTTCACCATGCTGTCAGCGAGGCGTCAGTGTTGTATGTATCTCTGATAAGACTATTGTCATGTTATCGATGGAACACGCACATGTGATACAAGACAAGACAAGACAAGACTTTTATTATCATAAACTGCACCGAGTGCAGTATGGAGAAAATATAAACAAAATAAGTTACAAAGTGTTTTCTATAGTGGTAATGGACATAATATTTAAGTACAGAACATTGAAAAACCAAATATCACAAGAAATAACTTTTCATTATTGGTGGTACCCACAAACTTCAAGGTTACAAAGAAAATAAACAAAACTGAGATTATGTAACAACAGACTTGCACCCAAATGTCTGTCATTTCGATCAAATCCACATGACCAGGCAGGTTTACAGAATGACGTGACCTTGCGGACCTCTGACTGCTTGATTCTGATATAGGTTGGGCGTGTAGAGATAAGACTATATATTATACGGTAAATAATATTATACCAAATCGGAAATAAGTTCGCGTGTAATTAAATTCACGGTGCTATCAGCGTGTTTGCGATTTTCGCGGTATATTTTATTTGCGAACATATTTGCGTATACAGTATACAGAACTTCACATATGTTGTTTTTGCTTCCTATTTATTGCACAAGTTTATTTTGTGCAAGAATATATACCACTAGACCACACAGCGGTCCAGTGGTATGTTCTTGTGCAAAATAAACGAGTGCAATAAATAGGAAGCGAAAACAACATATGTGAAGTTCTGTATATATTACATATCTTCTTTTATGTTTTATTGAAACATTTTTTAATTTAATGTCATAACACTTTATTAAATCTATGATCAATCCTCCTTTCATGATTTACTTAACGTTAAGAATTATACTCTGCGGCAGACTTGTGTAATGTTTCAAATATGATGACATAATTTGTAAATCATATATGACGTCAGTAACAAAAAGGCGCTAACTCCAGTAAAAATTAAAAAGGGAATTCCCCAGTTAAAAGTTCCAGTCCAGATCGCACATATGTGTGATACAAGATAAATTTTATCACACAGCTTAAAAATGTCTTTATCACTATAGTAAGACTGAATAGTTATGTAATAAATGTTGTTGGTTTTTTTTGTAGATCATTGACATACCTCATGATAGCAATCAGCCAATGAAATTGCAACTGGACCCCGAGTGGTTGTGTATCCTCAAATCAACCAATCATCTCCTAAACCTTGGACCCATTCAGCGCTATATGCCAGGACCAGGAAGTTCAGACAGGTAAGTTTTACAATTGTAACGCTAATTATATAACTGATGATATTTGTAGGCACATCATCAGTATTTAAGCATACGTAGCCCAGTGGTAAAGCACTTGCTTGATGCACAGTCTCATTCTCATTCCAACCAGTGCACCATGACTGGTATATCAAAGGCCATGGTATGTGATATCCTGTCTATGCGATGTTGCATATAAAAAATCCCTTGCTACTAATGGAAAAATGTAGCGGGTTTCCTCCCTAAGACTATATGTCAACATTACCAAATGTTTTATATCCATTAGCCGATGATTAATAAATCAATGTGCTCTAGTGGTGTCGTTAACTTTAACTTTGTCTTTTAGGTGGGACTTCAAAGTTACAGATAAGGAATATGAATCTATATCTAAGGATTTTGCTGGAGACTTGACAGTCCCGGACAACTTTGCCAAGACTGCTCCAGCTCATGACAACTCTACAGGCAAAAACACATCGGGTCCGTCACTCTACGTCAACCCTCAGACCGAGTTGATCTGCGCCATGTTGGATATCACCGATCCCAACGCTGTACTGCTGGGTAAAGACAGTCGGTACTCATCGCAAGATATCGCCGACGGTAATGCAAATACAGGTGATGCTGATCAGGATGATGATGAAGACGATGATGATGATGAGGATGATGTTTGCAGCGACATCAACAGCAGTGTTGATACATCATTCTCGGATTCCTTCTCTACCGCTCCTGATATTTCTCTCAATGACTCCAGTCTGTTGTTGTCGAATGACACTGGTCTCTCGTCGTTAAATAGTACTGGGTTGACAGATCTATCCATATATCAGGAGCAGAATTCAGAGAGTCGGGTATCAAAGGGACTCAATGTCTCCAATTCCTCTTCAGATGTTGCTATGGAAAATGGTGGAAATGATGATGATGAACTTGAAAGTATTTTGGCCGCCCAGAAAAAACATAGACTGAGTGTTGATAAAGTCACATCAGTTCCCTCTCCAGGAAACACTTCTTCAGGTAGCAGTCCAGGTAACTACGGCAACAGTCCATCTCTGAAGTCTTTGGAAAGTTCAATATCTCAGTTCGAGCTGCAGAAGAATGACGATATTGAGAGTGAAAATTCTTCAGTAGAGGAAGATAAAAATACTCCACAAATGGTGTTATCTCCCCTTGTGTGTTCTTCAACAGGGGAGAAAGTGATTTCAGCTGACAATTCTCCTCGCATTCATTCCTCAGCGCTGGAGAAAGACACTGCAGCACGCACAGAGTTGTGTGCTCCTGTTTCCTCTTCCCTGGAGGAGACAGATATTTTAGCTCAGAGTGTGTTGTCTCCCCCTGTTGACACTTCAAGTCGTGTGTCGAGTGAGGAGGAAGGAACCCCTAAATCTATCAGTTCAAAACGCCCAGACAGCTTTGGTGATGTAGAAATTAGTCCACAGTCGAAGAAACTCAAGAGAAGAAACCAGAATGTGTATTCCAGTTCAGAAGGAGATGGAGAATTTTAATATGACATTTTAAATAGAATTCATCATGTATTTTCAGTTCACCGGGTTATATATATGTAATGTAACTGTTAATAAAGAATAAAATTTGAAACACAGAATAGCTCTATGGAGGATGATTCAATATTTTGCTTAGTTCACATAATATAAAGATTACTTTTTTTTTTTTTAATATGTAATGAAGACAAGGAAAGGAATAGTAGTTTAGAACATTTAAAATTATGGAATTAGACATTTGAAAAATGTGTATCATTGAGACTTGTAGAATGTTTTTGTTTTTTTAAATGTATTTTTACCAGAGACGAGTCATAAAGACATTTTTTTACCAATTTGTAGCATCTATTTGAGTCTTCTATTTTAATTTTTTTTTTTTTAAATCTTTTAGAATAACACTTACTATGACCGTTTGTTGAAGCATGTACTTGTAAAAACACTAGGGCTTCCACAAGTCCCAAATATTGGACTTGAGTACTCGAGGGTCAAACTCGACCCGGACCCAAGTACCTGACCCTTACATTAAATGATGATGAAACTAACAGGGCTTGAACTTCAGAATTTGTCTCCCACGTCAATGTGTTTTTTAAAATTGCCATTGTTGAAACTTTCGCTGCCAATAAACATGACTGAAAGGTTATTTTGCTGCATATAGACATATTTCAAATATACAAATATTATATACTGGTAGATCATGTACACCAGGTGAATACATTTTGCCATTATTGATGATCTTTACCAATGGAACAAAAGTGCTGTCGATGATACTCATGACCTTCAGCAATTCACATCTCAATGACAGCAAGTTCATACCCTGGACTAAGGAATAAAGTAAAATAGCATTATGCATCTTAATTCCAGCACTGAACATGGATGCCAAATCATGCCATTGTATTGCATTTAGAAACCGGTTGATATGTTGTGACAGACAGACAGACAGTTAGTTTAAAAAGAGAAACTAGCGCATAATCATATAATTATTGTGTCATTTATATCATTGATTATTTACTGCTAAAATTATTGTCCTACATTGTCCATTGTATTATAGTTGATCATTGTATTCCTCCTTGCACGGATGTTAGAGTCCTGTGAAGTAACTCGAGTCTTGCTTGTACTCGAGGAGACCCTAAAAGTCACTCTTAAAAAAGATCATAAATCAAGTTTGCAGTTTTTATGAAAATGTCTCGGAACTGAAATCTGTTATTTTTAACCAACTCCACGACATGCAATAGTAAATGGCAGGTCTGTTAGTGGAAAAATGTATATAAAAGATCCATTCTTACTATTTGGTAGGAGTTGCCTATTTAGTAGGTAGCTTTTATATCACTGACGATAGCCGATGATTAATAAATCAATATGCTCTAGTGGTGTTGTTAAACAAAACAAACTTTAACTTTATGTTTATGGATGTGTCATCATTAGCATAAAGTGTTTAGTACCTAACATTTTTTGTCTATTATGTTGGGAGAGGTGGGGTGGTTAAGAGCTGTTCTGGAACGATCAGAGGGTGAGGCACATTAGATATATTTTAAAACAACTCGTGAGATAAATGGTATCAAACGGCCACTCATGTATTATTCTCTATATAAACAACTCATGAGATAAATGGTATCTTATGGCCACTCATGTATTATTCTCTATATACAGGTGAACGGCGTCGTGGTTAGCCATCGGTCTACAGGCTGGTAGGTACTGGGTTCGGATCCCAGTCGAGGCATGGGTTTTTTAATCCAGATACCGACTCCAAAACTTGAGTGAGTGCTCCGCAAGGCTCAATGGGTAGGTGTAAACCACTTGCACCGATCAGTGATCCATAACTGGTTCAACAAATGCCATGATTTATGCTATCCTGCTTGTGGGAAGCGCAACTAAAAGATCCCTTGCTGCCTGTCATAAAAGAGTAGCATATGTGGCAACAGCGGGTTTCTTCTCAAAATCTATGTGGTCCTTAACCATATGTCTGACCCCATATAACCGTAAATAAAATGTGTTGAGTGCGTTGTTGAATAAAACATTTCTTTCTTTCTATATACAGGTAACACAAGAATATTTGTTAATTACTTGAGTCTTCTATGTTTTTAGATCATGACTTGTATAAGAAGATATTAAACACTGAAATACAGAGAGTGTTAGGGTTTTTAAAATTTAATTTCTTACCTCCATAGATAATAGTTTAGTACATACATAATCCAAAACCGAGCATCTTGAAACAAAAACCAGAAAACAGAAAAATTTCCGGAAATTATTTTTAAAATTGTTTTATTTAGGCCAAAAAAAAAAATATGTGTGTTTCAGGTTTCATCTCAGGAAAAAATAGGGTAGGTAGGTAGGAATTTCTAATTCCCGCCAGTGCACCATGACTGCTTGGTATATCAAAGGACAGTGGTATGTGCTATCTTGTCTGTGGGAAAGTGCATATAAAAGATCCCTTTCTGCATTAAGAAAAAGTTGCGTGTTTCCTCTGACGACAACGTGTCTGAATTGCCAAATGTTTGACATCCAATAGCCGATAATTAATACATCAATGTGCTCCAGTGGTGTCATTAAACAAATTTTTTTAAAGTAATATTTTGTTTAACATCTATAGCAAAGTTTTAAGACGGGTTTGGGCTTTGTTCTCCCCTTTTTTTTTTTACATTATTATTTTTTTTTTTTTTTTTTTTTTTTTTATTGTTAAAGTGGGAAGAGCTTTTTATTTGGGGGTTTTTCTTCTGGTTTTTTTCACATACAAAATTATTTGGACGTAACATAAGGCAGAACTATGCCGGCGATCAGAAACACCCTGTATAGCCTACAAACCCTGATATTATAAACGGGGAAAATATATTTAATATATAATTTTATTTTAAAAAATGGCTTTATTAGCAGAAAACTTGGTCTCTTTACCTAATATCCCATTGGTAGCAATCGATTTCGGTGATGTTAATTCCAATGGATGGTTTGGATTTGGCATCTAGGTCAATACATGAAGTAGCTAATTTGGATGTCTTTAAAGGTAGGGTCAACTCAAACAAGAGCCTTATGTGTTGGAAAGATGCATACCCGGACCACCAACACATACTGACACTTTAGCAAATGAAAAACGCGTAATTTTAGAGTTGATACAAAAAACATGATTATTCCTGCTAACTGGGGGCAGCCATTTTGTTTCGTTTTTGTGACGTCTGGTGGCATAGCTTGGGGCGAAGTGACGTCAGCTCCTGATCATCTCCTGTATGTACAGTGTAAACAAAAGCAGTAATTTTCGACAAGACGCTTCTCTTTGATCAACCTGACTTGTAAAACAGCATAAATGACGTAATAATATAATAAACTATTTAACTACCGTATACGCAAATATGTTCGCGAATAAAATATACCGTGAAAATCGCGAACACGTTGATAGCACCGCGAATTTAATTACGCGCGTACTTATTTCCGATTTGGTAAAATAATATTTCCCTTATAATATATAGTCTTATCTCTACATGCCCAACCTATATCAGAATCGAGCAGATTGGTAAATCATAGCACCAACCATGTACAATTAATTATCGGTCACCTAAAAAAAATTTTTTATTAATTCTTAAAATATCTCCATAAAAGAACCCCAGATACGAGCTCTTATCGGAAATTGCCGATCTTTAATGAGCAGGGCAATCACGAGGTCCGTGACGTCAGAGACGCGTCGCTTGATCTGAAGCCTTACACTTAAAAGCATTAGTCCGTACCACTCATAAAGAATCTAAGACACTACACTATTAAAAATTGTCACCTTCATCTCTCTCACACACTCCCTCCCGCCCCGGAGTCGGTCACTGGCGAAGTCAGAGGCTGAATCTGGGGTGGGCGTGCCTGAACCTTAGTGGATAGGGGCACGCAAAATGAGTTGCCAGTTTCCAGAATCTAAGACTGGCACAGCTTACCAAAACAATGAGTGTTCGTTCGCAAAACGTTTTGCCGTATCAATATGAGCTGTTAGTAAATGAAGAAAGACACACATTTACTTACAACAGTGATACTGAAGAAAAAACGGATAGCGAGTCGGAGGGTGGAGAAACTGATGGTGCCAGACCAGACCGGTCGACCAATTTACAGCCCGGAGACAAAACCAAAACTCGGATGCTAATGCCGAGGTGAATACTGTTCATATTTAGCATAAAGATACACCTCGATATGATGTATTTAAATATGTAAAAAATATAAATGTAGGACAAACATTTTTGGGTTGTTTTTTTTAGAAAATATCGCATTTTTTTATGTTCGGGCTGTACATAATGAAATCTGTATGCAAAACAAACGCTCTAATTTACGACAAGGCGCTTCACTTTCATTAACCTGACTGTAAAACAACATAAATGACTTGAGAGTATAATCAACTTTTAAAACTAAATATATCTCTATTTGCATCAATAGAACGAAATGGGGTTATAGTATTTTTCTCTCATAAAAAAAAGTAACATATTATTAGGCCTATTGGTAGGGTGCGTTAAGAGTAAAAACGACCACTCACGATACCCAAGTGATAATTTTCTTTTCTTTGGTACTACGTAATTGGCCAGTTTTGTAATTTTAGATGGGAAAGTCTACTTAATCAAGGGTTTTACAGCATTATTTACAGTAATGAAGCAGGGCGGCTGATAATGTCCATTAACATTGTACTATAGTCGCGACAGGTTACGCCACAATACCCTGTGAACTTAAAAAAATGGCACGTATTTTGTACGTATGTCTAGACCGTGGTAATCACTTACCTGGTCGATACCCTGCAATATAAATCAGGAATCACATGTGCAGGCCACGGAAAGAAAGGGCCAATTAACTAAAACAACACTCCGATTCTCAAGTCAGCCCGTGGATGAAACATAATAGTTATTTCGCACCGACAGTAGTGCTTTATTTTGTATTGAACTTCGTGTTGCTTTGGGGCTTCGGGCGATGAGAAACGTTTTTGTGACGTATTCCGCCCGAAGATTAAAAACATTATTTAAAAATTATTATTGTTTTCTACACGTTTTTTAAAAACATATTTAAATACATCGTACTGAGATGTATCCTCATGCCAAATCCCATGTTTGTATATGCCATATTTAATTACTTATTGACGTTTCCTTCTTCGGACGGTGAATACAGATTTTGTTATGTAGGCCTACAGCCCTAACATGAAAAATCTTTTTTTTTTCAAAAAAAATAAATAAATAAAAAATTCTACATTTTTGTTTTAACATATATAAATACATCATGCTGAGGTGTATCTTTGTGCCAAATGTGTACAATGTACACCTCGGCATTCGCAACCGAGTACTGTTTTTGTCTCCGGGTAACGTTCGGGCTCCGGGCTGTAAATAGGCTGACACCAAAGTACTATGCGGTGTTGGTGTCCAATCTTTTCTTTTGCGATAAAATACACGCGTCTTTCTTCGGATACAATCCTTTGGAAAACCATAAAAAGACTGTTTATTTTTACACACAAAGGCCGCGCAGTACGGCACTGTTGGACTGAAAAGATCGTAAGCCCCTTACTCCATATATAAACAGTTAACAACAATGGAAGAGTACAGCGGCTCTGACGTCACTTCCCTTTTTTTCCGAACGCTCACGAAGAAATATGCATAAATCGTACTTTGATACTGATTAGCGTAATTTCTTCATTTTAAGTTAACTACACGTATTTTATTGTTATAAAGTTATTTGTATATTATTTTTATATCATTTTTCTTTTAAAATGAACTATAATATGGTCTCGTGTCATGTTTCCTTTAAGGTCACGTAATTCTGTAAACCTGCATGGTCACGTGGATTTGATCGAAGTGACACACAGTTGGGGTGTAAATCTGTTGTTACGTAATATCAGTTTTGTTTGTTTTCTTTGTAACTTTGAATGGAAGTCTGTGGGTACCACCAATAATTAAAAGTTATTTCTTGTGATATTTGCGTTTCCATCGATAAAATGGCAATAGTCTTATCAGACATACATACAACATTGACGTTTCGCTGACAGCATGGTGAACATGTCCAAGTGTGTGCGTGAAATCGTCATTGAAAAGAGTTTGGCAAATGAAATATGGGTAATTTTGATTTTATTATCGGGGGACACAGTCGCGAAAATGTAAAATGAAAGCCCGATCGCGAATTATTTTAGCCGCGAAAATATTTGCGTATACGGTAAATATATTTCAAGTTGCATTAAAGGAACAAAATGGGGTTATGGTATCTTTCTCTGTTTAATAATCCAAAGGAAAAATGTACACTATTAGGCCTATTGATATGCTACGTTGGAGCAAAAACGACAACCCACGATACCCAAGTGATAATTTTATTTTATTTGGGACTACGTAATTGGTCAGTGCTGTGGTTTTAGATGGAAAAGTCTACTTAATCAATAGTTTTACAGAACTATTTACAGTAATAAACCATGTCCATTACCATTTTAGGGGCGACAGGTAATATTCCACAATACCTGTATGTATTTTTGTGTCTAGACAGCGCCAATTAATTGGCTCGTCTGGTTACCAATCAAATACACACCTGCCAATCAGGAATCACAGGTAGAGCAACTAACAGCATAGACCAATTAACTAAGAAAACACTCCATGTATCATTTCAGTACGTAGGTTAATGCATGGGCAAAACATTGTTAATTGTTTCGACTTGTTGTGTAGCCACTTTGGCAATGGTATTTTATTTTGTATTGAAAAATAATATATATATATAGTGCTGGATATACTTATTGCTGGCTTACTAGGATGTGTATTATTACAGAACATTGCAATGTATGACTATTTATCATCCCGCAAAAACCAGGTAGATTGTGTCTCTCTAGTTCTAAGGCTCATTCCTGACGTTACGCGTTAAGTATTACGTAACCACCAGCTCGCCAGAGGGCGTACTCACTGAGATGGTACAAAATGGCTGCGCCCGTTATATATAATAGCCGTCACATTTAACCGTTTTATTAATTAACTATACGATTATACGTGTTGATATTAAGCAATAATGTGCATTATATATCGTTGAATATGCATACCAAGCCAAATGCCTTAATTGTCTTCTCCTTTAAATCAATAGTATGTGTGAGATCGCAATAGTACTACTATCCATAATGTACTGATGCCACAAATCTTGCAAGGTGTTTCTTCCAATGGGTGGGGCCAGGACATACCACGTTACACTGGCCCATGGTAAAGCGCGCGGTCAGTTTAGGATCGAACCCCGTCGGTGGGCCTATTGACCCATTATGTTCTAGCGCGTTCCACATCTGGTGTTACAAAGGCTGTGGTGTGTAAGCTACTATCCTGTCAGTGGGATGCTGAAAATAAAATATCCTTTGGCACTATTACGATTCCACAACGGCCCAAAATGTTTGGTCACACTTCTGATCATTCTCCTCATGTAAACACGACTAGACACCGATGACGAATATTGGTTATAGAGACCTGAAACTATTCGGATATTAGGTAATTGTTCGTATTTCACATGTCAAGATGTTAGGCATTATGTTCCATACGATTTACAGTACATATATTGACGAAACTTTAAAATATGAACGAAGTAACGAGAGGTTTACTTTTTCAATTCCTGTATTTTTACATTTAACATAGTTTACACCATTTAATAAACCGCTATAATTTTTATTAGCTTTGTTTAAGAAAATTCAGTCTTTAAAATGCAATTATGATGGCAATGTTTGTGTATTCTGTAGAATGTAGTGGTTGTCATCAACTCAACGGTTTTGTCCACTACCCTGTCTGGTTTTCTCATAAAATAAAGTAAAATAAAAGGTACGATTTAGTGTTTAAAATAAAATATTGAATGTTTTCTTGTTTGTGTGTTGTTGTTTTTTTGTTTTTTTTTTGTTGTTTTTTTAACAGTTGATTTTAGCTGAAAGCGATGCAACCTTTCTCCTGTGAAAAAAAGAAGTACTTTGTCTACAAAAGCTCACAAAAAAAACCTATTCGAAAGTCAAAATTTTATCGATAACTAATAAACATTGACTAAACAATATATGATTTAGGTTTAAAAATCAACTTTCTTCATTTTTTTTATGGCTCCAAACATCGACATATTTATTTTAATTCATCTAAAGATGGAAACATCTTAAAATATACTGGTAACAAGGTAAAATCGGGTAACTTATACCACTGGTCTGATGGTGATGTCCATTCTATCGATAGCGGAAATGTGACTAAACAGTTTGAGCCGTTGTGGAATCGTGACAGTGTTTGGTGTTAGTCAGAAAGAGTAGTCCATTGCATTGTGCAGCGGGTTTCCCCATCTGTGTGGTCTTTAACCATATGCCCGACGCCATATAACCGTAATTAAAATGTGTTGAATACGTTGTCAATGGCGTAGCCAGCATGAGGCAGATGAGGCGTTTGTCTCGTCTGGAATTTCCCCAGATTTATTTTATTTTTCCCATGACTGATATTTATTTTACAGGTCTGGGTTTTCCTCGGCGTTTTTTTCTCTCTGGCTACGCCCCGGATTGTTAAATAAAACATTCCTTCCTTCCCTCCAACTAGTGTACTAGAGTTAGGGTATAATAGTGCAAAATCTGATACTAACATGCCACTTTGCTTGTAATTAGATCATCATCACGATATGATGTGTAGAGTAAAACTTGATATAGGACCTACCGGCGTCGTGGCAGGCCATCGGTCTACAGGCTGGTAGGTACTGGGTTCGGATCCCAGTCGAGGCATCGGATTTTTAATCCAGATACCGACTCCAAACCCCGAGTGAGTGCTCCACAAGGCTCAATGGGTAGGTGTAAACCACTTGTACCGACCAGTGATCCATAACTGGTTCAACAAAGGCCATGGTTTGTGCTATCCTGCCTGTGGGAAGCGCAAATTAAAGATCCCTTGCTGCTAATCGGAAGAGTAGCCCATGTAGTGGCGACAGCGGGTTTCCACTCAAAATCTGTGTGGTCCTTAACCATATGTCTGACGCCATATAACCGTAAATAAAATGTGTTGAGTGCGTCGTTAAATAAAACATTTCTTTCTTTCTGATATAGGACCAACCTGGCAGTGACCCCAGTTGGCCAGATGACGTCACAATTCAAAATGGCCGCCAATAAATTATTTCTTACTCTGTATCACATTTAAAAGTGCAATCTATAAATATATTAGCTTCAATGAAACATTCCAGACACTATTAATATTTATGTGTGTTGTTATATATTAATCACTATTTAAAAAAAAAAAAAAAAAATGAATATGCTGAACAACAAAAGAAACGCATGTGTAAGAAATCCACTCCTTGAAATATATAAACAAAACAAAACCATTATTAAGTATGTTAGACATGTTTTATTATTATTATTTAGAATATAGCTTTTTACGTGGCTATTGCCATGACAACGCCTTTGGCGATGATTTCACTCACGTCTTGTACTCTAAATATTGGCTTTGTCTGTTGCACATTTTACGGTTATTAGTAAGTTGGACTGGCTCTACATGCGTTTGTGATCTCAACATTGCCGAAGAACCATCTTTCGTTGCACCCACCGCAGTAGTCAGCTCTGTGAAACAACAAACAAAAAACAATCATCACCACCATCACCACCATCGTCATTGTCATCGTCATCATCATTGTCATCATCATTATCATCGTCATCATCATCGTCGTCGTCGTTATCATGGGGCGGGACGTAGCCCACTGGTAAAGTGTTCGCTTGATGCGCGGTTGGTCTAGGATCGATCCTCGTCGATGGACCCATTGGACTATTTCTCGTTCCAGCCAGTGCTCTACAACTGGTGTAACAAAAGCCATGGTATGTACTATCCTGTTTGTGGGATGGTGCATATAAAAGATCCTTTGCTGCTAATTGAAAAGAGTAGCCCATGAAGTGGTGACAGCGGGTTTCCTCTCTCAATATCTGTATGGTCCTTAACAATATGTCTGACGCCATATAACCGTAAAAAATGTGTTGAATGCGTCGTTAAATAAAACATTTCCTTCCTTCGTCATTATCATAATCACCATCATCGTCGTTATCATCGTCAGCATTATAATCATCATTATAATTTTCATTATCAACCACCATTACCATCAGCAGCAGCAGCAGCAACAGTAACATCAAAACCACTGTCAAAACGACCACTATCATAGTCGTCAACTAATAGTCATTTAATCATCAAGTCAGAATCGGATTGTTATTGCATGTTCTTCATATGCCGTTGTGTAACGGCCTGAGCGTAATAAAGTTCTGTTCTGTTCTGTCGTCACATGTAATAAAAAAAGGAACGGAATGTTTGTTAAATAACGACAACTCTTTCAAACTACGGCTATGTTCTGTTATTTCCAGACCCGTAGAAACAATATCTGGATGTTATTTGAGTTGGTGTGGGTTTCAAACTCGGTAATATATTTCAATATAAGTTTTAATATTATTCATTATAGAATTATATGCCAATTTATCGGTTCCCTTGTCAGGCAAACAGATAATAACAGAGGACAGATAGAGCTCACTGGAATAAATAAATACATTCCTTCCTTCTTTCCTTCGGACCCATTCCTTTCCATCCCGGGTCCCAACACGAGTACTCTGTCGTACTATTGGCCAGTTATAATCGACAGAGAGCGATTGTAACTGTCCAAATGTCCGTATAGCTATCGGACTGAGGGGTGGGTTGGGGGTGGGGGAAGAAGGAGACTTAGCTTGCCTGATGCGCGATTGGTCTAGGATCTATCCCTGTCGGCGGCCCATTTGGCTATTTTTTTCGTTTCAGCCAGTGCGCCACGACTGGTATATCAAAGGCCGTGGTATGTGCTATCCTGTCTGTGGGATGGTTCACATAAACGATCCCTTGCTAGCAATGGGAGAAAACTGGAGCGGGTTTCCTCACTAAGACTACATCTCAGAATAGCTACGTTTTTGACATCCAATATTCGATTATTAATAAATCATTGTGGTGTTAAAAAAACACCACTTTAAACTTTTAGTACTGCGGCTACATTCAGTGGCGTAGAAAGGTGCCAAAAAGTGTTGGGGGACACACACATAATTATTATTATTATTATTATTATTATTATATATATATATATATATATATATATATATATATATATATATATATATATATATATATATATATATACCATCGCTGCTGCTACTGGATCAAGAAAAGCAAACCCCACACCCACACCCGCTTCCTACGCCAGTGATATTCCATGTATTGCGAGCACTCTTCCCACCCCATCACACCCCACCCTCCCCGGACATACCTGCACTGGGCACCAGGAATGTTTTTGCAATGCGATTGTGACACTGTACATGGATCCACCAGGCAGTTTACACATGGAACTCCATTCGGACACGGGCATTGGCCAGTTGAAACTGAAAATAATACACACCATCATCGTTAACGTATAGCGTATAATTTAATTATTGCCGCTAGCTTAACAGCTAAGGACTGTAAGTCATGGCAATTACGTGTCAACAAATATATATATATATAGATATATCGTTAAAAAGTGTATGTTTATCTTTACATGACAGGCTTGTTTCGTGAGAGAGAAACAAGCCTGTCATGTAGAGATAAACATACTTTTTAACGATATATCTGGCTCCCACACGGTTGAGCACTCTATAAAATAGCGTCTTTCAACTCGAAAAACTACTATATATATATATATATATATATGTATCTTATAAATATTCGTTTTCTAATCATGAGAGACACAAGTAGGACAGCTCTGCTGTTCGTACCCGTCAGGTTCTCAATCGCGATGTCAACTCTATCGGGAGACCTGTGTGTCATTCACCCAAGAGCTGATCCTGACCCTTGAGGTTCTCAATCGCGATGTCAACTCTATCGGGAGTCCTGTGTGTCATTCACCCAAGAGCTGATCCTGACCCTTGAGGTTCTCAATCGCGATGTCAACTCTATCGGGAGTCCTGTGTGTCATTCACCCAAGAGCTGATCCTAACCCTTGAGGTTCTCACTCGCAATGTCAGCTCTATCGGGAGACCTGTGTGCCATTAACCCAAGAGCTGATCCTAACCCTTGAGGTTCTCACTCGCAATGTCAGCTCTATCGGGAGTCCTGTGAGTCATTCACCCAAGAGCTGATCCTGACCCTTGAGGTTCTCAGTCGCAATGTGAACTCTATCGGGAGACCTGTGTGTCACTCACCCAAGAGCTGATCCTAACCCTTGAGGTTCTCAGTCGCAATGTCAACTCTATCGGGAGTCCTGTGAGTCATTCACCCAAGAGCTGATCCTGACCCTTGAGGTTCTCAGTTAACTCTATCAGGAGACCTGTGAGTCATTCACTCAAGAGCTGAGACCTATTTTATCTGTATTACCATGTTGTTAACAATGTTTAACTTTGGAAAAGAAAATACAACCTACAAGCCAACGTGTGACATGTTATTCATGTAACATTCCGGTAAAACAACAAACAGAAAAACCTACACTGTGATAACTGGTAGGGATCCGATGGCAAAATGTACCGTTGTTACAATGGAAATCTACCTGACTCTACAGAGAAGCGACTACGTTACTGTGACACAATCTACATGACTAAGGTTAAGTACAGCCAAGTACAACATAACCAAGTATAATTGAGACGAGCATAGTCTTGCGGGGGAAAAAAAATTCCAATGAAGATTTGACAGAAATAAAACTTAGAGCAGTTGGACTAACAGAAATGCTTTAATATTCGTGTCAACAAAAACCGAAATTCCGGACGACTAGCTTATTACAGAATTCTTCAAAACGGAACTTCCCAAGCGACATAGTCCGTAGGCTGAAGGGGCCCACACACACACGAATTGACTAAACTATGTTTTTCTAACAGTTTCGGACCTATATTTTAGGATTATGAATGTTAACATTGGATAAACAGGGACGCACTATGGCTTTGGAGGGGTTAAAGTGAACCATGAAGCAAGATTTTTGGAATTAGAATTATGGGGTAGGGATAACAAAAATGGACATAACTCAGGTTTAAATTGACAGAGAATACCCTGTGACCACTCAAAATATTGGTATTGGTGGCCTCTGTTCGTTGGTATGTATATTATAATTATTGTCTCACTATGTAGGTCACCAAAGGTCAAAAGGTCACAGATTTCAGGCAATGCTTAAAACCTGACATATAAGCATTTATTTGATTAGTATTCTCTTAATATTTAATTATTTTTGTGTGTTAACAACTTGAAAACTGTAGGGGACATATTTTGTAACAAAGTGTTAGTGTTCAGCCCACGGACTAACAAGGTTTGTCATAATGGTAAGTGGTTATTTTGCAAAAGAAATTGTGAATATCATGCAAGTCTATGTCCTTTGCAAATGCTCTGTTTAAAATGTTCTTTTGTAAATGCCAACTCAAATGTACACTTACTTATTTTAATACCTATACACTTTTATTATTAATTATCAATAACAAGTAAATTCCAATTAAACTGTAAGTTTGACATTCATGTACCCAATACCACGTATACGTTTAACAATGTTTCGTGTTGGCAAGGAAAATAACAACCTATAAGCCAACTTGTGACTTCTGTTATTCATTGAACATTCAGGTAAAAAGAAATGAAGGATCCCCAAGTCGAGCACACGAAAGCACACGCAGTGTCCACCAGCGAAACAAACGCGTCTTACCGCATGCAGTTCCAGACTGGTAATGTCGCAATGCACTAAACCTACACTGTGTTTGTACCAAATACTTCCGTGTCAAAGTTGTGGAACACGATTACAAATCTCCCCAAGCCATGGTACCATTGCGTACAGTGTGCTGCAGTTCGTAATGCGCTAAACCTACACTGTGTTTGTACCAAATACTTCCGTGTCAAAGTTGTGGAACACGATTACAAATCTCCCCAAGCCATGGTACCATTGCGTACAGTGTGCTGCAGTTCGTAATGCGCTAAACCTACACTGTGTTTGTACCAAATACTTCCGTGTCAAAGTTGTGGAACACGATTACAAATCTCCCCAAGCCATGGTACCATTGCGTACAGTGTGCTGCAGTTCGTAATGCGCTAAACCTACACTGTGTTTGTACCAAATACTTCCGTGTCAAAGTTGTGGAACACGATTACAAATCTCCCCAAGCCATGGTACCATTGCGTACAGTGTGCTGCAGTTCGTAATGCGCTAAACCTACACTGTGTTTGTACCAAATACTTCCGTGTCAAAGTTGTGGAACACGATTACAAATCTCCCCAAGCCATGGTACCATTGCGTACAGTGTGCTGCAGTTCGTAATGCGCTAAACCTACACTGTGTTTGTACCAAATACTTCCGTGTCAAAGTTGTGGAACACAGTTACAAATCTCCCCAAGCCATGGTACCATTGCGTACAGTGTGCTGCAGTTCGTAATGCGCTAAACCTACACTGTGTTTGTACCAAATACTTCCGTGTCAAAGTTGTGGAACACGATTACAAATCTCCCCAAGCCATGGTACCATTGCGTACAGTGTGCTGCAGTTCGTAATGCGCTAAACCTACACTGTGTTTGTACCAAATACTTCCGTGTCAAAGTTGTGGAACACTGTTACAAATCTCCCCAAGCCATGGTACCATTGCGTACAGTGTGCTGCAGTTCGTAATGCGCTAAACCTACACTGTGTTTGTACCAAATACTTCCGTGTCAAAGTTGTGGAACACGATTACAAATCTCCCCAAGCCATGGTACCATTGCGTACAGTGTGCTGCAGTTCGTAATGCGCTAAACCTACACTGTGTTTGTACCAAATACTTCCGTGTCAAAGTTGTGGAACACGATTACAAATCTCCCCAAGCCATGGTACCATTGCGTACAGTGTGCTGCAGTTCGTAATGCGCTAAACCTACACTGTGTTTGTACCAAATACTTCCGTGTCAAAGTTGTGGAACACGGTTACAAATCTCCCCAAGCCATGGTACCATTGCGTACAGTGTGCTGCAGTTCGTAATGCGCTAAACCTACACTGTGTTTGTACCAAATACTTCCGTGTCAAAGTTGTGGAACACGATTACAAATCTCCCCAAGCCATGGTACCATTGCGTACAGTGTGCTGCAGTTCGTAATGCGCTAAACCTACACTGTGTTTGTACCAAATACTTCCGTGTCAAAGTTGTGGAACACGATTACAAATCTCCCCAAGCCATGGTACCATTGCGTACAGTGTGCTGCAGTTCGTAATGCGCTAAACCTACACTGTGTTTGTACCAAATACTTCCGTGTCAAAGTTGTGGAACACGATTACAAATCTCCCCAAGCCATGGTACCATTGCGTACAGTGTGCTGCAGTTCGTAATGCGCTAAACCTACACTGTGTTTGTACCAAATACTTCCGTGTCAAAGTTGTGGAACACAGTTACAAATCTCCCCAAGCCATGGTACCATTGCGTACAGTGTGCTGCAGTTCGTAATGCGCTAAACCTACACTGTGTTTGTACCAAATACTTCCGTGTCAAAGTTGTGGAACACAGTTACAAATCTCCCCAAGCCATGGTACCATTGCGTACAGTGTGCTGCAGTTCGTAATGCGCTAAACCTACACTGTGTTTGTACCAAATACTTCCGTGTCAAAGTTGTGGAACACGATTACAAATCTCCCCAAGCCATGGTACCATTGCGTACAGTGTGCTGCTCGTAATGCGCTAAACCTACACTGTGTTTGTACCAAATACTTCCGTGTCAAAGTTGTGGAACACAGTTACAAATCTCCCCAAGCCATGGTACCATTGCGTACAGTGTGCTGCAGTTCGTAATGCGCTAAACCTACACTGTGTTTGTACCAAATACTTCCGTGTCAAAGTTGTGGAACACAGTTACAAATCTCCCCAAGCCATGGTACCATTGCGTACAGTGTGCTGCAGTTCGTAATGCGCTAAACCTACACTGTGTTTGTACCAAATACTTCCGTGTCAAAGTTGTGGAACACGATTACAAATCTCCCCAAGCCATGGTACCATTGCGTACAGTGTGCTGCAGTTCGTAATGCGCTAAACCTACACTGTGTTTGTACCAAATACTTCCGTGTCAAAGTTGTGGAACACAGTTACAAATCTCCCCAAGCCATGGTACCATTGCGTACAGTGTGCTGCAGTTCGTAATGCGCTAAACCTACACTGTGTTTGTACCAAATACTTCCGTGTCAAAGTTGTGGAACACAGTTACAAATCTCCCCAAGCCATGGTACCATTGCGTACAGTGTGCTGCAGTTCGTAATGCGCTAAACCTACACTGTGTTTGTACCAAATACTTCCGTGTCAAAGTTGTGGAACACGGTTACAAATCTCCCCAAGCCATGGTACCATTGCGTACAGTGTGCTGCAGTTCGTAATGCGCTAAACCTACACTGTGTTTGTACCAAATACTTCCGTGTCAAAGTTGTGGAACACGATTACAAATCTCCCCAAGCCATGGTACCATTGCGTACAGTGTGCTGCAGTTCGTAATGCGCTAAACCTACACTGTGTTTGTACCAAATACTTCCGTGTCAAAGTTGTGGAACACGGTTACAAATCTCCCCAAGCCATGGTACCATTGCGTACAGTGTGCTGCAGTTCGTAATGCGCTAAACCTACACTGTGTTTGTACCAAATACTTCCGTGTCAAAGTTGTGGAACACGATTACAAATCTCCCCAAGCCATGGTACCATTGCGTACAGTGTGCTGCAGTTCGTAATGCGCTAAACCTACACTGTGTTTGTACCAAATACTTCCGTGTCAAAGTTGTGGAACACGATTACAAATCTCCCCAAGCCATGGTACCATTGCGTACAGTGTGCTGCAGTTCGTAATGCGCTAAACCTACACTGTGTTTGTACCAAATACTTCCGTGTCAAAGTTGTGGAACACAGTTACAAATCTCCCCAAGCCATGGTACCATTGCGTACAGTGTGCTGCAGTTCGTAATGCGCTAAACCTACACTGTGTTTGTACCAAATACTTCCGTGTCAAAGTTGTGGAACACGGTTACAAATCTCCCCAAGCCATGGTACCATTGCGTACAGTGTGCTGCAGTTCGTAATGCGCTAAACCTACACTGTGTTTGTACCAAATACTTCCGTGTCAAAGTTGTGGAACACAGTTACAAATCTCCCCAAGCCATGGTACCATTGCGTACAGTGTGCTGCAGTTCGTAATGCGCTAAACCTACACTGTGTTTGTACCAAATACTTCCGTGTCAAAGTTGTGGAACACGATTACAAATCTCCCCAAGTACCATGCGTACAGTGTGCTGCATTGCGTACACTGTGTTTGTACCTCCGTGTCAAAGTTGTGGAACACAGTTACAAATCTCCCCAAGCCATGGTACATGCTGCAGTTCGTAATGCAACTAAACCTACACTGTGTTTGTACCAAATACTTCCGTGTCAAAGTTGTGGAAACACGATTACAAATCTCCCCAAGCCATGGTACCATTGCGTACAGTGTGCTGCAGTTCGTAATGCGCTAAACCTACACTGTGTTTGTACCAAATACTTCCGTGTCAAAGTTGTGGAACACGATTACAAATCTCCCCAAGCCATGGTACCATTGCGTACAGTGTGCTGCAGTTCGTAATGCGCTAAACCTACACTGTGTTTGTACCAAATACTTCCGTGTCAAAGTTGTGGAACACAGTTACAAATCTCCCCAAGCCATGGTACCATTGCGTACAGTGTGCTGCAGTTCGTAATGCGCTAAACCTACACTGTGTTTGTACCAAATACTTCCGTGTCAAAGTTGTGGAACACGATTACAAATCTCCCCAAGCCATGGTACCATTGCGTACAGTGTGCTGCAGTTCGTAATGCGCTAAACCTACACTGTGTTTGTACCAAATACTTCCGTGTCAAAGTTGTGGAACACGATTACAAATCTCCCCAAGCCATGGTACCATTGCGTACAGTGTGCTGCAGTTCGTAATGCGCTAAACCTACACTGTGTTTGTACCAAATACTTCCGTGTCAAAGTTGTGGAACACGATTACAAATCTCCCCAAGCCATGGTACCATTGCGTACAGTGTGCTGCAGTTCGTAATGCGCTAAACCTACACTGTGTTTGTACCAAATACTTCCGTGTCAAAGTTGTGGAACACGATTACAAATCTCCCCAAGCCATGGTACCATTGCGTACAGTGTGCTGCAGTTCGTAATGCGCTAAACCTACACTGTGTTTGTACCAAATACTTCCGTGTCAAAGTTGTGGAACACGATTACAAATCTCCCCAAGCCATGGTACCATTGCGTACAGTGTGCTGCAGTTCGTAATGCGCTAAACCTACACTGTGTTTGTACCAAATACTTCCGTGTCAAAGTTGTGGAACACGATTACAAATCTCCCCAAGCCATGGTACCATTGCGTACAGTGTGCTGCAGTTCGTAATGCGCTAAACCTACACTGTGTTTGTACCAAATACTTCCGTGTCAAAGTTGTGGAACACGATTACAAATCTCCCCAAGCCATGGTACCATTGCGTACAGTGTGCTGCAGTTCGTAATGCGCTAAACCTACACTGTGTTTGTACCAAATACTTCCGTGTCAAAGTTGTGGAACACAGTTACAAATCTCCCCAAGCCATGGTACCATTGCGTACAGTGTGCTGCAGTTCGTAATGCGCTAAACCTACACTGTGTTTGTACCAAATACTTCCGTGTCAAAGTTGTGGAACACGATTACAAATCTCCCCAAGCCATGGTACCATTGCGTACAGTGTGCTGCAGTTCGTAATGCGCTAAACCTACACTGTGTTTGTACCAAATACTTCCGTGTCAAAGTTGTGGAACACGATTACAAATCTCCCCAAGCCATGGTACCATTGCGTACAGTGTGCTGCAGTTCGTAATGCGCTAAACCTACACTGTGTTTGTACCAAATACTTCCGTGTCAAAGTTGTGGAACACGATTACAGATCTCCCCAAGCCATGGTACCACTGCGTACAGTGTGCTGCAGTTCGTAATGCGCTAAACCTACACTGTGTTTGTACCAAATACTTTCGTGTCAAAGTTGTGGAACACGATTACAGATCTCCCCAAGCCATGGTACCATTGCGTACAGTGTGCTGCAGTTCGTAATGCACTGATGATGATGATAACTTGTTTAACGTGCCCATATACCACTAGGGTTTCGAACACGCCCATCCGATAAGATCGGTGTCCTGACTCGGGATGGAGGGGGGGGGGGGGGGGGGGGCTGGTAGAGTTGATAGCAATTAGTAAAATAGTTAATAGAATAAATAAAATAAAAAAAATAAAAAAAGTTACAAGCCAAAAATAAAAAGAATTGATTGCTCGGCCGAATATTAATATAATTTAGAGTATTTTAGAAGGACAGTCCAAAATTAAATAAGAGAAAGAAGAGAGGAACGGACTATTTAATAATAATAAAAAAGAGAGTAATTTCGACAAACTTTTGAACGCAGATCTAAAAGTTTAAAGTTCGATCGATATGTCCACGTGAGTGACCTCGTTAAGGCCGTTTGGGTGCACAGCTTATAGGGACGAGATGGGTTGCATCCCGTCAAGAAAACCCCTAGATTGACAGTCGATAGACGTTGAAGGTGTAGTGCTGTGCTGAAATACAGATCTTGAGAAGCCGGATCCGTCTGAACGAGAGAGAGTATCAGACTAGGGTATAGTCCAGTCGTCATGGGTTGGTATAGTGGTGCGGACGGGCCCGACTCCGGAGGATACGAGATGGTATCACTATAAAGCAAAGTAAAGTCTAGAAAAGAGTAGTAGGGGCCGACCCCGCTTCCTATTTCTTCTTAGAGTGGGGCGGTCAATCTTCCAGTGCTGCTAGGACAGGCTCGGACATGTCGAGACTAAACGCGAACAACCGTGGCGTTCTGCAGAATGGCCGTCATACGAGTCACGAAAAAACAAATCAACATAGTCAGACGGAGAAATGACGTGGAGGCGAGGAATCTCGCTAAAAAAGATTCCAACCTGGTGGTGCAGACTGTCGAAACGAGAAGCGTTCCAGCGTTCAATCAGTTCCAATGGCCGCATACATCCCAGTAGAAAACTTCATTTCGCTGACAAAAACAACGAAATGAAGGATCCCCAAGTCGAGCACACGAAAACACGTGCAGTGTGCACCAGCGAAACAAACACGTCTTACCGCGTGGAGCTCCAGACTGGGAATATCGTAATACTAAATTTACACTGTGTTTGTACCAAATACTTCGTGTCAAAGTTGTGGAACACAGTTACAAATGTTCCCTAGCCAAGGTACCATTTGGTACAGTGTGCTGCAGTTCGTAATGCACTAAACCTACACTGTGTTTGTACCAAATACTTCGTGTCAAAGTTGTGGAACACAGTTACAAATTTTCCCTAGCCAAGGTACCATTTGGTACAGTGTGCTGCAGTTCGTAATGCACTCTGCTGCACGGAATGGTACTGTCATAGTACTACAATTTCAACTTTATAACAATACAGTTTGTTATATTTATCTTTACCTGTACATTAATTAGAATTAGTTAATTGATAATCTGACGTCTGCCGTGGTCTCTTAGTTAGCGATCTGCCAATCAGACCAATTCGTACTTTGACTGCCGACCTTATGCAAAACGGAATTTTATATTTTATTAGGTCGATGCATTCTAAACGAAAAAACATTGAACGAACGCGTACCAAAATATAATATGACCTGTGTTAAAACTACACTAACGTTACTGAAAATATAATATGACATGTGTTAAAACTACACTAACGTTACTCAAAATATAATATGACATGTGTTAAAACTACACTACCGTTACTGAAAATATAATATGACATGTGTTAAAACTACACTAACGTTACTGAAAATATAATATGACCTGTGTTAAAACTACACTAAGGTTACTGAAAAATGCGGATTAGGTTTCAACAGAAGTAGAAATGGGCGAGTCAACTACTCGCCGACAACAGTCGACGCGGTGAAGTATGAATCTAGCTTTAGTGTTAAGCACATGTTACGAGCAATGTACATGTAGTTTAATTGTAGTCAAGCTGGACAACAGGGGTTGTCCTTTTCAGGGTATGTTTCTCCCAGGCATGAATGAATGGATGTTTAACGACACCCCAGCACGAAAAATACATCGGCTATTGGGTGTCTTCCCCCAGGCAGGCAAAGGTACATACACGCATTTACTTGTCTCCAGGTAAGATTTGAAAATCTTTGTGGGCAACAGGACGGAATTGTAAGCAATGATTATCACATATTAAAAGTGTGAAAATTAATATATTTCAAGTATATAAAAAAGGAAATATTTTAGACAGAACTACCATGTGCAATGTCGTTCGAAGACTAGGTACCTTTAACAAAAAGTGAATATAGTTGTAAAACATACCTGCAACCAGAGAAAACATTATACACGAACACAACACAGCGACGCGCAAGACATCCATGTTTCTTTTACTCGTGTGTGCTCTACAACTGAGTGTATTACACGACAGCGCACCTATTATATATACGTCCCATATTTCTCCGGGACATTGCTTAGAACAAACAACAAACAGGATGTATTTTTAAAATGTATTCAATTAGGCGCAGATCTAGACTTTTGTATAGGTGGGGGTGCGTACCGTTAATGCAGTATAGTTCGGTTACGTTGATAAAGAAGAGTCAACTTACAAAAAAAAAACCACTAGAGCAAACCATAATACACGCACGCACACGCACGTGTACACACACACACACAAAGAGAGACACGCACATACACATCAAAAAACACACACACACACACACACACATACACACACCAAAAACACACATGGACGCACACACACAGACTCACGCACGTACACACACACACACACAGACAGACGCACGCACGCACGCACACATACATACCCGCGCCTGTTAATTACACCTGAACATAATATTAAGCCTGGTTTCCTTGTATTTATGTATGTGTGTATGTATGTATGTATGTATGTATCACTGGCGTAGGAAACAGGGGAAGAGGGGCCAAGGGAGACATGTGCCCCCCACTTTTAAGATATTTTGCTTTATATCTGCTTCATAATAGTGTAAAAGTATGTAAATATAAAAGTGTGCCCCCCCCCCCCCCCCCCCACGTTTTGGCACCTTCCTACGCCACTGTGTATATATGCATGTATATATGTATGTATGTATGTATGTATGCACGTATGCATGCATTTATGTGTATGTATGGCCATAAAAGACTGTCAGGTCAAATGTCGGGAATTAACGTGCTTATATCAAATAAATGTTCAAGCACCTGGTTTCCTTAAAAACTAGTAGCAGGTCTGTGTTATGATATCACAATTCAATGTAGGCTGTCTGCGAATGAGTTCCCAGAACATGTTTCTTTAGCCTGCGTCGATCTGCGACGGTCGCAAACGTGTTCCCGATTTTAGGAAAATCAGTGTTTATTATCAGACATGTGGTGTTCACGTCATTTTAAGGCGAAAACGGGAAATCCTTCGCCAGTTTGTTGGTTTAGTTTAACGACACCACAGGAGCACATTTGTTTAGTTTAACGACACCACAGGAGCACATTTGTTTAGTTTAACGACGCAACTAGAGCACATTTTTTTTATTAGTGGATGTCAAACATTTTGTAATTTTGACATGTAGTCTGAGAGGAAACCCTCTACATTTATCCATTAGTAGCAAGGCATTTTTTATATGCACCGTTCCACAGACAAGACAGCACATACCACGGCCTTTGATATACCAGTCATGGATGCCAGACATAATTGTACTAGTCCAGATGTTGACGTCAGACACTGCTCTGCTAATATGCAGACATGGCCATTGGCATAGCCATAATATTATATTGGAAGTGGCACACATACTGTCTATGACGCGCGTTAAAAAGACAGACCCTAGTTTCAGTCCATGAAAATTAACACTAAGTTTAGTTCATCTACAACCTGTAACACATTTGGATAAAGTTACAATTGAGGAAAACCTGAGTCTGTGACTTTGAAATGGTGAAATAACCTATAAAAATAGACTAAAACTCGACTCCATAATTGTTACTTCTCAGACGCACGTGCGTTTTTAAAAATATGAGAAATGTATTTTGTGATATTAAAAACACCAGGATGACAAAAAAACACTTCGATCGTACGGAAATTGATAATCTGAACCATAAATTCTAAGTAAAGTTTGATTTCAGTTATCAAAAAATGGCTATAAATATGCCTTAGTGTTTGAAAACTAGGATATATCCCTTTAAGGGCAACATATGATGGGATCGAGGAGGTGTTATTGTGGAGAAAATCCTAAAATTCGGGCAAAAACGATGGAGATATTCGGACAAAATGTGCTAATCTGAAGCCTCTTTACCATGTATTTCCATTATATATCGTTCTACCCGCAAAAATAGTTGTAAATGTAAATAAAACTGGAAGAACTGCACTGCTCGTAGAAAAATCCTACAACAGCTATAGTTGCTGTTCTATGGAAAGAAAGAAAGAAAGAAATGTTTTATTTAACGACGCACTCAACACATTTTATTTACGGTTATATGGCGTCAGACATATGGTTAAGGACCCCACAGAGTTTGAGAGGAAACCCGCTGTCGCCACTACATGGGCTACTCTTTCCGATTAGCAGCAAGGGATCTTTTATTTGCGCTTCGCACAGGCAGGATAGCACAAATCATGGCCTTTGTTGAACCAGTTATGGATCACTGGTCGGTGCAAGTGGTTTACACCTACCCATTGAGCCTTGCGGAGCACTCACTCAGGGTTTGGAGTCGGTATCTGGATTAAAAATCCCATGCCTCGACTGGGATCCGAACCCAGTACCTACCAGCCTGTAGACCGATGGCCTAACCACGACGCCACCGAGGCCGGTTTCTGTTCTATGGTACACAAAGCTATATTAATTATTGTGAATTTTAACACTGACAAGCGAGGCACTATTCAACTGTTTTGTTAAAATGTGGTTTTGTTTAACGACACCACTAAAGCACATTGATATATTGATTAAGTAATCATCGGCTATCGATATTTGATAATTCGAACATTTAGTCTTCAGCACAGGCGTACGGGCTACCATCTTTGTAGGGGGGGGGGGGGGGGGGGGCTGGCTGGTTTTTGCCCGAATTAAGCGAAAATGCCAGAATCTGAATGACAATATTTATTCATATTAGCATTTAACTATTTTGTGAGAAGAATGATGGAAATACATGGTAAAAAAAAAAATGTTTTATTTAACGACGCACTCAACACATTTTATTGATATATTGCGAGAGGAAACCCGCTGTCGCCACTTCATGGGCTACTCTTTTCGATTAGCAGCAAGGGATCTTTTATATGCACCATCCCACAGACAGGGTAGCATATACCACGGCCTTTGATATGCCAGTCGTGGTGCACTGGCTGGAACGAGAAATAGTCCAATGGGCCCACCGACGGGGATCGATCCCAGACCGATGGCGCATCAAGCGAGCACTTTACCACTGGGTTACGTCCCGCCCTACATTATAAAAAGGTCTCAAATTAGCATATTTTTACCCAAATTTATGCTCCAGCATCAGGAAGAGGAGGAGCAGTTCCCCCCACCTCCTTCCCGCCCCGTCTCGTACGCTTATGATCTTCGAAAGAAACCCGTCACATTAGCAGCATGGGACATTTTATACGCATTTTCTCAATGATAGGATAGCATATACCACGGCCTTTGATATACCAGTCGTGGTGCACTGGCTGGAACGAGAAATAGCGCAATGGGCCCACCCAAGTCAGGAAAACTAATTTTGATATAATCTGGTATGTTAAAGGGCCATAACTCCCATCAAACATGGGTAAATCGCCATGAAAGTCAAACTTGATCTGTAACAGTACATGATAAAGCTATACGCAAAATATCAGTTCAATATCTCAATGCATTGTGGGGAAAAAAAGCATCCGGAAAACTAATGTGGGACAAACGGACTGACAGTCTAACAGACAGACAGAAGCAGACGAAGAGCCGTCCGTTCGAACCTGTGTCTACCGAAGCTTAATCACCTATTTTGTGCTACACGGTATTTAAAAAAAAAATCACGGCAACAAATTTGTATATTACTATCGATTCTGTTTAGTACCGTACAACCTATACAGGCCCGTACGCAGGGGGGTGGGGGTGGGGGTGGGGGTGGGGGAGGGTGCGAGGGGTGCGTATTCACACCCCCCCCCCATAGTCTGCCGAGGTCCATCCGTGTATGTGTAAAAAAAAGAAGAAAAAAAGTCCGACGATGTGACAAATGTACTTCCCAGAATGCAGGAAAATGCATTTCCTGCATTCTAGATTTAAAAACAATTGGGGGGGGGGGAGGGCATGCCCCTGGACCCCCCCCCCCTAGCAACTCCGGCCCTTTGGGTCGTCGATTACGAACCACCTCTTCCACCCCCCCCCCCCCCCCACCCCTCCCAAAAATAATAATTTCTGCGTACGGGCCTGCTAGACTTAGGCTACTTTCACATAACTATCGTCAACGTCCCTAACTGCGTTATGCTTCAATTATTATATTCGATTTGCTAAAGGTATACACCATTTTTGTGGCCCTGCTGTAGTGAATGGAAGATCTAGTCCATCTAGAACAATTGTAAATAATTTTGAGTGTATAAATTGTTTTAATTAAGAATCAATTCATTTGAATTTTTTTATTTTACAACCTATTCACTGATATGAACATAATACCTATCTGTATTGACCAGGAGCGTAGGCTGGGTGTCGGGTGTGGGGGTCGGAGGGTTTGGGACCCCCCCCCCCCCTCCCCTCCGCTGAAGCAAATGGTCCACTTTCAGAACTAAAACATATAGGTTTATACATATGTAGTTTCTGATGGGGCAAAAACTAAATAGAAAAGGGTCCACTTGGTTCATATTCGAGCCCAACCCTCCAGGTCCAGATCACGCTACGCCCCTGTTGACATCAAGTGTTGTTAGCGATCATGGGGGAAAACTGACTGCTCTTAACAAACTGATTTTTTTCTTTTAAAAAATATTTATCAGTGTTCGTCCACTGTGCATATTTAAGAAATGTATTGGCTTTAAAAAAACAACCCAAAAACCCCCACATGTGCCTGAACGCAGTTAGGTACTACGGTACCACACTTTCGTGTTTACTGGATGGTGTTACACTTTTATCTACTAGAGTGGATTCAAGTTACGTACATGTTGTTGATTTTGTTTTTCGTTAACAGATTGAAATTTATTTTATTTCATCTACCGTAATAATTATAGAATATTATATTCGTAGGTATAGGCCTAGTATTCGTGTTTGTCCCGTTAGTCGAACGCAGTTTGGGACGTTGATGGTACAGGTATGTCTCGTACAATTAACAACACTGACAGCATAAACAGGATGTACATTATTCAGTTTCGTTGGTCCATTTGAATGGAATAATCGCCCAATGAGCTTTATTTCCCCATGACATACACAGGAAACATTAAATCAGTTTGATGACACTGTAGGGAGTGGACTGTAGCTTAGTGGGTAGCTCACTCTTTTGAAAGGAGAGATGCAGCTCAGTGGTAGAGCGCTCGCCTGATGTGTGGTGGGCGGGATGTAGCTCAGTGGTAGAGCGCTCGCCTGTTGTGTGATGGGCGGGATGTAGCTCAGTGGTAGAGCGCTCGCCTGATGTGTGGTGGGCGGGATGTAGCTCAGTGGTAGAGCGCTCGCCTGATGTGTGATGGGCGGGATGTAGCACAGTGGTAGAGCGCTCGCCTGATGTGTGATGGGCGGGATGTAGCTCAGTGGTAGAGCGCTCGCCTGATGTGTGATGGGCGGGATGTAGCTCAGTGGTAGAGCGCTCGCCTGATGTGTGATGGGCGGGATGTAGCTCAGTGGTAGATCGCTCGCCTGATGTGTGATGGGCGGGATGTAGCTCAGTGGTAGATCGCTCGCCTGATGTGTGATGGGCGGGATGTAGCTCAGTGGTAGATCGCTCGCCTGATGTGTGATGGGCGGGATGTAGCTCAGTGGTAGAGCGCTCGCCTGATGTGTGATGGGCGGGATGTAGCTCAGTGGTAGAGCGCTCGCCTGATGTGTGATGGGCGGGATGTAGCTCAGTGGTAGAGCGCTCGCCTGGTGTGTGATATGTAGGATGTAGCTCAGTGGTATAGCACTCGCCTGATGTGTGATGGGCGGGATGTAGCTCAGTGGTAGAGCACTCGCCTGATGTGTGATAGGCGGGATGTAGCTAAGTGGTAGAGCACTCGCCTGATGTGTGATGGGTAGGATGTAGCTCAGTGGTAGACCACTCGCCTGATGTGTGATGGGTGGGATGTAGCTCAGTGGTAGACCACTCGCCTGATGTGTGATGGGTGGGATGTAGCTCAGTGGTAGACCACTCGCCTGATGTGTGATGGGTGGGATGTAGCTCAGTGGTAGAGCGCTCGCCTGGTGTGTGATATGTAGGATGTAGCTCAGTGGTATAGCACTCGCCTGATGTGTGATGGGCGGGATGTAGCTCAGTGGTAGAGCGCTCGCCTGATGTGTGATGGGCGGGATGTAGCTCAGTGGTAGAGCGCTCGCCTGATGTGTGATGGGCGGGATGTAGCTCAGTGGTAGAGCGCTCGCCTGATGTGTGATGGGCGGGATGTAGCTCAGTGGTAGATCGCTCGCCTGATGTGTGATGGGCGGGATGTAGCTCAGTGGTAGAGCGCTCGCCTGATGTGTGATGGGCGGGATGTAGCTCAGTGGTAGAGCGCTCGCCTGATGTGTGATGGTAGAGCGCTCGGATGTGTGATGGGCGGGATGTAGCTCAGTGGTAGAGCGCTCGCCTGATGTGTGATGGTAGGATGTAGCTCAGTGGTAGAGCACTCGCCTGATGTGTGATAGGATGTAGCTCAGTGGTAGAGCACTCGCCTGATGTGTGATGGGTGGGATGTAGCTCAGTGGTAGAGCACTCGCCTGATGTGTGATGGGTAGGATGTAGCTCAGTGGTAGAGCACTCGCCTGATGTGTGATGGGTGGGATGTAGCTCAGTGGTAGAGCACTCGCCTGATGTGATGTGTGTAGAGTGGTACTCGGATGTGTGATGGGTGGGATGTAGCTCAGTGGTAGAGCACTCGCCTGATGTGTGATGGTGGGATGTAGCTCAGTGGTAGAGCACTCGCCTGATGTGTGATGGGTAGGATGTAGCTAAGTGGTAGAGCACTCACCTGATGTGTGATGGTGGGATGTAGCTCAGTGGTAGAGCACTCGCCTGATGTGTGATGGGTAGGATGTAGATGTAGAGCTCAGTGGTAGAGCTCACTCGCCTGATGTGTGTGATGGGTAGGATGTAGCTCAGTGGTAGAGCAGTGGTAGAGCACTCACCTGATGTGTGCTTGGTGGGATGTAGTTCAGTGGTAGAGCACTCGCTTGATGTGTGATGGATAGGATGTAGCTCAGTGGTAGAGCACTCGCCTGATGTGTGATGGGCAGGATGTAGCTCAGTGGTAGAGCACTCGCCTGATGTGTGATAGGTAGGATGTAGCTCAGTGGTAGAGCACTCGCCTGATGTGTGATATGTAGGATGTAGCTCAGTGGTAGAGCACTCGTCTGATGTGTGATAGGTAGGATGTAGCTCAGTGGTAGAGCACTCGCCTGATGTGTGATGGGCAGGATGTAGCTAAGTGGTAGATCACTCGCCTGACGAGTTATGGGCGATATAGGATGTAGGCGTGGTAGAGCACTCGCTGATGTGTGATATGTAGGATGTAGCTCAGTGGTAGAGCACTCGCCTGATGTGTGATATGTAGGATGTAGCTCAGTGGTAGAGCACTCGTCTGATGTGTGATAGGTAGGATGTAGCTCAGTGGTAGAGCACTCGCCTGATGTGATGGGCACACACTAAGAGAGAGAGAGAGAGAGAGAGAGAGAGCGGATAAGCTGAGTGAGAGGTGCGATGCAGAGAGAGAGAGAGAGAGAGAGAGAGAGAGAGAGAGAGAGAGAGAGAGAGAGAGAGAGAGAGAGAGAGAGAGAGAGAGAGAGAGAGAGAGAGAGAGAGAGAGAGAGAGAGAGAGAGAGAAACCATATAGACTGCAATTTTGGACATTTTCAGTTTTTATTCAAACACAAGCAGAAATCTGCTATCTTTGTGATGTTAATTACACAAAAATTATGAATGTTTTGTTTTTGCGACGTGCTTAAAGGAATGCTAGCGCAAGGCTTTTGGACTAATATGCATATTCAACGATATATAACACACATTATTGCTTAATATCAACACTTATATTATTATATTTAATTAATAAAACAGTTAAATGTGACGGCTATTATATATAACGAAGGCAGCCATTTTGTTCCATCGCAGTGAATACGCCCTCTGGCGAGCCAGTGGTTACTTAACACGTCACGTCAGGAATTAGTCTTAGAAGTGAAGAAACAAACGTGCCTGATTTTTGGGTGATGGTAAAACAAGAATGCATCACAATGTTCTGTAATAATATCCATCCTACTAAGCTAGCAATAAGTACATATTATTTTTCAATACAAAATACATACAAAATAAACCACCATTGTCAAAATGGTCGAAATAACTATCATGTTTTGTCCATGGAGTCACCGTACTGAAATGATAATCGGAGTGTTTTCTTAGTTCATTGGTCTATCCACCTGCTTAGACTTAGACTTAGATACGGTTTTAACATGCTCATATACCTCTATGGTTTCGAACACGCCTACCCCGAGTCCAGCCTCCGATAATATAACAATTTCGACATTTAATGCCAAAATAATAAATAAAAAATTATGCCAACATTAATAATTTTTTACTGCGTCCTTAATACATATATAACCCTATTCTATACCAATAAAAAAAATTTAATTAATTTGACGCAATTTTAGATGGGGAAGTCTAAAAATATACCATTTACCTATATAATAAAATTATTTAGTCCCCAGAGGTAAGGAGGAAGGGTAGGGGGGTAGGCCCGGCCCACAGAAAAGTTATATTAAATTTAATATTAATTAGAAAAGATTACCAATCGTATTTCGGGCATTGGTGTGACCAGGGGGGGGGGGGGGGGGGGGGAGGGGGCGAGAAGGGAGGCCAGAACTTTCACTAAGCCTAAGGCCAAACCGCATACGCCCTATGGCCCCAAAGAAACCTAACCACCGGCATCACAACCCCCACTCCCCACCCCCACCGTGTCCAACCGCAGCTCGATCCAGTCATGGCAACCATTTATATCCATCATAATATATTTAGTAAAGAGTCACTAGGAGAGTGACTCAACTGCAACAGTAATTATCAGGTACTGTGTCATTAGTAGAGTGACACAATAACCCCTTTAGGGGGTAATTCTTGAAGTAGTTAAAGGAAAGTTTTGCATGTCCAGCCCGCCGTGGATAGAAAAACGCATCCAGAAGAGAAAAACGACAGACCCGAGGTGTCCCCTCGGTCCGCCCCTAGAACATGAATATTAAGTGACTCAACAGATGCTGTCACTCCTTTAATCTATAAAACCGGTGACAGAACACAAGGTATAATTAACCAGGGTACTGCCACGAGCACAGACCAGACACCTGCCCTGTTGAATTACATATTTGTTTTTATTAAGAATATAAAATATGATTAAAATAAGAATAAAAAATATGAAAAACACATTAAAGGTGCGAGCATGCTTATCCACCTGCGATTCCTGATTGGCAGGTGTATATTTGGCAGGTAACCAGACGAGGTAATTAATTACCGCCGTCTAGACAGAAAAATATGTTACCGATATTATGAACATCATGTCATGTCATGTCATGTCATAGGGTTTTACGTACACATTCAGAACAAGCTGTTGTAGCGCACGCCTGTCGTGAGCACTAGAGCCGGCTCCTCCGTCCATGACAGGAAAGGTGGGGGGAGGGGAGAGGAGGGACCGCCTGCACTGGCAGGTGCAAGGGAGCACCAGCAGCCCGATAAAATCGGTAGCAGGCGGGTGGTGGTGGTGGTGGTGCTATGGAATTTGAATGGAGCAGTTAAATGCAATTTTGATTGAGGGAATTTGGCGCAATTTTGAACGGTCGGTCGAAAGGTAAATGGCCGAGCTAATATAGGTTTTGATATTAGTGAATCGAGAGTAGCTCGTTAATTTTAGACCTCTACGATGCTGTGGTGTCTCCCTAGGTTGCCCATAGGGCTCTTATAAAGGGCCTGACCGCTTCTGGTCTAGGCATCACCAAGTACCAAGTTATTACCAGCAGCAAGTATTGGGGGTTTGGGTGGGGGAGACCGATATTCTTTTGTTCAGCTTCCCCCGGGTGCATTGCAATTGTGTACTCGGAACCGGTATTCTTTTGTCCGGTTCCTTATTAGAGTACGTGCTGGGCCATTAAATGGGAGCGGGTGCATTGTTATCATTAGTCAATGCACCCTGTGTACTGATGCAGTGAGCGTGTAGTCTGTGTGTGAATCCTAGTTTTGTGTTAAGGTTGTACCTATTGTCTTAAGTCCCTATTCTAGCGAGTTCAACGGTCATTCGTGACCACCCATCCCCCTCCGTCCTTGTATAGCATTGAATACAGTGACGGAGGGGGAGCTATCTAATTTGAAGGGTTAAACCCTTATAGTGTAGGTATTGGTTTAAAAAGCCTAGTGCTTGGCATACTTAACTTTATTACCAATGCAATAAAACGAAACTAACGGTGGCAAGTAGCAATTGTATACATATATGCACCAATCTAGGTACTTAGTTTGAAGAATTTTGATTCCCGCCCCCTAAATATAGGATTTTAGTAGGCTTACTTGGTTTGTCTTCAGGCTATCTGGATAGTTGGGTATCGGTTTTCCTGCATGTCTTTGCTTCTGGAACCCTAGTTGACTTACCTTAGTTAGCTAGGATGGAATGTATCAGTAATAAAAAAAAAAAACATGGTGCGGGTGCAAAAACAAATTCGTGCAGTTTATTTACAGTTAGGTGTAGTGGGATTCTTGATCCGTGATTGGCTGGATTGGACCAATGAGAGTGCTGCAAAAAATAGGCGATAATTAGTGGTGTCCTATCTAGGTTGATTATCTAACGATGTTGATTGGCTGGTTAATTAGCCAATTGGGTTACTGCGACTTCGACCCTGTCTTAGTGAGAAAGAAAAAAAAAAAAAAAAAAAAAAAACCCCACAACTATGTGTCGTTAGCGGGTGGTGTATGCCAGTTGTCAATCACGAGCTTCAGAACATGAACATATTTACAGTAGAATAATATGGTTATCGTGGTTAGGTCTGGATGGCATTGGCATATCTAGTGGTTATTAATCACTCGCTACCGTCCCGCCGTTAATCCCCAGGTTGGAGTGCCTGGTCGAGTGCTTAAGGTCGCTCTTCCATCCAAGGGATGTACAGGCGGGTGGTTTTGAGTAATTGTTAGTTTATATCGATTAGAGCCTCGAGTCTAGACTATTATAAGCACCAGGCCTGGTAAAACTTTTTCTCTACTTTTTATTTTGCTTTACTGTCTCTTATTCAATTCTTTGCTACTTTGTTTCACTTCTTGGCCCCATTAAAAATAATTAACTACATAGATGATTAATATTTATAAAATACATGCATGTAGCATCGTGTGTGTGTGTGTGTGCGTGCGTGCGTGTATGTTGGTATGTGTGTGTGCGCGTGTGTTGGTGTGTATGTGCGTGTGCATGTGTGTGTGCGTTTATGCGTGTGTGTGTTGGTATGTGTGTGTTGGTGTGTGTGTGTGCGTTGGTGTGTGTGTGTGTTGGTGACGCGCTCGATACAGAAGTGGATGTAAATCTATTATTTAGTTTATAATGGCCCCAACGGCATATCTTAAACGATAGTTTAGGCTATAATAGTCAGCAGTGAATTCTTGGAATTTTTAGTAAAGTCACGTGGCTTATTGCTCATTTTTATTGGCCATATATTTGAGTCTGTGTTATGGTGTTGAATTATGCACAGTGACAGTTGACGTAATAATTTGCATCTTGCTCATTTTTATTGGCCATATATTTGAGTCTGTGTTATGGTGTTGAATTATGCACAGTGACAGTTGACGTAATAATTTGCATCTTGAATAACATAGGCTTCTGGGGCGGGGAGACCAGACGACATTAAACCCCTCCCTTCATCCCGTCCCCAACTCTGAACATAATACGGGGGGGGGGGGGGGATTTATCTCAGTCGGTTGAGTGCTCGCTTGAGGTGCTTGCGTCGCAGGATCGAACCACCTCAGTGGATCCATTCAGCTGATTGATTTTTTTTCTTGTTCCAACCAATGCAACACAACTGGACAAAGGCCGTGGTACAATGGCAAAGTGCATATAAAAGGATCCCTTGCTGCATTAGAAAAAAATGTAGCGGGTTTTCCTGTGATGACTACAAGTCAGAATTACCAAATGTTTGACATCCAATAGCCAATGATTAATTAATCAATGTGCTCTAGTGGTGTCGTTAAACAAAACAAACTTCTGTACATAATATATTTGTCCTTCCCATGTTCGAAAGCGAATTGATGCATAGATTACTGGCATAGGCGTACGGGCTTCCGTTTTTGTATGGAGCAGGATGGTTTCTGTTCGAATTAAACGGAAACGCCCGAATCTGGATAACAATTGGGTTTTTTTTTCAATTTTAGCATTACTGCCAAACAGCTATATAGAGTTTCAAAATAATCTCTACACATTTTTACACGGATTACAATTAATTTTGCGGGTAGAAAACATTTTGTTTTGTTTAACGACACCTCTGGAGCATATTGATTTATTCAACATCGCTATTGTATGTCAAACATTTTGGTAATTTTGACAGATAGTCTTAGAGAAGAAACCCGCTACATTTTTTTCCATTAGAGGGATATTTTATATGCACCATTGCACAGACAGGATAGCACATACCACGGCCTTTGATATACCAGTCGTGGTGCACTGGCTGGAAAGAGAAATAGACCAAGGGGCCCACAGACGGGGATCGATCCCACACCGACTGTGCATCAAGCGAGAGTTTTACCACTGGGCTACGTTTGGCCCCTCTTTTAGGTAGAATGATGAAAATACCTGATAAAAAGGCCTCAGGTTATCACATTTTGCTTGGATATCTCTGTTGTTTTTGCCCGAATTTGAAGATTTACTCCAGCACTAGATGGGGGTCAATTCACCACCCACCCGCCCCACGTTTCGTACGCTTATGATTATTGACCCCCAAAAAAAAAAAAAAAAAATAATAAAATAATAATAAAAAAAAAAAAAAAAAAATAATAATAATAACAAAAATAATAAAAATAATAATAATAATAATAATAAAAAATAAAAAATGTTCGGGTAACCTGCTTTGATTTCAGGTTATACCGACGATACCGAATATCGGAATAGTCTGCCTAAAATCGAATTGTTGATAAGAACCAAACTAAAATGATTCCACCTGGTTGGAGATGTTACAATACCGGACTCGACGGTTTAGTGGTTCATTTTTCAAAAACCCAAAGTCTATAGGGTGTATACTACCAAATCAAATCCCATAGACGACAATAGTAACATATGTGACTAAAACACCTACCTGCAGCGTATCAATCGACATAAACACCACATATATAAAGACTACCACCCCTCACCCGTAAAGTGAATCAGAAACAATTGGGAGGTCAAGCTGCTCATTTCAGAGATAACGGGTAGCATCCATATGACTACCCTAGTTCCGCACATTTTAGTACTTTTTTTTACAGGTACCCCATAGGCTACATGTTTCAAACACAAGGCTACTTGACACGGTGGTGAAATAAAATTGCATACACTTTTTGCTCAGATGAAACTCTTTTTTTTTTTTTTTGTCAAACCAACACACTCACATTTACCATCAATCACAGGACTTGTGGTGTTAACTTCTCTATCAAAGCAAAAGTTCGGTGCACTTCGAACTTTGATCCAGCCGGACGTTATTTGGTTTAGTACTATCTGTATCGCTGTATCGCTGTATCGCGTCGCGTGTGTATTGTTGTAACTGACGATGTAGAGATCACTTGTTACTACATTTTGTAGAAAACTAGTTCAAGTAGAATATTATTATCTACTGATTGATTTGTTTATATTATGCAATGACCAAATGTTAGGATAAAATGTATCAAACAAACGTCAGTGGAAGAAAACATATCGTGAGCTATAAGCGGTGGTGGTGGTGGTGGTGGGGGGGGGGTTTTTTTTTTGTTTTTTGTGAATTTTTTTGTGTTTTTTTAAACCACACTAGCCCATCGGGCTACTGAGTTTGTATTTTTCACTAGCCCCGTGCTGAAAAGCACTAGCCCAGGGCGTTGGACTAATGGATTTGTCGAACTCTGGGTTAAGCCATCGAACCTAAAGTAGCAGACCTTAGTTTCAGCCCGTCAAAATGCACACTAAGTTTGGTTAATCTACAAAACCTATAACACATTTCGACAAATTTACAATAAAGTGAAACAAAAGTATATATATATATATATATATATATATATATATATATATATATATATATATATATATACATACATACATATACATATAAATTATACTATAGATGTAAAGGGCACTATTCTAGAGACAGCGGTATAGGTAGGGCAAATATACATAAACATGACTGAGCCTATTGTTCATTAGTAATTTTGAAAATCAATAAATTTCAAAGCAAAAACTATTAGGCTATCATTATGCAACTTTGATCACGCAACTTTAAGGCGCTCAGTACTCGCGTTAGACAATGTGATGAACCCCACTGAGACTCAGTAGCACAGACGCACATCTGTAAGCTTGCTCATACACGCACAACTTAATTTCGAACTAAAAATGCTTTTATAGAAACAAAAAGGGCACTTGAACATTTTGAGGGCACTTGAAAAATGGGGGGGGGGGGGACACCTTGGGGAGAATGATGGAAATACATGGTGAAAAGGTTTCAGGCCAACTGCCCGAATTTGAGGATTTGATCCAGCCCTGGGTTGGGGGGGGGGGGGGGGGGGGAGGGGGGGTTGTTGGCACCTGTCTCGTACGCTTATGATTAGGCCTACATCAACGGAAGCTCGTAATTTTATCATTTTAATTATTCTGCATGTTGTTCAGAGAAAAGTCATCTACCTTACTACAGAATTAAATGTTTAAACAATCTTAAGACATCGACAGACACTTTTCGGACATAAATTACGCTTTCAAAGTAAGTATTGAATAAAATATCAGACTCTTCCGCCAAAGAGTGATTATGATTATGATTTATTTTACTTTTTTAGGACATAGTCCTTTTAGCGTAGCTTGAAAACAGCGTTTACCCCTATCTCCAGTTATTTAAAATCAGGTTTTAGGTCAAGGCCGAACCTTTCGGGGTTGCAAATAAGGCCGGTGTATACCAGAAATGGTGTATACCCATTGGACTATTTCTCGTTCCAACCAGTGCACCATGATTGGTATATCAAAGGCCATGGTATATGTTATCCTGTCTGTGGAAAAATGCATATAAAAGATCTCTTGTTACTAGGCCTATCATGTCCTGAACAGAGGAGCCGGCGCCCATGACAGACGTGCGTTACAACAGATTGTTCTGAATGTGCACATAAAACCCTATGGCCATAACCACTAGGCCTAATGGAAAAATGTACCAAATGTTTGCCATCCAATAAACGATGATTAATAAATCAATGTGCTCTAGTGGTGTCGTCAAACAAAGCTAACTTTTAACTTTAAAATTGCCTTTTGGTCTACCAGAATAACTGCAGGGCCGTATCCTAATCAAAATCCTGGGGGTGGGGGTGGGGTGTGTGTGTGTGGGTGGGGGGGGGGTGCACTACGTTTTATAAACAAATGAAACAATATACAAATTAAACCCTGAGATGTGTATGCTATTTTCTGGTGTAAAAAACAAGAAGTGAGATTCTCAGGGGGGCAACTGCCTCCCCCCCCCCCCCCCGGAGGGTACGGCCCTGCTCTGTCACTATGCTCCGATTGCTTTTTGTTTTTCTACCTCACCTATTTTAAGGTACGTAGGCCTATATATAATATATATATAGTCATACGGTGCAGACCTTGAGGGTAGCGTTGGGATTAACCTTGAGGAAGGATGTTGGGGGTGTTCACCTCTGTAGGCCTGACATGAAAATCCTATACTGCATGTTAACTGGTGCCCTAGCTTTTTTGACGTTGCAACCCTCCCAAGAAAAATGCTGCAGCCCCCCCCCCCCCCGGTTATGTTATAATATAACTCGGGTTATATTGCTACTGTTGATGCGCCAGTCATAAAATTATTCAAATCGGCCGCTAAAGTCGCTAGCTAACTTCATTATCTATCTACCTGGGGCAATTTATAACCAGAGGTAAATCGGCTGTTTCCGGAGAAAACCTCACGCCCTCGGTAATCGATAATTCTCGTGGGTCTTTTGCAGCTAATTTCTTATGAATCTATATACATCTATTTTTATCACAATATATCAGAATTAATGAAGGCTAAGAACAATATTGTTCTGAAATAATGCCAGATATTTAACGCACAAATATTATACAAATCGAACACAAACTACCTGTGAATTCTAAAAATAGAACCGGTATGTGACCCGACTGTATTTGGTGACATTAGCGTAGAGTTTCTGAGAGTCCAAGCTATGACAGACAGTGTTTTTGTTTATTTCCATTGATCATCAAAGATGACCTGAAATTTAGTTAACGATGGATTTAGCAGTAGACAGACATAGTTAGATATCACACAGGTAAGAAGTTGGGGATATGCATGACAGGGACGCCAGGGCAGGTGCGATCAGGTATACTATACGCGTCGGACCTATTCGGCGCGTCAAACAGAAGTTGGGTGTTGCTTCGGAAAACTTGTTCGCGGACAACATAGACCCGTTAGTTTACTTCCGTAATGCGTGATCAGCGTCACCCCTAACCCACCCTGTCCCCACCCCTTCGCGTGCAGCACCTGTAGATTTGAGGGGGAGGGGAGGGTATAGCTGGTAAAAAAATTTGTGTGTAAATATGTTGGTAGACAAGAAAGTTATTAAGTTGTGATCATAGTACAATTACCGTAAGACATGAAATAAACACGTAAAAATATACATATCATAACATATATGTGAAATAAAATATTGTTGTATTGGTTGTTACCATGAATTTGTTCGTCTGCATAAGCAGGAATTGGTATCTGCGTGGGGTGGGAGTGGGGAAAGGGAAGATTTTTTGTTTAGAGATGTTCCTTTATGAACTAGTTAATGTAATGGAACTGCCCTCAATCTCAGACTGCTCCTCCAATGTTCCCTTGCTTACACATGGAACAGTCCTGTCTGGTATGCCTGGCCATCATATGTCTGTGGGCTCCTAATTTTATAAGGGGGTGGGGCAGGATGATTTTCACACACACACACACACACACACACACATGCATGCACACACACACACACGTGCATGCATGTACACACACACACATGCATGCACACACACACACACACATGCATGCACACACACACACACATGTGCATACACACACACATGCATGAACACACAAACACACACACACATGCATGCACACACACACACACACATGCATGCATGACACACAAACACACAGACAGAACACGCACACAAGACACACAACACACACACATGCACACACATGCATGAACACACACACACAAACTATCACACAAACACACTTGTATGAACACACAAACACACTGCATGAACACACACACACACACACACACATGCATGAACACACACACACAAACACACAGACAGAAACACACACAAGGAAAGACACACACAAACACACACACATGCGTGCGCACACACACACACCAGTCAGCTATCTAGGCTGCTTATATATCCTGGAAAAAGCTATATTAATGGATAATAAAATTAAATTTAATTCCTTTCAGTTTATTTTCCTGTTTATATCCAATTACGGTTCAAGCATGCTGTCCTGGGGTGGGATCTAGCTCAGTTGGTATTGCTAACATTTGGGTTGAGGTGTTTAGGTTGAAGGGTGAAATCTCCAAAGTGGACCAGTTATCTGATTGTTTTTTTCATCTTTCAAACCAGTATCCCATGACTGGTGTATCAAAGGCCATGGTATGTGCTGTCCTTTAGTAAGGTGCATATAAAAGATCCCTTGTTGCTAATGAAAAAATGTAGCAGGTTTTTTTTAAGACTGTATACATTTCAGAATTACCAAATGTTTGACATCCAATAGCTGATGATTAATCAAGTCGTTAAGCGAAACACTTTTAACACCTCAGCGTTCTGTCCAGGGTAATGAGTTAATGGTTAGTTTTTAGTGAGGGAGAAGTCAAAGAGTAGTGGCCTTGGGTGCAAATTCCATTTGTCTATAATCAGAGTAGATTCCACTAATGCGTCATCCTTAGGCATGTGTGTGTCTGATCTCTCTGGGTCTGGATGTGGCCCAGTGGTGAAGTGCTCGCCTGTTACACACTCAATCTAGGATAGATCCCCGTCGGTGAGCCCACTGGGCTATTTCTTGTTCCAGCCAGTGCATCACAACTGGTATATATATCAAAGTCTGTGGTATGTGTTTTTCTGTCTGTGGTATGGTGCATATAAAATATTATTTTAGGCTGTCCAGTGATTCTTTTTTTCCTACTTTTTCTTCAAAATACCTACTTTTTCCTACTAATTTCAGAATGCCATGAATTGCTTTTAATGTGTGCATATTCCTTGTGTTATTATAAAAATTAACATTTATGGGAATTTTAATTTTTTTGGTAGTAAGATATATCTCCCAATTTTTGGTACCATATAATCTCAAAATATTTTCCAATGATTAACATAATTATAATGTACAATGTGTATGTATCACTTCAGAATCTATAATACATTATGGAAAACTTAAATTAATCATGTTAATCTGATTTACTGTGCATCAGCATTACTATGCATGTATATATTGATTAATACAGTGTACAATAATTTGAAATAACTGTATAACATAACCGTTACATAAGATTCATATTTTTGGGGGATAGAACAGAAAATACAGGTACAAACTGAGCACCACATATTTTTTTTTTAGTGTTTTCTCTATAATACCACTTTTTGGATTTAACACATTCGTTTTCCAAGTATGAGCATGAATAATGTTGCTACATACTGTTTCATTCCTATTTTTGTCCTGTATTTTCATTCCTATTTTCATCCTACTTTTTTATGAGGGTGTGCTGGACAGCCTGTCATTTGTAATGGAAAAATGTACACTGTATGCATATATATTCAGATTATGGACAAATGGAATTTGTTCCTGACACCATCTCCCTGATTGTTTTTTTTCTCATTCCAATCAGTGCACCACAACTGATCAAAAGCCATGGTATGTTCTGTCCTGTCTGTGGGGAAGAGCATATAAAAGATCCCTTTCTGCATTAGGAAAATGTAGCAGGTTTCATCTGGTGACTACAAGTCTGAATTACCAAATTTTTGACATCCAATAGCTGATGATTAATGAATCAATGTGCTCTAGTGGTGTCATTAAACAAAACAAACTTCATCTGATCTCTCTATGCATTATGGATTATGCATATATATATATACAGATTATGGACAAATGGAATTTGTTCATGGTACCATCTCCTTGATTGGTTTTTTTCTCATTCCAACCAGTGCACCACAACTGGTCAACGGCCGTGGTTTGTGCTGTCCAAATGTTTGACGTCCAGTAGCCGATGATTAATGAACCATTGTGCTCTAGTGGTGTCATTAAACAAAAACAAACTTTATGCATTGTATTGTGGATTATGTACATGCATATTATATACAGATTACAGACAAATTTAATTTGTACCGACGTCCGTACACTGTCTCACTGAGCTGTCAGTATTCAGGATGCGAACCCAGTACATATCAGCCTTGAAGCAGATGGTTCAACCACTACACTGGTTGTATACCAGTTATTACAGTGGCATATTTAAACATGAGGCGTCAGTGTTACATGACTAATGTAGATTTCTCAAGCCTCATATCTCAAACTCGCATTCCTGGACATGTCCAGGTGTCCGGTCTCTTGATTTACAACAGTCAGAGCTAGGTGATTAGATAATAGTATATAATTACAGCTGGCTGCATGCAGTACTCCACCAACAGGCTGCCACAGGTACCGTACTGTTTCAAATAAGACATATTTGCAAAGTAATTTATAACAAGGCCAGCTCTGCCACTCGCCAAATTCACCAATTGCTAATTTCAGGAACAATTAGCGAATTTTATTTTGATTTGGCGAAAACATTTCATGTACTGTAATAATTGGTATTTTGTTGAAAAATAACAGTGGATTTTGCTGAAAAATAACAGTGGGTTTTGTTGAAAAATAACAGTGGGTTTTGTTGAAAAATAACTGGATTTTGCATATTTGAAGATTATTTGGCGAATTGTTTTGCTCACCCAGAGCTAGCCCTGTATAATGTTAAAGTTTGTTTTGTTTAATGATGTCACTAGAGCACATTGATTTTTAATCATCAGCTATTGCATATATCAAACATTTGGTAATTTTGACATACTTGTACATGTTGTCTTAGAGAGGAAACTGGCTGTATTTGTTTCATAAATTAGTAGTAAGGGATCTTTTATATGCACCATTCTGCAGACAGGATAGCACATATCACGGCATTTGATATACCAGTCGTGGTGCAGTGACTGTGATGAGATCGGGCCCACTGGCGGGGAAGTAATTTATAAATACTTAACGTAACAAAAAAAACAAACAAAAAATTTAAATTGCAAGAAATTATTTTGTTATACGCAAAAGTCTGTAGTGTTTTTTATTTCAGAAAAAGCAGTACTATTTTTTTTTTTTTACTGGGACAGATAATTTAATTTCTTTTCAGTAGTAAATAAAATTTCCATGAAATTCTTTTATTTTAAGAACAACTGGCTTTCTAAATTAGTATATATATATATATATATATATATATATATATATATATCATGATGTATGTTCTCCAACAGTGAGTGTAAAAAGTGCATCTTTTAATTGTGAAAAAAAAATTGATGGTTTGGTGAAACAATTTATGAAGATATCATTTACATAGTTATGATGGGTCATGTAAAAAAAAAAAAGAGTTATGGACCATTACCTGAACTGTTTTGGCATGATCTATAAATAGTTCGTGCAGATCAGTTTCAATTCTTATAGGTCTACTCGTATACAAAACATGTTTTTAGCCCCCTACGAGTCCAGCTGGAGGGGACTATAGGTTTCATTCCATCCTTCTGTCTGTCTGTCTGTCTGTCTGTCTGTCCATCTGTCTCTCCTACAAAGTGTTTTCCATTTATTATTTTCACAATGCCTCGACCTATTGAAATTTTGTTTGTAGCTTTATCATGTACTGTTACAGGTCAAGTTTAACTTTCATGGCGATTTATCCCATTATGACCGAGTTATATGGCGCTTGAACAAGTTTAGGACATCCAGAAATTTATTTTTCGGACTTTATTCACAATACCTGAAGATATTGAGATGAAATTTTGTATATATATGTAGCTTTACCATATAAAGTACTGTTACAGATTAAGTTTAACTTTCAGGGCCCCGTTCCACGAAGCAATCTTAGCACTAAGATCACCTTAGTGCATAAGGTAGCTATATACAGTTAAGGTGATCTTAGCACTAAGATCACCTTAGTGCATAAGGTAGCTATATACAGTTACGGTGATCTTAGTGCTAAGATCACCTTAGTGCATAAGGTAGCTATATACAGTTACGGTGATCTTAGTGCTAAGATCACCTTAGTGCATAAGGTAGCTATATACAGTTACGGTGATCTTAGCGCTAAGATCACCTTAGTGCATAAGGTAGCTATATACAGTTACGGTGATCTTAGCACTAAGATCACCTTAGTGCATAAGGTAGCTATATACAGTTACGGTGATCTTAGTGCTAAGATCGCTTTGTGAAACGGGGCCCAGGATGATTTACCCATTTTTTACAGAGTTACATATATTTGGCCCTTGAATGTAGGAGATTGATACGAAAATTTGTTGGACCCAGTAGGGAACATGTATTGTATTGCTTCAGCAACACTCTCAGATAGCTTGTTACAATTGTTTTTAACAATATCTTGCAGTAGCCGATGTGGAATGGCGATGTACCAAGTGCCAGCCTCTCCGAACACTAGTAGACTGGATCACCCCCACGCTACGCATGATTCAAGAACCAGTCTAGTTCACGATTCGAGAGTAAATCTGACGCATGTTTCACGATCAAGCTTGGTGCAGGATCCGAGGGGCGACCCTTCCCAGGGCTCAAGAAATCGCAACTCCAGATCAGACCAAGGCCCAGGTTTGAGGACGAGTGGCGTCTATGACTCACAAAGGAACATTGTTCATGGGTCACAGGGGAATGTTCGAGATTCAAGAGGGAATTTGGTGCAGTTAAGTTCGCATGGTGGTGGTTACGACTCCAGAGGAAATGTAGCTCAAGGATCGCCAGGTGGTGCGTTGGATTCGAGAGGGAGTTTGGCTCAGGGGTCACGTGGGAGCATCTCGCGTGATTCAAGGGCAGGTCTAAATCAGGGATCAAGAGGGAGTATTGCTCGCCGCAGTACGGGAAGCAGTATCTATGGCTACCTAGTCGGAGGTGAGTCTAATTGGGGTTTTTTTAATTTTCAGGTTAAAAGTACCTTTATAAATCCTGTCCTGGATGTACAGGACCCGGTGACAGTCGACACCTTAGCCCATGTCAGGCGTGCGCTACAACAGCTTGGTCTTAATGTGCACGTTAAACCCTATGCCTGACCTGACCTACATATAAAAGATCCTCTATTACTATCACGGGCATAAGCTGGGAGAGGGGATTAGAGGTTCCGATTAACCATTTTGCTGAGACTAAAATAGTGCAGTTATTAGGCTATTCTGATGCGTGGTCGGTTTGGGATCTATCCCCGTTAGTGGGCCCATTGGGCTAGTTCTTGATCCAGCCAGTGCACCACGACTGGTACATCAAAGGCCGTGGTATGTGCTATCCTGTCTTTGGGGTGGTGCATGTAAAAAAATCCCTTGCTGCTAATCGAAAAGTGTAGCCCATGAAGTGGTGACAGCAGGTTTCCTCTCTCAATATCTGTGTGGTCCTTAACCATATGTTCAATGCCATATAACCATAAATAAAATGTGTTGAGTGCATTGTTAAATAAAAACATTTCCTTCCTTCCTTATTAGGCTATTCATATAGGTGTCCAAAACAAATGTAGACAAAAGGGGTCCGCTAGGAACATATATATATGAACCTCCACCCCCCAGGTCCATATCACACTACGCCCCTCTTTTTATGTCCTGGGTCTTTTTCACCACCACACTTACCTCAGGCTGGATACAACGTTCATACTTGCAGGCTTTAAGGAACTAAACAGGGCTTGCCCTTGTGGTGACCCTTTAAATACCCGAGAAAAACAAGATAATTTACATTTTGCTTAATCCTGAACAGGCCTTGAATTTGGCAAATTAGAGGTCAAGGCCATTTAGAGATTTTTTAAAGGGAATTATGGCCAGAAGGCAATAAGTTAGACTTCTTCAAGTATCTTAACATAACATTTAACAGCATCCTCCATGTAAAATAAATAACAAAATGGTTTCATGTTTTTTAAAAATAATAAAACAACTTTGAGGAGTCACCTTCAATTATGATGACCAATTAGCAGAATGCAAAATAGGTACATGTACATTCAGTCCTTGGCTTTTGAAAAACAAAGGCGAGTGAAAAATTGCACTCATCAAAATGCTCATCGAGCGAGTGCTACACATTAATTAGTCTTTAAATGTACATTCATGTACATGTATACATATTATATATTCTTGTTTGATTGCTCTATGACTGGTATATCAAAGGCCATGACATGTGCTGTCCTGTTTGTGGGATGGTGTATATAAAATATCCTTTGCTACTAATGGAAATGTGCAGCGGGTTTTATCTCTAAGTCTATATGTCAGAATTACCAGATGTTTGACAGCCAATAGCCGATGATTAATAAATCAATGTGCTCTAGTGGTGTTGTTAAACAAAGCAAACTAAAACTATATGTCAGAATTACCAGATGTTTGACATCCAACAGCTGATGATTGATAAATCAATGTGCTCTAGTGGTGTGTCATATTATTGTTTGATCTACTACATTATGTATATTCAAAATTAGTACTAAGCACTGGCGTAGGAACCGGGGGGGGGAGCATGTGACCCTCACTTTTCAGATATTTTGCTTTATATTTGATTTATAATAGTGTAAAAGTGTCGTCCCCCCCCCCCCCCCCCCCCCCCCCCCACACACACACACACACTTTTTGACACCTTCCTATGCTCGTGCTAAGTCAGGGCTCAAAATAGCTAGGATGTAAATATGGCCTGCTGTTATTTATTTTTAGAATATTCAGGGAAACAAATGTGTCTTGACAGGAAAAACAAAAGGCCTGCTGGAAATAAAATAGCTCAGGGCAGGGTTTGTGCCAGAGGGCAAAACGGGTATGGCGCCATACATATTCCCAAATTTTTGGGCAGATTTTATTTTTTAAGTTAACTTTTTTCACAAAATGTATTACTCTTATCATTGCTGTATGATTTTCTTAACCCTAACCCTAAATTTAACCCCCCATACCATTGGCTGGGGTTGCATTTAGTTTTATAGCGCCATACCCAAAAATGTCTTTCTGGCAGAAACACTGCAGGGTGCAGGGAAGGAATTGGGATAGTGTGTGAAAGCTTAGAATCTATGAAATGTACTTTTTAGTATTGTGGTATTAAAATGTACCAGAATCACAAGCTTAATAACAGATGAGGTAATTATACATTATGTATTCTATTGTAGTTGTCCCCCTGCGGCTCCATACACTGTTTTTTTTACATAGTTATATGTGAATAATATTTTCATATACTTACCATTTGTGACGCCCAATAGCCGCTGTGTATTTTTGTGCTGAGGTGTCGTTAAATGTTCATTCATTCATTCATTCATTCCAATAGCTCAATGTGCTCTAGTGGTGTCATTAAACAAAAGAAACTTTAACTGTCTTAAAAGGAACATTTATTTATATTAGTATTGCTGCCAAACAGCTATATATATAGGGTTGCAAACAAATCATTACTCATTTTTACCTGGATTACAACTAATTTTACAGGTAGAATGAGGAGCTACATGGTAAAAAGGTCTCAGGTTAGCACATTTTGCCTGAATATCTCTTGCCCGAATTTGAATATGTGCTCCAGCAGTAGGGGGGCAGTTTCCCCCCACCCTCTTTCTCATACACATATGCTGCTAGGTCTAAAAACTAAACGGCTTTTCACTTTTAACAGGCCGCTAAGTTTTTGAGCCCTGCTAATTACATGCATGTATGTGTATTGTATTAGTCATTATACATCTGATATACTAGTTCACAATGTACATCCATGTATGTATTTCTAGTACACGTATGTGTACATTCACTGGGCTGGCATGTCATTCAGTCTGCTGAAATTCATGGTCACGCTTCATTTCAGTTAAAAACGTTGACCTGAATGTCACGCAGTGTGTATAAAGCTTTGTACATTCTATACACATACCATACCAGGCCCATATGAATGCTATCTGGAGTTGGGGGCGCAATCTCCAGTGTGGGTGGGAAGCAGATTGTTATCTTTATTTATATAGGAAAAAAGTTTGTTTTGTTTAATGACACCATTAGAGCACATTGAGTAATTATTCATCAGCTATTGGATGTCAAACATTTGATAATTTTAAAATATAGTCTTAGAGAGGAAACCTGCTACATTTTTCCTAATGCAGCAAGGGATCTTTTATACATGCACTTTTCCACAGACAGGAAAGCACATACCACAGCCTTTGTTCAGTTGTGGTGCACCTCAAGCGAGCACTTAACTGACTGAGCTAAATCCTGAGAAAGAGAGAGAGAGAGAGAGACACACACACACACGCACACACACATATATATATACACATACATATACATATACATATACACATACACATACACATACACATACATATACACATACACATATTATATAAGCCCATATGTACAAATGGTATCTGAAGTGGGAGTGAGCTATTTTAGGGAGTGGGTGTCTCACAAGTGAAATCTTTCCTAGCAAATGGAAAGCAAAAATAGCAGTGTCTTTGTACAACAATTTTTATATTAGTTATGTGCCCAGATAGTCGACAGCGTACTTAGGGCTTTAGATCTCACTGTTTTGGGCATGACCGGTTTTTCGTTTGTTCTGAGAACACCCTGGTCTTTTTGGTGCACTAATATTATTAACTTATATAACCCCTGCAATTAAGAAAATGTCCAAGGCAAAAAACATGCCATTGGGAAAAAAACTGCATACATGTATTAAGACAAAAACGTGTCGTGGAGAATTAAAGGGACAGACCCTAGTTTTTTAACACTAAGGCATATTTTTCACCTAGACCCTAGTTTCAACCCGTAAAAATGGACACTAAGTTTGGTTAATTTACAAACCTGTAACAAATTTGGGTACAACAGAGTGAAACAAGAGTCTGTGATGTTGAAATACCATTATAAATATACTAAAACACGACTCCATAATCATTACCGTATATCTTCGCCTGTAAGTCGATCTCGGCTATAAGTCGAGTCCCTAATTTCAAGCCCTGAAAACATATTTTTTTATTGACTCGTTTATAAGTTTTCCCATGAAAAACAACTTATAAATATTGAAGTATTTCTTATTTTCAGCACATGAGAACAATAATGTACAATATTTAGACAAAAGAAAATTATTTTACAAACTTCGATTTTCACGTTTTGTACATCGCAAACAAGTAACATAGCATCAAAACAAAATATTCCCTTAGTAGATAGTGAAAGCTGTTTGGCTGTTACCGTATGGCACTGTACAGCATGGTTTTGTGCACAGACAACAACTTTATTTATAAACACTGACAACAGATCACTACGATAAAACTGAAAGTATCAGTTAATCACATGTTTTGCCGCCATATTAATACATGTAAGGAGGATAACTCTGGAAAGTACACTGGTTTTTATATATGTCCCTATTGCTCTAATGAACTGCAGATATCAGTCTAAGCTGTTTTAAGGGAAAGCTCAGTAATATTCAATAAGTTAATCACCGACAAAACATTGTTTGAACAACCATTAATGCCAGTGACCAGATTTCAAAAATAAACTCAGGCAACAGGTAGTTAGTATTGTTTACATTTTTGCTATTAGTGATGACTGTTATTTTAACTAAGTGGACTGTTCTCTTGGCATGTGAGTGAGATCGCACGCTTTTTTGCATAACCAAAACCGTTCTAATGCCCCAAAAAAAAGGTTATAAAAAATAAATGTGTCAAATTAACATATTTGAGTATAAATACAGGGCATACTTGAACAATAAAACTTGTAAAATAATCCCCAAAACGGTAATATGTTTGGGTGAAATTTTTTTACCCTCTTATAAGTCGACCCCCCAAGTTATAAAATAATTTTGGGTGAAAAAAATTCGACTTATAGGCGAAGATATACGGTACTTCTCAGACACAAGTGCGTTTTTAAAAATATGAAAAATGCATTATGTGGTATTAGAAACACCAGGATGACCAGAAACACTTTGGTTGTACAGATAAAATGGATAATCTAACAATAAAATATAAGTAATGTTTGATTTCAGTGATCATAAAGGGCTCTAATAGTGTAAAATATGCTGTAGTGTTTAAAAACTAGGATATGTCCCTTTAAAATTGCAGGGGTGGCACGTATAGTTGGTATATATTGTACAGGTACATGTAATTGTAGGTATCCAGAAATGCATTTTTCAGGTTAGTTGAATAGACTAATCTAATTACAGCTTACCATTGTGATGTTTTTGAGATGAAATGTTTTAATGTCAGCATCCTAGTACATATTTTGGGCATAGCATTCATCGCCTTAGCTTTGATGCAATCTAAAGCTTTGCATAATAAATGAAAATCAAATTAACGGTGGCATAAGAAGGTGCCAAAAAGTGGGGGGGAGGGGGGGGCACACACATATATATGTACATAAATATAAATATATATAAATCATCGCTGCTGCTACTGGATCAAGAAAAGGGGGGGGGGGGGGGGTGACACATGCTCCCCTTTGAATCTCCTGCTTCCCCTGCTTCCTACACCATTGATTACTATATTACTATAGTAACTAACAAGTAAAAAATAAATATAATACAGCGAACCTTGCAGGTGAAAATTCCATGTTAAAATGCTGATGCTGTCACTTTAAATAGATTAAATTGCATGCATATTTTTAGTGTTCATGGATTTTATAAACAATGTATAGACCCGTGTACTATTTCAAAGAATGTTTAACACTATTATACAGATAACGATGTATAATATAAACAAATTTAATTAGTACTTCATGAGATGTTAATCATTACTTAACTTGATTTTTATGCTTGTATTCAATTGTGGTTCAGAAACATTACTCTGG